>NC_090936.1:1116334033-1116646207 GCF_040938575.1 Ambystoma mexicanum
GCTTGTTTTTAGCACTTGCAAAAACACCAGGTCGGTTCCATTGGAATCCATTGTAAATCCCGCCTGGCCCTGCAGTTTAGTGCAGGAACTATTTTGCAAAACGTAATACAAAATGAGGTGATTTTGCGTGTTTTAACTTTACACTAAGCTTGGCAAATGTTTAAATTTGTATGGAAAAAGCAATTGCACTGAAGTGAAAATGTTGGTGGTCCCCTCCGTGAAATTACCACTTGGTAAAAATGACCTGCTTTCTCTCGCTCTCTACCTGGAAGCACACACTGTGCAGGTCTCCAGTAACACAATTCATGTGCAGGGACATCTTAAGCAATTCTGGGGCCTGGGGCACAGAACACTTTGAGCCCCCCCCTCCACTGAACCAAATTGGTGAGAGAGATGGGGTCCAGAACATCAGGCACCCCCACCCTTGTCACGATCACAACCTATAGCTTGGTTTGACTCCCCTGCAGCGATCAAAATAAGCATGGGTACTCCCTTACAGTTTCCTACCTGCTTCAGACTTACAGTAATCAGAATAAAAATATAACTGGCATTTCATGGTTTAGGGGGTTCTCACGAGGTTGACGGTAGCTGTGCTGGTAAATACTGGCACGGCTGCCGCCGGAGTCATGAATTCTCTGGTGCACAGAAATAGGCAATTACCAGGGCATTAGAACCCCGGCTGACCCGGTAATTATCAATTCGCCATGCGCCGGAAAATCTTACTCCCCATTTTCCCATTTGAGTCCCATTGTCAAGGTATGCGAGTGGGTGCTGTTCCACCCGCAAGTTCAGATCTGGCGGGCTGAAAGGCACCCGCTCACAGAACTCGTAGTTTGTTGGTCCGGAAATAATGGAACCGGCAAGCTTACTGGTACCGTTGTTTCCGGACCGGCAAACTTGTGATGAGGCCCATAGACTGACATAAGAAGGCCATGATTTTCAAGTCATGTTGCCAATCGAGAACAAAGAAAGAAATTGCTGTGGTATGCAATATATAAATGGTCACTATGATGAAATAATATAGCCAGTTAAACTATGAGCAAGGTCTTTTTGAAGAGTTTTCTTGAGAACACAATCACTCACAAGGCCTGAACTTTTTAAAAATGTTTAAGAGAGGGTCATTTTTACAGTGTGAGCAACATGAAATTAAATCAGTTTCTGAGGATTGCACACATTAACAGGTGAAGCTGGGATTTGAGCCCAATCAGCAATTTCAGTACTTAACTACTTAGATGAGCAATCTTACCAGAAGCAATGTGTGAATGGTTGGACTTTCATTAACTAAAAAAAACATTTTTGTGGAACTGAATTGGAAAGTACACAAATGACTTAACCCATTTTTTTTAATAAAGAAAACGATCTAGGAACATGTTATGCAGCGCCTTGATGCCTGAGGGTTTTGTACGCTTAATACATGTCACGATAAATAAAATGGGAATTATTCTAGCTTCATTGTCTCCATCATCAAGAAAAGTGTGCGAGTACAAAAATACTAATCAATGTGAGTTTTAAAAGATCACACCTAGGGGTTTTTTTCAGTCTTTAAATACTGCTGGCACAGACTTGTGGTTGTTATTTATGATGTGCAGAAGTTGTACAAGAAAGTAAACGGTTATCTTCTAAAGTATATGCACACACTTGCAGGCTTAAGAACTGAGGACATAGGAAAAGTCCAGTCAGCCTTGCTGGAATTAGGTCCTGTGATCTGCATATGAACACAAATCTCTGTAATGAGTGCTTAACACACTGAGCTATCTTCTGAACCATTGTGGCACTCAAACATATCAATTTGACTCTCAACTTTTGTTATAGCACATGATCAATATATTCCATACGGAAACGTCAGAATTCTACAGGAGTTGTGCAGTAGTGAACGCAAAGACTTTTATACCACAGCGAACACAGCAAACATTACAGGATTGATAGATAAAAGCAGACTGTACTTTTCAACAAAACGCGTTGCGCCCTAGCAGTGCACCATGAAATATTTGTGCGTTTCAATGGGCACTCCTTTGGATCAGGCAGCCATGTGGGGTCCGCTCCAAGCTGGGGACCCATGGCACATGCCTCTTTTTGCCTCCCATAAAAACATCTCTGTTCATGCGTCACTTATTTTGTTGTCGTTAGGTTTTAAATGTTCACAACATTGACAATGATTATTTATTTATTTATGTATAACATTTTTGTAGCGCCCAGACCCAGGGGCATCACAGCGTTTTGCACATGCAGACATTGGTAACACAGTGGAGTTGTAGAAATTACAGATAGAAGGAACAGCTAGGGCAGACATTACTCTTTCTTATTTTTGGGAGAAGAGAGTTCCAAAGCGTGGGGGCAGTAACTGCGAAGCTGCCCCCCCCCCACTGCTCTGGATTTCTTGAATCTTGGAATAGAAAGCAGGGTACTTTGAGATGAGCATTTCCAGCGTGTGAAAAGTGATTGTGATGCAGCAGATATTATGGATGCAAATATATTAAGAGTGAGGTGATGGCATGCACAACTTGAGTGCTCAGCCAAGTCCAGCTGCCACCCGCAGAATGAATGAATGCCTACCCAGCTGGGGAAGTGACATGAAGGCTGCCGACCTCACAAGAGACCAGGGGGGAGGCATACACTACACATGTGAGCAAGGGGGGACTGGGGGAGGCATACACTACACTGGCGACCAAGGGGGACTGGGGGAAGCATACACTAGACAGGCAACCAAGGGGGGGCTGGGAGAGGTATACACCACACTGGCAACCAAGGGGGGCTGGGGGAGGCATACACTAGACAGGCAACCAAGGGGCTGCTGGGGGAGGCATGCACTAGACAGGTGACCAAGGGGGCCCTGGGGGAGGCATACACTAGACAGGCGACCAAGGGGATGCTGGGGGAGGCATACACTTCAAGCAGGTGACCTGGTGCTTCCATCTTCCATGTGCTGTGTGCTTTACTCCTCTGACTCCTGTACACAAGATATTTGGGGTAAGAGCCTTAGAATGCTCTCATTTCATTTGCGCTACTTTTAGAAACGTGCAGGACACCTTATTCTCAAAAGTGATCTGTGCATTTCTTGGGGGCTAGTTGGCAGTGCAAAAAAGATGTGCGGCCAGCCCCTTGAATACATTATTTGTTGGGAGATCCTGACAGAAGGTATGATGGGCTCCCATCACCCATGTGGTTACTGGGAGTGTGTTTCACAGTGATGGCCCATTAAAGGGCTTGTCTCTGTGAAATGTACACAGACATGCATTTCCACCACTGGTGGCGGGAAATGCAAGTTTGACAGCCAGGAGTGTGTCGGCAGTGCAAAGTCACTTTTCAGCAGTGCAATGTAATTTTGAACCGTGCAAAACATTCCATGAATTGGGTCTATTAATATGTTTAAACTGTGGCTGCCAAACATAAAGAAATATGCATGGCTGTGTCAGAAATGACCATGTCATGATGTGCGCATCCGCTGCACCCAGTGCTTTAAGTCGGATTGGAAATCAAGGGCGGGCTCTAGTTAGGGGGTGTGGCCTATGGACACGCCTAAGGACACACCCCCTAACGAGAGCGCCCCTCGATTAAGGGCGGGGGGCAGCTCGTAAAAAAGAGGCAGCGCTGGGGAACACTGCCATCATTACCTTTGATGCGCCCAGCTCCTCCTTTTAAACAAAAGACTTGGCTGGGCGTACCAAAACGTGTGAACGTGTGATACCAGTGTGCTCCAGCTCGCGCGCAGCAGGCAGTCCTTTCATTGAAGGAGGCTGCTTTAAGCATGGGCTCCTTGAATGAAAGGTCTGCCTGCTGCTGGTGTCTATGTACTTGACACAGTAGGAGGGCTGGAGGGCCCAGTCTCTCCTTTTGTTCCGAGTAATTAGTCATCAACCAGCATTAATGCTGGGTGATGACTAGTTACTCGAAACAAAATGAGAGCTGAGCAGTCCAGTCCTCCTCCGGTTTTGAGTGCATAGACATCTGGCAGCCCGCACTGCACGGTTACATCTGTTGCTTGCAGGTATCAGTACTTTGGTTAAGAAAAAAGAAAAGGCAATGGGCCTCATTACGACCCAGGCGGTAAGTTACCGCCTGGGCCGTGACTTTACCACAATGGCGTAAACTACGTTTACGCCATGGTGGTTGGCGGACTTACCGCCCCATTCCGACCTTGGCGGGGCGGTAAGTCCCCAATCCCCATTTACCCTTCCCCATTCCCATTTTTGCCCCATAGGGCATAATGGGAGTGGGGAAGGCGTTAATTACGCCACCGTAAATTACGGTGGCGTAATTAACTCCATGGTCCCTTAGCGCCATGGATTTTAACACCTGCTAAAAGCAGGTGTTAAATCCGCCATGGCGCTAAGGGACCTCGTACTCAGGCGGTAAGGGTCGGCGCTGTTTACGCCGTCGTAAAACCCTTACCGCCTGAGTCGTAATGAGGCAATGCCTTTTTCTTTTTTATAAACCAAAGTGCTAACACCTGCAGGCAGCTCGTGTAATCATGCAGCCTCTTACAGGGGCTGCCTGAGGTGTCGGCTGACTGGGGCTAGTCGGGGGTAGGGCCCCAGCTCGGTAGCCCTTTTTGGAGAATGGTGGGGCCTAGCCCTGGCTGGCCCCGGCCCACTTAAAGCCCTGCTTGCACCTGTTCCCAAAAGGTGCAGGGGAATGTCTCTCCTTTCTGTGCATTTAATAGTGCATTTAATAGTGAAGCCTCTCTGTGAATTCGGGAGGCACTGTTCAATGCGCAGAAACTTACGCAAATCCGCAAAGGGTGCAAAAAGAACAGAATGTGCCATTCGGATACCCCCGTGAATTGGCCTGCTCCGTTCTTGGTGCAAGTGAGTTATGGGATGCGTTAGTGCAGGTCATCACTATCACTTGGCCCTGTTCCCTGCACGCACACTGGAGAAATTACACCAGCACGGGTGCTTCATATGCTAGTGTGCAACCCAAGGGAGCCTAGGCACAGCCGGGCTCTGAAGCCTTTGTCTGCCAGGGCAGTGCCCCAGCCCATTTAAAGCCCTGCTCGCAGCAGAAAAAACAAACCCAGGTTTTTTAAACAAAGACAGGCATTTCGAACAGCCGTGCATATTTGACTGACGCAGAAAAACAAAGTTATTTTAATTGGTGCTCAGGTGGTTTATCAGGGTTTTCCGATGCTTGTATGAACACGTTGCACAACCTATGACAACAGTTGAAGAGGCCTGCCAGGGCTCAGCTCCAGAACGGTCACGGGGAGCAAAATGAAGCCCGCGAGCGCATGCATCTGTCAGGGGTGTCACTTTAGCTGGAAGAGCCGGCCTATCTGTTACCACTTGCTAATTAAGGATTTGACTACTAATTGTCATAAATCCAATCACATGGCATTCTTTGAAATTCCCTTTCAGGGCTGCTGGAGTTTGTGATGTGTTGTCAGTGTACAAAATATGTGCACGTTGTGGGAGAGTGCAGTGCCGTGTTGAACACTATGACACCCCATGTTACCGAGTGCCAGGAAGCCTTAGGGTGCATGCCTGGAATTCCGTGACAGAAATGGGGATTATGGGAGAAAAAGTGCGCTGAACCCTGCATGTTTTCATTCTTCGCGCTAGTCGTATCCCCTCATTAGTAGCACATCTGATCTTCTGATAAAGCAGAGCTACACATGTATCTTCCAGTCACCTGGCACTATTAAAGCACACACCCACGTGCAGCCGTTTGGCTTCAGGAATGGCCTGCATGCTTGCACGCCGCAGAATGCCCCGCTAAGCAGAGATCCACACTACTTGTGCAAAAGTATGTGTGCATTGTGTAGCTCCTTAGTAGACACAGTACCAGGTAATATTGTCCCCACACATAGGGGGTAATTCATGGAATAATTGTGCGCCGAAATTTGGGGCGCAAGCTGGCGCACGCTCCCTCTGTGCGCCAGCCGCGTGCGCCACTTCTGCGCTTGGATCCATGAATTACCCCCATAATGTCACTGAGAAAAGCCATTGGCAACATTATATATGATTACATTATGTATGGGGTTTCCAGGATGTCCCCTGTTGCCCTTGAAAAAAAATAAAAAATTTGAGGGCTGCTGGGGTGTCCCCTGCATGTTCAATGTAATAATGTCTCTGCAAAAAACAGTGACTTTTTTGCCAGGAAATATTTTTGTGGGGACATTATTACATGAAACCGTAGACAGTATCTGCAGATAGTATACTGAGGTGAATGGGACAAATAATGTGTCTTGGGCGGGGAGAGGGGTTTATGCGCCGGGAACTCGCTGACGCTAACAAAATGTTTGTGCCACTTTCGATAGCAGCATTTCTACTAATGATGGCCGTAGGGGAATTATGCTGTAATATGACTGGAGCCTAAAGCAAAAATTCACAGAAAATAGCATCCCAATAAAACATTAAAGATAGACCAAGACATGTACACAAGTAATGACCATGTTTTACGAATACTATTATTATAATACTTTTACAGCACACACCTAGCTTGGGACAGCAGAGGGCCGTGCAGGTGAAAGAGCAAAGATGTCCAAGTCATCGATTAAACAATAGCAATATTTATGACACTACAGTATATGGATGGTGAAGGACACAAGATAGCCGGAATCTAGGATGGACGAGCTAGGTCTAGAGTTCTCTCTGAAACTAAGGAGATGCGGGGCAGTCTGGACTGCCACCAGATTGGGGTTCCACAGGACTGGAGCACAGCATGAGAAGGATGGTCTCCTACTTTTCTTCTTGGGAGCCAGTCTATTTTCCAGTCTCTGGATTGTATTACTGCAAGATTACAGTGTGTCAGCCAATGTTTTTACTCTGGCCATTAGGTAGATCGGCGTACTGCCGTGGTTGGCTTGTCGGGGAGGCACCAAGATTTGAACCAGATCCAAGTCGGTGAGCCATGGTGAGGGTGATGCAGTGGCGTGGGACGCTTGATGGGGCCAGGTGAGAGGCCTGGAGCACTAAGAGGTGGCTTTCACCCCTGTTGATATGCAAGATAACTAGGGCCTGCATCGGCTTTTGTAAGCTATGGTGTGGGAGGGAGATTGTGATCCTGTGGAGTAGAGCGATCTAGTACTAAGCCTTTTTCACAATGTGTTCTTGGAAGAGTAGGTTGCTCTCTCCAATGAAGCCTAGGGATTTTGTTGTGTTGAGGGTTGAACCCGGGAAAGATCATTGTGTCCTGTCACCTTTGAGTGGGTTCCTGCTTGGTGGAATGGCCCATGAATACAAATTCGATCTTGGTGGGGTTAACCTTTAAGTAGGCCTTTGTCATCCACATTTGAGTTTCAAGTATGAGTGAAAGCAAGCCATTTCTTTATCATTGGGTGCAACTGTACACTATTTGCGTACTATTGAGCGAGCATTTTAATACATTGAGCAATAAAACCAAGGTTTTATATGTCTGCTGCAAACTATGCTAAGGAAAGGTACAGCCAGAAATGTCTACACGAGAAGACTGTTCTGTTAAACCTCTGGCTTTAAAAACATCTTCAACGAAGGAAGAGTTCTCTTCAAACAGACAATCAATATGTGGAGTTTTCCAAAAAGGGGTATATTGATATAAAAATTGCACATGCCACAGAATAACAATATTAAACTACAAATGTAGTTCAAATGTAAAATCCATAAAACTCACAACAGAAAGACGGGAGGATATCTCTGTGGCAACTCTTGGAAGCAAGACCCCGCTGAGCAACCACAGGTTCAAATCCCGGATCTGCGCTGGAAGAAAACGTACAGAAAACGAGCGTGTTATAAATGACCTGCACTTCCACAATTCAATGAAACTATCGCCTAGACACCTCTGGGTTATGTGCGCTGCAAATAAATGCACAAAAAAAAGAGATACATATACACTCACAACATATATGACACCGAAAAACCTTTCCAAAAATATAAAACAGTATACAACAAGAAAAAACATACACAGCAGTACGTTAATGACATATTAAAGAGTACCTGATAATGTTTCCTGGTATGTAATGCATTATATAAATTAAAAATCCAATTCTTTGCAAACCTTTGACTCTTGTGCTTGCGTGAGATAAATATAAGCTACACAACACTGTCTGGAATTAAAAAAAATGCAAGATTGGTAATAAAACACTTTCAGGCCGATTCATGGAATAATTAGCGCGGCGCAAGTGGGCAAAAACGTGCGAATCGCAGTGGAATAGCGAAAATCGCAGTGCAAGTGCGAAAATCGCACGAAAAGCAGCGCACATCGATTCATGGTAGGCCGTGCGCGAGAAAACCAGCGGATGTGCGATAAAAAAGTGCGCGGCGCACGTTGGCGCACAGGCCATCTAACAATGTGCGCCAGGTCACAGCGAAAATCGCAGAGGCCACAGCGAAATTCGCACATAGCGCGGCGCACGCAACAAAAGTAGGCGGAACACGGGTGTAACACTCGGAATGGGGAACAACTTGCCAAAATGTGGGCGTCACGGGGGGAAGTACAGGGCACAAGTGCGCGGAACGCCCACATGTTCGCCTACAACACGTATTCATGGAATAGAATAGGGCAAAAAAGCGCACGCTCAAACCAGCGCACAGGCACAAACATGACCGCCACAAGAAAGCAGGCGGTAGCGTCTCTGCGGCTGTAAGAAATGTGCGCCAAAAGGTGCGCCAACAAATAGCACCTATATACTGCCATGATGAATGTCCCATACTGTGGCACTCCAGGAAAAATTACGTGCAAAGGGGTACCCACAAACACGGACACCCGCTGACAAAAAATACGTGTGCGTGTATACCGGGGTGCGCGGGAAGTCTCACAAGCGATTTCAGCAGGGTACGTGCATCACAGGGGTTCGCGTGAAGTCATTCACGCGTTCGGGCCTGGGGGAGCGGGCTACGTGTATTTCAGGGGTTCGCGTGAAGTTTCTCATGCGATCGGGCCTGGGGGAGCGTGCTACGTGTATTTCAGGGGTTCGCGTGAAGTTTCACACGCGATCGGGCCTGGGGGAGCGGGCTACGTGTATTACAGGGGTTCGCGTGAAGTTCCTCACGCGATCGGGCCTGGGGGAGCGGGCTACGTGTATTCCAGGGGTGCGTGAGAAGTTCCACACGCGAATAGCCTGGGCGCGTGTATTTCAGGGGTGCACGGGAAGTTCCACACGCGAATAGCCTGGGCGCCTGTATTTGAGGGGTGCGCGGGAAGTTCCACACGCAAATAGCCTGGGCGCGTGTATTTCAGGGGTGCGCGGGAAGTTCCACACGCGAATAGCCTGGGCGCCTGTATTTGAGGGGTGCGCGGGAAGTACCACACGCAAATAGCCTGGGCGCGTGTATTTGAGGGGTGCGCGGGAAGTTCCACACGCGAATAGCCTGGGCGCGTGTATTTCAGGGGTGCGCGTGAAGTCATTCACGCGATCGGGCCTGGGGGAGCGGGCTACGTGTATTTCAGGGGTTCGCGTGAAGTTTCTCACGCGATCGGGGCTGGGTGAGCGTGCTACGTGTATTTCAGGGGTTCGCGTGAAGTTTCACACGCGATCGGGCCTGGGGGAGCGGGCTACGTGTATTTCAGGGGTTCGCGTGAAGTTTCTCACGCGATCGGGCCTGGGTGAGCGTGCTACGTGTATTTTAGGGGTGCGCGGGAAGTTCCACACGCGAATAGCCTGTGCGCGTGTATTTCAGGGGTGCGCGGGAAGTTTTACACGCGAATAGCCTGGGCGCGTGTATTTCAGGGGTGCGCGGGAAGTTCCACACGCGAATAGCCTGTGCGCGTGTATTTCAGGGGTGCGCGGGAAGTTTTACACGCGATTTCTGCACGGTACGTGTATTTCAGGGGTGCCGGGGAGTCCCACATGTGATTTGACAGTGTGGGTCCTCCCAGGTGTACCCTGTACACCCTCCACGGCCCCTGCAGGCAGCCCACACCACAGGGGACTACCCTGCATCCCTGGTCATGTCCCGCAGGCAGCCCACCCAACATGGGCATGCCCCCCAGCAAAGGCACATGTCTCCTTGAACTAATGAACACCAATTCATGTCCCCTTGCACCCCCACCCCCCAGCACTGTGGGGCACCTGCCAGCAGGCCCCCACCCATGTCCAACTCATGTCCCCCACCACCCCCACCCCCCAGCACTGTGAGGCACCTGCCAGCAGGCCCCCACCCATGTCCAACTCATGTCTCCCACCACCCCCACCCCCCAGCCACCAGGGTCACCCTCCACCAGGCCCCCACCCATGTCACCCACCACCCCCACCCCCCAGCAGTGCAGGGGCACCCTCCACCAGGCCCCCACTCATGTCACTCACCACCCCCACCCCCCAGCCACCAGGGTCACCCTCCACCAGGCCCCCACTCATGTCACCCACCACCCCCACACCCCAGAAGTGCAGGGGCAGCCTCCACCAGGCCCCCACTCATGTCACCCACCCAAAGCCACCAGGGTCACCCTCCACCAGGCCCCCACTCATGTCTCCCACCACCCCCACACCCCAGCAGTGCAGGGGCAGCCTCCACCAGGCCCCCGCTCATGTCACCCACCACCCCCACCCCCCAGCCACCAGGGTCACCCTCCACCAGGCCCCCACTCATGTCACCCACCACCCCCACACCCCAGCAGTGCAGGGGCAGCCTCCACCAGGCCCCCACCCATGTCACCCACCACCCCCACCCCCCAGCCACCAGGGTCACCCTCCACCAGGCCCCCACACATGTCACCCACCCCCCAGCCACCAGGGTCACCCTCCACCAGGCCCCCACTTATGTCTCCCACCACCCCCAGCCACCAGGGTCACCCTCCACCAGGCCCCCACTCATGTCTCCCACCACCCCCACCCCCCAGCCACCAGGGTCACCCTCCACCAGGCCCCCACTCATGTCTCCCACCTTCCCCCACACCCCAGCCACCATGGTCACCCTCCACCAGGCCCCCACTCATGTCTCCCACCACCCCCACACCCCAGCAGTGCAGGGGCACCCTCCACCAGGCACCCACACATGTCTCCCACCACCCCCACCCCCCAGCCACCAGGGTCACCCTCCACCAGGCCCCCACCCATGTCTCCCACCACCCCCACCCCCCAGCCACCAGGGTCACCCTCCACCAGGCCCCCACCCATGTCTCCCACCACCCCCACCCCCCAGCCACCAGGGTCACCCTCCACCAGGCCCCCACTCATGTCACCCACCACCCCCACCCCCAGCCACCAGGGCCACCCTCCACCAGGCCCCCACTCATGTCACCCACCACCCCCCACCCCCCAGCAGTGCAGGGGCACCCTCCACCAGGCACCCACACATGTCTCCCACCACCCCCACCCCCCAGCCACCAGGGTCACCCTCCACCAGGCCCCCACTCATGTCACCCACCCCCCAGCCACCAGGGTCACCCTCCACCAGGCCCCCACTCATGTCACCCACCACCCCCACACCCCAGCAGTGCAGGGTCACCCTCCACCAGGCCCCCACTCATGTCACCCACCACCCCCACACCCTAGCAGTGCAGGGGCAGCCTCCACCAGGCCCCCACTCATGTCACCCGCCACCCCCACCCCCCAGCCACCAGGGTCACCCTCCACCAGGCCCCCACTCATGTCTCCCACCACCCCCCACACCCCAGCAGTGCAGGGGCACCCTCCACCAGGCACCCACACATGTCTCCCACCACCCCCACCCCCCAGCCACCAGGGTCACCCTCCACCAGGCCCCCACTCATGTCACCCACCCCCCAGCCACCAGGGTCACCCTCCACCAGGCCCCCACTCATGTCACCCACCACCCCCACACCCCAGCAGTGCAGGGTCACCCTCCACCAGGCCCCCACTCATGTCACCCACCACCCCCACACCCCAGCAGTGCAGGGGCAGCCTCCACCAGGCCCCCACTCATGTCACCCACCACCCCCACCCCCCAGCCACCAGGGTCACCCTCCACCAGGCCCCCACTCATGTCACCCACCACCCCCACACCCCAGCAGTGCAGGGGCAGCCTCCACCAGGCCCCCACTCATGTCACCCACAGCCCCCATCCCCCAGCCACCAGGGTCACCCTCCACCAGGCCCCCACTCATGTCACCCACCCCCCAGCCACCAGGTCACCCTCCACCAGGCCCCCACTCATGTCTCCCACCACCCCCACCCCCCAGCCACCAGGGTCACCCTCCACCAGGCCCCCACTCATGTCTCCCACCACCCCCACGCCCCAGCCACCAGGGTCACCCTCCACCAGGCCCCCACTCATGTCTCCCACCACCCCCCACACCCCAGCAGTGCAGGGGCACCCTCCACCAGGCACCCACACATGTCTCCCACCACCCCCACCCGCCAGCCACCAGGGTCACCCTCCACCAGGCCCCCACTCATGTCACCCACCCCCCAGCCACCAGGGTCACCCTCCACCAGGCCCCCACTCATGTCACCCACCACCCCCACACCCCAGCAGTGCAGGGGCAGCCTCCACCAGGCCCCCACTCATGTCACCCACCACCCCCAGCCACCAGGGTCACCCTCCACCAGGCCCCCACCCATGTCACCCACCCCCCAGCCACCAGGGTCACCCTCCACCAGGCCCCCACTCATGTCTCCCACCACCCCCACCCCCCAGCCACCAGGGCCACCCTCCACCAGGCCCCCACTCATGTCTCCCACCACCCCCACCCCCCAGCCACCAGGGTCACCCTCCACCAGGCCCCCACTCATGTCTCCCACCACCCCCCACACCCCAGCAGTGCAGGGGCACCCTCCACCAGGCACCCACACATGTCTCCCACCACCCCCACCCCCCAGCCACCAGGGTCACCCTCCACCAGGCCCCCACTCATGTCACCCACCCCCCAGCCACCAGGGTCACCCTCCACCAGGCCCCCACTCATGTCACCCACCACCCCCACACCCCAGCAGTGCAGGGTCACCCTCCACCAGGCCCCCACTCATGTCACCCACCACCCCCACACCCCAGCAGTGCAGGGGCAGCCTCCACCAGGCCCCCACTCATGTCACCCACCACCCCCACCCCCCAGCCACCAGGGTCACCCTCCACCAGGCCCCCACTCATGTCACCCACCACCCCCACACCCCAGCAGTGCAGGGGCAACCTCCACCAGGCCCCCACTCATGTCACCCACCACCCCCACCCCCCAGCCACCAGGGTCACCCCCCACCAGGCCCCCACTCATGTCACCCACCCCCCAGCCACCAGGGTCACCCTCCACCAGGCCCCCACTCATGTCTCCCACCACCCCCACCCCCCAGCCACCAGGGTCACCCTCGACCAGGCCCCCACTCATGTCTCCCACCACCCCCACCCCCCAGCCACCAGGGTCACCCTCCACCAGGCCCCCACTCATGTCTCCCACCACCCCCCACACCTCAGCCACCAGGTTCACCCTCCACCAGGCCCCCACTCATGTCTCCCACCACCCCCACACCCCAGCAGTGCAGGGGCACCCTCCACCAGGCCCCCACTCATGTCCCCCTGCCCCCAGGTCCTGACGATACTCAATCATGGCAGTAATGGCCAGCATACCCAGCACAAACACCCAGGCAAGGATTGCATCCACCCACATAGTGAATGCAATTACATGATACAACCCCAATGGCAAGTCTGTAAATGAACACATGTCCGTCACACACACATACACAATGGGTGCAAGTGAATGTCAAAACCCATATCATGACATGTATGAAACCAATGAGAAAATACCACAAGTGAAAGTTAAAAAACATGTATTAAAGATGAAAAATAAGTAAAAAAATCAAACATACAACAATGGGGATAACAAAATAAATGGTCCATGTCCGAGAACAAATGTAAAAAAAAAAAAAACAAAGTAATCCAAAAACAAATTTTGTCCAAAGCAAAATCATGTGGAAGAAAAATAATGAAAAACCATTTCCTCATGGTGAACACAATAATTAATAAAAAAAATGTTTCTTCAATAAGCAAACTATATACACGAAAATTCCAGGGTCCATGAGCCCAACACCATAAATGAAACCTACTACTACCTAATGAAAATAATATATACAAAGAAGTGGCCATTGTCCGAGCGGTCCAAAAATAAAAAAATTAATAAAGGAAACCTAACACTAACTAACTAAATAACTATATACAAAGGCAGCGGGCAAGTCCTGCGGCTCACTCGGTGATGTTGCTGGCCAGGGCATCATCGAACTCCATGTCGATGTCCTGGAGGCGGGACTCTGTCCTGGCCCCGAGGTCTCGCAGGGATAACCCCATGTCCAGCTAAAACTCCCTGCGAGCTTCCTCGAGGCACTCAGCCCGCCTCAACGCCCGACGCATGGAGAACTCCGCCCTGACCATGGTGAGCCGCTCCTCTTCCGCCCGCTGCCGCTCCGCACCTATCCGCTGGACCAACTGCTCCCACACGGAAGACACCACCATCCCAGGGTTGCCCTGCCCTCCGGCCGATGCCTGCCCCTCTGATCTTGAAGGCCCCGAGCCATGATGCCTCCCACGTCGAGCCTGCTGCTGCCTCCGACGCCACTGCCTCTGCCAGCACGACGGCATCCAGGCTGATGGAAACCACCGACGCCGTCGTGCACGTGCCCTGCCCGATGATGCTGTCACATCTTCCATCTGCTGGGGTCCAGTTGCTGTGTTGTCCACCCCTGCTGGACCTCCGACTCCCAACTGTGGCAGGGATGGGATCCCCACCGAGCTGGCTGCATTGGTCGGGGCAGGTCCACAGGGGGCCCTGGTGGCATCTGGGCCGGAAGACGGCAAGGAGAACGACTGGTGTATAGCCTGCACAGAGGAGGAGAGGGCCGCCAGATTGGACAACACATGCAGGAAACCCCCGAACATGGCCGATCCCAATTGGGCCACGTCGGCACGGTGCACTTCGTGATGACGTGCGTCCTCCTCCCGGGAAGCACGCACGGCATCACGAATCACAGCCGTGCGCATCGCGACCCCAATCAGGACCTTCTCCACACGGCCAGGGGTTCCCACGTCCGCAGGTGGGGTGGAGTCAGGTGACATGGACATCCCCTCTACCTGCGGACGGGCCTGGGACGGGGCATCCCTGCTGGTGCATGGTGGTGCACTCACAGGGTCAGGGACAGCGACATGCACAGGCCCCTCCACGGTGACCTGTGCTGCCTCCTGCCCCTGGCCCTGGACTGCACCACTTGCACCAGCAGGGATGCCCCCACCAGGCCCCATGTGTGCCCCAGTGGCGGCCTCCTCCTCCTCTGTGCAAACCACCAACCTGTATGGCTCCTCACCGTCTCCCACCGTAGCAGGCCCCTGTGGGGGCTCACCCACCCCTTCCGCTGCAGCCGTGGGGGCATCCCCGCCGCCTTGCTCCACAGCACCGTCTCCGCCCTCTTCTTCACTAGCCGCTGCGTAGAGGGAGACAAAGAACACAAGCATCAGGGCACTGTACAATGGTCCCCTAGACAGGAAGCAATAGCAGATGAGCACCACTGTCAAAGTACACTTCCATCATGTCCCTCCACAACACATGGGTCAGTCCAGGCAAAACACACACAGTAACAGGCATGGTGCATGCCATGGACATTTCCATGCATGTCCAATGGACTCTTGAAACATTCAATGATATGTAACTCACATGCATCATGGCTCATGCCTATCACATGCACACACTTCACCTCAGTCACATCCATCTGGCCCCAAACACACCAAACACAGCGGATACAAGGGTAATTTGGCTGCTTCACTGAATCTGTGCATTGTCACAGACATGTGTCATGCATCCATGGCATGCACAAGTCACAGACACGCAGGTCAGGCACACAGACATGGCTACCATATATGTACCTGGCATCAGCACCCATCCCTCACCCCCACCCATGTCCAGGTACAGAGACTGGCATGCTCTCATGTTCAAAATCTGCATAGGGCTCCCCATGCGGCATTTGAACACATGCAACAACCATGTGGGTCACACATCACTGGTCGCACATGCATTACCATGATGTCCCTGCACACATACATGCATACATGGCCTATGGCACACATACAGGCAAGTATCATAGAACAAGCACACCGCAACATGCCCTGTCTCACACAGTAATGCTTGGACACTTACCGCTCAACTCCAGACGGGCCTCCCTCTCAAGGATCTGGGCGTGGAGCGCTGGGCGTACGCGTTCCAGGACCCTCATCTGGATGGAACTCATGCGGCCCCGGCCCCCCTCCACGAGGCGCCGGCCCTTCACAAGGGTCCTGGACCTCAAGTCCTCCCAGCGCTTCTTGATCTTCAGGACGTTGCAGGTTGCCACCCCCTCCGCGTTGATGGCAACCACACAGTCGGCCCAGATCCTCTCCTGTCCTTCCTTGCTGGCGCGGGACGATCCAAAGAGGGCATCATACTGCCCCAGGACATGCTCCACCAGGACACCAACTTCGTTGTCAGTGAAGCTGGTGCCCCTCTGCCCCTCTGGCCTGGGGTTGCCACTGGTGCCAGATGTGGAAGTGCCCGACATGGCAACCCCAGAGGCAGGTGTGGGTGGGCAACTGGGTCCTGGGGCTGGACTGTGTAGCCGTGTCTGGGGCATCAGCCAGTGCCGGACGAGCACTCTTCCTCTTCCGCTTGGAAGGTGGTGGTGATCCTGAGTGTCCTGCGCCGCTCTGGACACTAGGGGCAGGAGCCCTGGTGGACTCTGTATCAGGAGTGTGGGATTGCACACTCAGCATGGGAGTTGGTGCAGGCATTGGCTCTAGTGTGATGGTGTCAGGGGGAATGTCAGCAGCATGGACTAGGACCGACACTGTCCTGGCTGGGTGTGTGAGGGCTGGGGTGGATGGAGCCGCAGCTGCCCCTGCAGCCTCTCCGCCCTGCCTCCTTGGTGCAGCAGATGACCTTGCTGGCCCAGATGCACGTGGCATGGTGACATCAACGTGCACCAGCGCACGTGTCATAGGCCTGCTGACCTGGAAGTCAGCCATGGAGTCAGCCAGATCTGGTGCCACAATGGGCTGGTCCAACAAGGGCTGAGCATGGATGGTGTCAGCCACATCAGCCTCAACGGGAGGGGGGGGGATTATGGGTGCCCTTGACTGGTCCTCCACACATGGGGGGACAGGCTCACCCTGCAAGTAACGACCACGTCCCCTACCGGATCCACCACGGCCACCACTTGTGGCTCTTCCACCTTTGCCACCCTTACGGAATCCTCCCCTCCCAGCCATGGCACTGATGTAAATGTGCGTATGGGAGTGGCTGGAAACTATTGTCCTGAGCAATAGGGGGTCAAAGGGGTTGGGTACCAGATGGTAATTGTACCCTAGTGCTCTTGCAAGGCTGATTGTAACCCCTGGGGAAAGATGACGGGTCACGCTACGCACAGGAGCCCCAAAAAAGGGAGATGACGTGCACGCAACCCCTCCTAGACCACGTGTGCAGAAAGTAAAACCTGCACTACGCTGTGGCACCCAGTAACACAAGAATGAACGTATGCGTGTCACACGCAGCCTAGAATGACCTCTGAAGGGGTAGGCTACACACGGGGCAAGCACAGATGTTAGATACGTGCGTGACTCACCGTCTGCCTGGTAAACGAGCGTGTAAAAGGAGCACGTTTGGTTGGCAACACCCCCGCCAAAAGAAGATTTGTACGCTGTCTGAGGAGACAGGCCAACAGTAGAAGGGAACACTGTTTGAGGGAACAGGCCCAGGTAAACCAGTAAAAGCGAAAAAAGAGAAAATCTGTCAGAGGTAACAGGGAATACGAACTTGAAACGCCGTGAAGTAAATCGCGTGTGAAACGACAAGAAGTACAGATTTCACCCACTCGCTCTCCACGAAAAGCACGTACAAGGAAAACGTGTTCTACACATACCTTTTATACAGGGCCACACGTCCAGCGTCACTTACGCGGCGTGTACGCGCTAGGGCCATTTTCACCAATTACACGCTTTGTCACTTCTGCGTGTAGGGACATTTCCACCAATTACACGCTTTGTCACTTCTGCGTGTAGGGCCATTTCCACCAATCACACACGATGAGACTCTGGCGTGCAGTCTTTCCACGTGTGCTCTGTCATCACGTGCTGTGTGGGAAACACCCGTGCGGGTCACATCACAGACGCGCTTACGCGCTGAGGGCCTTTGGTCCAATAGAATCGCGTATGCGTGCTGACGCGCTTACGCGCTAAGGGCCTTTCCTCGATTTTCACGCTGACTTGCAGGATTTTCACGTGCCAAATCACTCCGTACCAAGCTGGCCACGCGTAAGCACACGGAAGACCACGCTCCTGCCCAGAAGGCCGAACTACTGCCCCCCAGAGCCCCGAGCACGCTCCCACCTACCATCTGCTGCTGCCTGACTGCCTGCTGCCCACGTGCACTGCCATTTGCTGCCTGCACATCAGCCAGGGGTGCTGTTGCTGTGACCACCCCTGCTGGAACCGAAGACTCCCGACTGGGATTCCATCGCTCCACAGCCCAGCCCCAGGACCCAGTTGCCCACCCACTCCTGCCTCTGGGGTTGTCATATCGGGGCAAACACCATCTGGGACCACTGACAACCCCCGGCCAGAGAGGCAGAGGGGCACCAGCTTCAGTGCCACCGAAGTTGGTGTCCTGGTGGAGCAAGTCCTGGGGCAGTATGATGCCCTCTTCGGAAGTTCCCGCGCCGACAAGGAAGGACGGACTCGGATCTGGACTGACATCGTGACTGCCATCAACGCGGAGGGGGTGGCAGTCCGGGACTTACAACATGTCAGGAAGCGCTGGGAGGACTTCAGGTCCAGGACCCTGAACAAGGCATGGCGCCTCTTGAAGGCAGCGGATGCCAAGGGGCGCCGGGGCCACTTGTCGGAAGAACAGATGGGGGTCCTGGAACGCATATCCCCCGCGCTCCACGTCCAGGTCCTGGAGAAGCAGACCCGTCTGGAGTCGAGCGGTGAGTGTACATGCATCCTGATTGTGAGCAGTGCGTGTGGTGATCGGTATTGTGCAGGTTGCACATCTGTTTGTATGGGTCGAGTATGGGTGGGGGTGTACATGGCCGTGGGGCTGACACATGCGAGGGCTGTAATGTGTGAGACATGGATGGTGCTTGTGTGTGTAGGCTTGCATGGCAAATGCAGTTGTGCGTGCACACATGTTTGTATGTATGTGTATGTAAGTAGACATGTCCGTGATGTCACGCATGTATGTTGTTTTGGGCTGCATGTATGAGCACTGTGTACATGTGCATGTGTGTGTATTTGACAAGGGTGCAACAGTGATGCAACATGGATGCATGTGACTGCGGTATGTGTAAGCCTGATTGGCAGATGTGACATGGATGCCCGTCTGAACAGTGCGACACTTGGCAGAGGTGTACACATGCATGCAAGTGTGGTGGTGTGTGTACATGTTTGGTGCACTTCCTGTGTTGCATGTGATGTCTGGGTCACCTTTGGCTGCTCATGCTGTTGTATGTGTATGGATGGTGGTGGCAGTTGCGATATGGCTGTGGTATGGCTCATGTGTGCGAGTTGCAATGACATGTGTGTTGGGGATTGTGATGACATGTCTGAGGTTTGCCAATGCCACTCATGTGCAACTGTCATGTGTGTATGTGTCCATTGTACAGTGCCCTGATGCCTGTGTTTTGTTGCTCCCTGTCTGCAGCGTCAACTGATGAAGAGGGCGGAGAAGGTGCTGTGGAGCACAGCGGCGGGGATCCGACCGCCAGCCAGAGACGCAAGGCCCGGCTCCCCTCCCGTGTTGTCATCTCCTCGGGGAGTGAGGAGTCCGGTGCCGCGTCCCAGGCCGCAGCTGCCGGGGGGAGGTCCAAGAGGCGGAGGTTGGAGTTGGACTCCTCGGCAGCAGAAGGGGCAGCTGGGACCCCACAGGGCCCAACAGGGGAAGATGGCACGGAGTCATCCAGGTTGGTGGGGGGTCTGGTGGAGGAGGAGGCCGTGCAAACACCAGAGACGGGGTCTGGAGGTGGGGATCCCACTGGTGCTAGTGGTGCAGTCCAGGACCAGGGACAGGAGGCAGCACAGGCCGCCGCGGAGGTGCCTGTGTGCAATCCTGTCCCCGATCCTGTCCCTGTATCATCTTGCACCAGCAGGGATGCCTACGTCCAGACCCGTTTCCAGGCAGGGGATGAGCTGACGTCAACTGGCCTTCCTCTGCCTGCAGACGTGGCTATCCAGGTCCGGGTTGAGCCTGTCCTGGCTGGTGTGGCGTTGCGTCAACGGGCCATGCGAGGTGACCTGCAGTCTTTTCATGGAGAGACTGCACGTCATCTCGAATGGCTCGTTGACCACGTCAGCCTGCTGGGACAGGTCACCCAGACCGGATTCCTCGGTCTGATGGGGCTTGTTCCGACCCCCTCCTCAACTGGACCCCCTACGCGCCAGTCGTCCTCTGTGCCATCTTCCCACCCATCAGTCACCTGGGTGCCCTGTGGAGCTGCCTCTGACAGTGCGGCCAGGCTGGTGGAGGAGGCATCCCTGCCACAGTCGGGAGTCGGTCGTCCAGCAGGGATGGCCACATCAACAACTGCACCCCAGCCGGCGGAGGATGTGCAGGCAGCAGGAGGCAGTGCACGGGCAGAGGCAGAGCAGCAGCAGCAACATGGTGGGAGCCATGAAGGCTCGGGGCCTTCGACATCGGAGGGGCAGGCATCGGCCGGAGGGCAGGAGGACCCAGGACAGAGAGTGTCTTCCGTGTGGCAGCGGTTGGGCCACGCCATAGGTGCGGAGCGGCGGCGGGCGGAAGAGGTCAGGGCGGAGAACTCCATGCGGAGGGCCCTGAGGCGGGCCGGGTGCCTCGAGGCAATCCGCAGGGGGTTGGAGGAGGACACGGCGTCGTCCCTGCGGACCCTCGGGGCCATGGAACTGGACCGCCTCCGGGACATCGAACAGGAGTTCGATGATGCCCTGGCCCGGAACACCACGGAGTGAGCCGCTGGACTTGCCCGCCGCCTTTGTATATAGTTCTTTAGTTTTAGGTTTCCTTTGTTTTTTCTTATGATTTGGAGTCGACGGACACTGCTCCACTTTTTGTATATAGTTGATATTTAGGTAGGTTTTCTAGGAGGTTTCCTTAGTTCAGTTGTGATGATGGACCCTTGTTATTTTTGTACATAGTTCTTTGTTGCATGGAGAGTTTTTACATTTCACTTTGGACAAAATTTTTTGGATTTGATTTTCTACTTTTGTGTTTTTATGCGGACATGCAGCTTATTTTTTCACATTTACATTGTAGTTAGTTTTCTTTCTTTAGCATTCGTATTTTTGTCCAATACATTTGTGTTTCCATTGTTCACTGTGTGGTTTCATCTCATTGGTTTCATGCATGTCATGTTGTGTGTTTTCCCATTCAATTGGAAAATATGTGTGTGACGGACATGGGTTCATTTGCTTCATGAACATTGGGGGTGTAACATGTGTTTTCATTTCCATGTGGGTGAATGGGTTACTTGGTAGGGCTTTTTGCCTGTGGAGGCTGACCATTACGCACATGATTGGGGATTGTGAGGACCTGGTGGGGGCTGCACATGGTGGCAGGGGGGTGGGGGTGGTGGGAGACATGAGTGGGGGCCTGGTGGAGGGTGACCCTGCACTGCTGGGGGGTGGGGTGGTGGGAGACATGAGTGGGGGCCTGGTGGGGGCTGCCTATGGTGACAGGGGGGTGGGGGTGGTGGGAGACATGAGTGGGGGCCTGGTCGAGGCTGCCCCTGCACTGCTGGGGTGTGGGGGTGGTGGGAGACATGAGTGGGGGCCTGGTGGAGGCTGCCCCTGCACTGCTGGGGGGTGGGGGTGGTGGGAGACATGGGTGGGGGCCTGGTGGAGGGTGCCCCTGCACTGCTGGGGGGTGGGGGTGGTGGGAGACATGAGTGGGGGCCTGGTGGAGGCTGCCCCTGCACTGCTGGGGGGTGGGGGTGGTGGGAGACATGAGTGGGGGCCTGGTGGAGGGTGCCCCTGGTGGCGGGGGGGGTGGGGGTGATAGGGGACATGAGTGGGGGCCTGGTGGAGGGTGCCCCTGCACTGCTGGGGGGTGGGGGTGGTGGGAGACATGAGTGGGGGCCTGGTGGAGGCTGCCCCTGCACTGCTGGGGGGTGGGGGTGGTGGGAGACATGGGTGGGGGCCTGGTGGAGGCTGCCCCTGCACTGCTGGGGGGTGGGGGTGCAGGGGGACATGAGCAGGTGTGCAGGGTAGTCCCCTGTTTTGTGGGCTGCCTGCAGGGGCCGTCGAGGGTGTACAGGGAACACCTGTGAGGACCCACCGAGCCTAATCGCGTGTAAAACTTCCCGCGCACCCCTGAAATACACGCGCCCAGGCTATTCGCGTGTGGAACTTCCCGCGCACCCCTGAAATACACGTACCCTGCTGAAATTGCGTGTAAAACTTCCCGCGCACCCCTGAAATACACGCGCCCAGGCTATTCGCGTGTGGAACTTCCCGCGCACCCCTGAAATACACGCGCCCAGGCTATTCGCGTGTGGAACTTCCCGCGCACCGCTGAAATACACGTAGCACGCTGGGAGACATGAGTGGGGGCCTGGTGGAGGGTGCCCCTGGATGGTGGGGGGTGGGGGTGGTGGGAGACATGAGTGGGGGCCTGGTGGAGGGTGCCCCTGGATGGTGGGGGGTGGGGGTGGTGGGAGACATGAGTGGGGGCCTGGTGGAGGGTGCCCCTGGATGGTGGGTGTTGGGGGTGGTGGGGGACATGAGTTGGACATGGGCGGGGGCCTGCTGGCAGGTGCCCCACAGTGCTGGGGGGTGGGGGTGGTGGGGGACATGAGTTGGACATGGGCGGGGGCCTGCTGGCAGGTGCCCCACAGTGCTGGGGGGTGGGGGTGGTGGGGGACATGAGTTGGACATGGGTGGGGGCCTGCTGGCAGGTGCCCCACAGTGCTGGGGGGGTGGGGGTGGTGGGGGACATGAGTTGGACATGGGCGAGGGCCTGCTGGCAGGTGCCCCACAGTGCTGGGGGGTGGGGGTGGTGGGGGACATGAGTTGGACATGGGCGGGGGCCTGCTGGCAGGTGCCCCACAGTGCTGGGGGGTGGGGGCGGTGTGGGACATGAGTTGGACATGGGCGGGGGCCTGCTGGCAGGTGCCCCACAGTGCTGGGGGGTGGGGGTGGTGGGGGACATGAGTTGGACATGGGTGGGGGCCTGCTGGCAGGTGCCCCACAGTGCTGGGGGGTGGGGGTGGTGGGAGACATGAGTGGGGGCCTGGTGGAGGGTGCCCCTGCACTGCTGGGGGGTGGGGGTGGTGGGAGACATGAGTGGGGGCCTGGTGGAGGGTGCCCCTGCACTGCTGGGGGGTGGGGGTGGTGGGAGACATGAGTGGGGGCCTGGTGGAGGCTGCCCCTGCACTGCTGGGGGGTGGGGGTGCAGGGGGACATGAGCAGGTGTGCAGGGTAGTCCCCTGTTTTGTGGGCTGCCTGCAGGGGCCGTCGAGGGTGTACAGGGAACTGTGAGGACCCACCCAGCCTAATCGCGTGTAAAACTTCCCGCGCACCCCTGAAATACATGCGCCCAGGCTATTCGCGTGTGGAACTTCCCGCGCACCCCTGAAATACACGTACCCTGCTGAAATCGCGTGTAAAACTTCCCGCGCACCCCTGAAATACACGCGCCCAGGCTATTCGCGTGTGGATCTTCCCGCGCACCCCTGAAATACACGTAGCACGCTGGGAGACATGAGTGGGGGCCTGGTGGAGGGTGCCCCTGGATGGTGGGGGGTGGGGGTGGTGGGAGACATGAGTGGGGGCCTGGTGGAGGGTGCCCCTGGATGGTGGGGGGGTGGGGGTGGTGAGAGACATGAGTGGGGGCCTGGTGGAGGGTGCCACTGGATGGTGGGGGGTGGGGGTGGTGGGAGACATGAGTGGGGGCCTGGTGGAGGCTGCCCCTGGTGGCTGGGGGTGGGGGTGGTGGGAGACATAGGTGGGGGCCTGGTGGAGGGTGCCCCTGCACTGCTGGGGGGTGGGGGTGGTGGGAGACATGAGTGGGGGCCTGGTGGAGAGTGCCCCTGGATGCTGGGGAGTGGGGGTGGTGGGAGACATGAGTGGGGGCCTGGTGGAGGGTGCCCCTGCACTGCTGGGGGGTGGGGGTGGTGGGAGACATGAGTGGGGGCCTGGTGGAGGGTGCCCCTGCACTGCTGGGGGGTGGGGGTGGTGGGAGACATGAGTGGGGGCCTGGTGGAGGGGTGGAGGGTGCCCCTGCACTGCTGGGGGGTGGGGTGGTGGGAGACATGGGTGGGGGCCTGGTGGAGGCTGCCCCTGCACTGCTGGGGGGTGGGGGTGCAGGGGGACATGAGCAGGTGTGCAGGGTAGTCCCCTGTTTTGTGGGCTGCCTGCAGGGGCCGTAGAGGGTGTACAGGGAACACCTGTGAGGACCCACCCAGCCTAATCGCGTGTGGAACTTCCCGCACACCCCTGAAATACACGTACCCTGCTGAAATCGCGTGTAAAACTTCCTGCGCACCCCTGAAATACACGCGCCCAGGCTATTCGCGTGTGGAACTTCCCGCGCACCCCTGAAATACACGTACCCTGCTTAAATCGCGTGTAGAACTTCCCGCGCACCCCTAAAATACACGCGCCCAGGCTATTTGCGTGTGGAACTTCCCGCGCACCCCTGAAATACACGTACCCTGGCTAATCGCGTGTATAACTTCACGCGTACCCCTGATATGCACGTTACCCGCTTTGCGTTCCTTGTTTGGCAGCCCTGTAAACTGGTCCAGGGTTAGCGCAGCCCTTTGCGATGATTTAGCGATTTTGATGGCTTTTCCTTGCGCGAGGGCGTTCTTGGGGGCGTTACTGGCGCTGCTGCAGGGTCGCTGCGATACTCTGCGCCACGGCTGGTTTGGGAGCCTAAAATCCATGAATACGCTGTGCGCGGAAATCGGTTTTAGCGCACGTGCCTGGCGCAGACAATCGCACGCGGACACTCTGCGCCAGTCGCTTGCGACACTTTTCTGCGAAATTCTATGAATTACCCTGTTTGTATTTTAACGGTATATAGATTTATATTTATACATTTTGTACTATGTATTAGGATGTATTGTTATACCCCCATTTCTGATTTTAGGAACATTTGAGATGCTTTTTCACTGTGATATTTCTATTTATTTTATTTCAATAGGAATTGCGAATTATTATTAATTTAATCTACCTCCATGATATATGAGTTACTGAATCGGTAAATCATAAGAAATGTAATTTATTGTTCTTCATATAATGCTTGTAATGGAATTGTAAGGCATTTAATATTGTGTAAAGGTTTGTATAAACCTCAAACAGAAATAAATAAATAAATAGATGAACAAATACACTTTTACGAGGTAAGATATATAAAGTGCAAACAAGTAGCATGTGCATACTGGACGCAATAGATATATCGTCGCATATACAGAAGATACATTGGGCCTCATCACGAATTGGGCGGTAACGTCGGCGGTATTACCGCCAGTGGTATTAGCCCTACCGCCAATCCCCCCGGCGCTATTAGCACTGGATCACGGGTTTGGCAGTAATGGAATTCCCCATTCCCCACTGAGCCCATTCGGGAATGCCCCATTCCCCATTGGGTTCAATGGGGAATTTTCACGCTCTTACCGCCGGCGGGAAATACGCCGGCGGTAATAGCTCTAATTTTCAGTGGATTTTCCCCCAGCTCAGAGCTGGGTAGAAATCCACCGAAGCCCTGATTTGGCAGACCCTTAAATCCAGCGGTAATAGCGCGGCCGCCAGATTTAAGGGTTACCGCCAAACTAGTGATGAGGCCCATTGTTTCTTATTTGATGGTTGCATGTTTAAAAATAAAGGTCATTGATGAAAGTGCAACCGGTTATCAATTTCCTAGCATAACTATTAGATATCAACGTCAAACAGTTAAACTCCACTCTATGATAAGACATTTTGATTTTATTATTGTTCTTTTTTTATGCTCATAGCTCACACCTAGCTTGAGAGCAGAGGAGAGCTTTACAAAATGTGTGGATGCCAGCATTGGGCTTGGCATTTTACACTGTATCACAGTACTGCCGTTTGAGGGACAGAAGGATTTTTATGTGTGTAATATATATGTTAAAAAGTCATCCTCCAGAGAATCAAACAAAGCGATGCTTTGAAAAACAAGGTGCTGTGCTGGTTACAAAATACATTGGGCCCAGGATAGTGAGGCCAGATGACTTAGCAATACCTCTTGGGGCCCGGATAACGGAATGAAGTACGTCCAAAAAGAGAGACTGTGAGCCTCATTACGAGCTTGGAGGTAGCCATGGTGCTTTCAGCATTTACAGCATGAGGAATTACCGGGTCCTCCAAGGTTGGAATGACCCGGTAATTCCTCATTCACAGACTCCGGACCCAGACACGATTTTGGAGTGTGCCATGGTGCTGTGCTGAAAGCACCATGGCACACTCCAAAATCGTGTCTGGGTCCGGAGTCTGTGAATGAGGAATTACCGGGTCATTCCAACCTTGGAGGACCCGGTAATTCCTCATTCACAAAACCAATCCCCATTCCCATTCGAGCCCCCATAGGGCTCAATGGGAATGAGGATGGAGATAATAACGGGCCGGTTGATAACGGCCCGTTATTAGCCCCTAGGTCCCCTCGCGAGACCCGGAAAGGACGTCTGATTTTACCAGACGTTCTGTGCGGATCCCGCAAGGGAACCTCATAATAGGGTGGAATGGGTTTACCAGCACCAGGAGCATTACCGGTGCCAGTAAACCCATTCTGCCAACCTCAGAATGAGGCCCTGTATTATTACATGATGTGAATAAACTAATCTGTTCCAGTTTCTGCAGGAGTTACCTGTCGAAAGGAAAAACATTGCACTTGAAAAGTGTGGTGCAAAGATTAAGTGCTCCTGAATTATTGCAAGGATGAAAACAAAAGTGGTAATTGTTTAAAGCCACTAAAAATGTTAAGCCATTTGGCCCGTTATTGTGCAAAATGTTCTTCAAGCATTGTTTTTTTTTGTTTTTTTTAAATCACTTTATCCTGTTTATTCCTAGCCCTAGCTCTTTTTCTGTTGGGCCATGGGCGATTGCTTTGGCATTTTTTAAATATATTTTAAATTATTCCCCTCTTTTCCTTTACTTTGTATGCACTCTGTGTGCTCTAAAGGTGAATAGCCAAACTGTTTGAATAAACTTGATAAACTGGAGATTTTGATTCCATTGCTCTAAATCTCTCATCTCCACCTCAGCACTCAGCTGCCTCCACTACTAACCCAGCCTCCTTATTGGCCTCCTTTCTTGGCCTCCTCCCATTGACAAAACTCTCAACTTCATCATCTTCGCCCTAAACATTTACCAACTCCTCCACCAGCTCTCCCTACTACCTCCAGTTGGTTGGCACTCCATGCATGAACGGTCCATCTTCAAATCCATTCATGAAATTGCGTGAGTGCCTTACCTGACTCCCTGCATCTTGTGCTACTCACCTCCCCATGCCCTTTGGTCTTGCACTCTTCACAATCTGTCCATCCCTTGCTTGCCTAGTGTACCCTCATGTTTCTGGTCATTCTCCCTCCTTGTTCACCTTAACTGGAAGTCCCTCCCTCAGGCATCAAAAACATCAGTAATACTATTTCACATAAATCAGTCTTTAAACTCCACTTCCTACTCTTTGCTGACATATTCAAACCCTCTATCAACATTACCACACATGCAACTGACGCTTCCTATCACAACTACACTTACTTGAACCTATCTCTGTAAAGTCCGTCCTATCTAACCTGTGTGTTGTTTATGTTGCCGCTGGTTTCTGTTATACTGCTATTGTTCCAATGTCAACTGCTCATTGCTCACCTATTTGCACATTGACAATTATTATTGTAATTATAATTATAATTGCTTATTTGTAACGTGCCTAATACTGAAGAGGTTTCTAAGCGTAGACCCAGGATTCAAACCTGTGTTGCTCTGTGTTGCCTTGCTTCAAAGATGAGCGCGTTGCCACGGAGCTACACTACCCGTGCCTATTACTATTTTTAAGGCACCTGAAGCAGGACTGGTCTGTCTACTGGGATTCACTAAATCAAACTCAAAATTTAGTTTATTTTGATATTAAATAATCATAAAACTGTCACATGTATAAGTGCTGTGAGTGATGAATCCAATGGAGTCACCACAGTTTCCATGGGAGGAGACAACTACCAGGGAGAAGTCATAGCTTCAATGGATGAGCTGCGGAATCCCCCCATTTCCCATAAGGAACCCCCCCCCCCAATACCCTGGAATCTGTTGCCATGTATCTGTTCCTCCCTTCAATAAATAAAGAGACCTTTTCCCAACACCCATTAGGCCAAACTCCCATTCATGACCTGAATAATAAAAGCTCCAAGAAAACCTTTTTAAATTCAATTACCGTTCATATAAAACTAATCCTTCATATGGAATCATTGGGAGAGGCTCTCTAAATACTATACACCAAGTGACATCAATGGACTCCAATTCCCAAAACCTCCTAAGTCATCAGTTGGCATTGATGGACTCTATTTCCCACAACCACCTAAGTACTGAGATGAGGAGGGTGAAGAAATGGATGCAAGACAGCAGGACCCTCAAGCTCAATGTGCGTTTTAGTTGTTTGGTGAAAACACCTGCGCACAGGACTATTAAAAATGGCAACCACACAATGAGAAGAAGATCAGGAAAAGAAGTCGGATCTCCCGCAGATGCGTGCAAACGCTGGAGGCAAAAGCCAGTGTGGCGGAGCAGAGGAGCTCGCCAGCAGAGAAGGAAAGCCTTGTTGCATGAACAGGACGTGTCGTGGAGATGCTAGTAGCTGCAAAAGGACGTCTGGGTCCTCGGCAGCTTGATCCTTCCCGGGGCCTGAAGGGAAGCAGGTGTGCAGGAGCAGAGCCGTGGAGAAGCCATAGAGATGTGTGGGAAGCAAGCGACAGCGCTACGCTGCGTAAGTACGAACGGGATCCAAGATGCTACACAGAGGTGGTGAGTCAGCTCAAGCAAGATAGGGAGTCCGGGGAGTTTCGGCAACCGCACCAATGATAAGTTGAAAGTTATAAAAATGCAAAGACAGAAACAATGAGAAGATTGTTCTTGAGCCAGAAGGTCAGAGTGAAAAGCCAAACCGCAATAATATATGAGTGCATGGAGTGCAAAGGTGAGGAAAGTAGAAACGAACATTGAAACAGATAGATATGCTGAGCTAAAGAAATTATATGTGGTTGTGACTTTATAGAGGAGAAGTCCTGGCAAGAGTATAGCAGGTAATTGAATGTACAAGAAGAGAAGTCCTGACAAGGGTGCACAAGCAATTGAAAATATGATAGGAAAGGTCCTGGAAAGAGAATAACTGACAATTGAAAGTACAAGAGGAGAAGCCCTTGCAAGAGAATACCTGCAAATTGAAGATACAAGAGGCGAAGTCCTGGCAAGACAATACCAGGCAATGGAAAGTACAAGAGGAGATGTCCTGGCAAGAGAATACCTGGCAATTTAAAGTACAAGAGGAGAAGCCCTTGCAAGGGAATACCAGGGAATTGAAAATACAAGAGGAGAAGTCCTGGCAAGAAAATACCAGGCAATTGAAAGTACAAGAGGAGAAGTCCTGGCAAGAGAAGTATACCAGGCAGTTGAATGTGCAAGAGAAGTATAAACTAGGTATACCAGAGGACTGAGGTACGTGCTACACAATCAAGATTCAGCAGAGTACCCAGGGACCAACTAACCCTCCCCTGGTAAATGACAGAAGACTCATCCAAGGGCAAGTTAGAACTGTCCTTTATTTTCCACAACAGAAAGGGATCATACAGGAAAACAATTCTTCAGCAATCATAGCTCCTGAGCTCATGTCCAGAGTTTTTCTTAGAAAAATGTTGCGACAACTTAGAACCATTCCCCAAAAACCAATGAGCCCAAACTATTGGGTGGCTGGGGTGGTAGTGCCTGTAGACGGCACCTATAGATGTTAGCTAACTGGTCCGTGCATGTCAGGTGGTCTCGCCTGAGACTTCCCCAAAAACTCTCCATTACATTGTTGCAGGGTTGCAGGACTACCATTGGCTCTTGCCCCTTACTCTCCACCCAGGATGTGTGCTCCCTGATTGGCTGGAGTGGGTCTGTTCTCAGCACTCTGTGCACCTTCTCAAGGTGATGAGAAAGACTATGGACCTCATTACATGGTAGGAGGTAACCATGCCGCTATTAGCGGCATGGCTACTCCCTTACCGCATACCAGGTAGGCGGTATGGGGATTTACCGGGTCATTCCAACCCTGGGGGACCCAGTAAGTCCCCATGCCAAATACCATTCCCCATTCCCATTCGAGGCCCCATAGGGCTCAATGGGAATGGGGAAGGAGCTAATTACCGTACCGCAAATTAGCTAATAACGGTACCGCAATTTGCGGTACCATTATTAGCTCTGAAGTCCCTTAGTGGTCCCGTCCTTAACACCTGGTCAGACCAGGGTGGTCATTACGACCCCGGCGTTAAGGGGTTAACAGCGCCGTAAAAGGCGGCAGCGCCGTTAACCCCTTAATGCCTTACTACGAGGTCCCTTTGCGGCTCCCAACCTGGACGGCTGGTCTGGACCAGCCGTTAAAGTAGGGACCCGCAAAGGGACCTTGATGGCAATTACGGTACCGCAGTTTGCGGTACTGTATTCCCCATTCCCATTGAGAAATGGGAATGGGGAAGGGCCATGGAGAAAGGGGGAATTACCGCCCCACCAAACTTGGAATGGGGTGGTAATTCCCCCTTTCTTGATGGCGGACTCTGGCATGGACCATGGTGCTAATAGCACCATGGTTTAGCGCCGGAGTCCTAATGAGGGCCCAGGTGTTAAGGACAGGACCCGCTGAGGGACCTCGTAGTAGGGCGCTAAGGGATTAGCGGCACCGGTGACCTTACCGGTACCGGTAATCCCTTGGCGCCTACCGTGTAATGAGGCCCTATGTGTCCCCATTGTTGCCACCGGTTATCCACCTAGCCTGAGAGATTGTCTGCAGGTTGCAACGTTGTTAGACAACACATGTATCAGTCCTTGTCTTCTGTGCAGGGAACTGCTCCTATTTCTACCGTGTGTAAATGGCTATTGTCCGGCTCGGCTGCACCACGTGGGTGAGGACCGCAAAACTGACATTTTTGGTCTGTAATTAGTGAGGATTTATTCTGCTATTTTGCAGGTGGCTCCCTGTCCCTGATGCCATGAATGTTCTGCTCACCTCTGACCTTGGCTGTGAGCACCAGTCCTAAGCAGTGTGCTGTAAAATCTGTTTTCCTTTGTCCCTTCTTATGATGCCTGTGGCTTCATGTAACTTTACTATAGTTATGCTATGATTTCTATATGTCTATATTGTACTATTTTCCTTATGGGTTAGTTGTACTTGGCTCTTCCAGGCTCCTTATACAATCCTGTAGTTCCACATGGTTAGTTGCAATAAGCAGGTGCAAGTTTGCTCTGCATCTCTTGCTTTCTTGCATTTCTGCATGTTTGCTAATGAAAGAAAATTAGACAGACTTCTAACAGTAGTGATGAACATTAATATGTCGCTGTGTCTCTAGTGACGTCAGCACAGCTGGATATTTATTATTAGTCAACCCGGTCCAGTGTTAAAGCACCTGTATCCGCGAAGACGTCAGCTGGATAGGGTTTGAATGGTTGTCTAAGAGAATATCTGATCACATATGTGGAAGTTACTGGCACTACTGGGGGCTGGCCAAACAGTGACTGTCATCTCTCATTCCTCAGTCTTCGCGCTGTCATGTGTATAAGGGTCATCAGCAGCATTCCATGTACCCTCTCTTCAGAAGTCCTGGCAGGAGAGTACACAGGCAGTTAAAAGTACATAAAGAATCCTGGCAGGAGAGTATACCATGCAAATTGCAAACATACACGTAGTGTCAGACAGAAACAGTATTGGTTAAACGAAGAAGGAACCTATGTAAAAAGAAGGAACTTTTGTCAAAGAAGAACCTACAAGGTTGTACAGTTATTGCCTAAAAGGATTGTTGTGGGCCAAGAAAGACACCAAGAACTGTTAGACCAAGAGTCATTGTCATACCATTTAAGAAACCAGGGGAAGGGAGTCACCCTCTGGAACCAAGGTCTTTTCATCTTGGAGAGCATTTACGTTGGAGCTATTCTATGTTTGTTTATGAACAATTGTTTTGCCAATACCATGTTAAAGACATTTTCCCTTCTTATTATTTTTTTTATAGGGTGTGGGTCAGGATAGAATATTTGGACAGAAGGACGGTGTTTGATTTCTGACATCCTGACACAGATAGTCCCTTAGTTTTTAGATTTTAGGTAGATAAACTCCTCTTTAGAACAGGGTCAGCGGGGCATTTTTCCAACCGGTTAAAGTTAATAAAGTCTTTAACCAGAAACATCACAACTTTGTGTCCGGCTTTCATTTCTGACCCCTCACAATACAGTATACACTAAAACAAGCCCCTGATACATATTAAAAACAAAGAAATGCAACCGTCTTATACTTGAATAATCCTTTATTTTATAACAGGAAATCTTAAACAGTCACAAAAACAAAAAACAGTCCCTCCACTGCTAAGATGAAATGATTAACCATATATCACTATAAAATGGTGTATAAAGTCTTCCAAATAACAAACCCATTTTTATTGTGATTTAGTTTAACCTTTTACACAAGTATCACCCACATCTTCAAATTTAATCTAAAGCTAGATGTCATCAAAGTTTGCATTCAAAAGTAACTTTGAGATTCATTAAAACTATTAAACATCCTTTTGTGTCAAGTATTGTATCTAAATAGTTCACTCCTGCACACACCCATGCTGGATTTTCTCCCAATAAGAACAAGCTCCACCATTCACCTGATGATAGTGTCTTTACATTGTTAACATGTTCTGACAAGTACGTTGATTTTTTTGCAGTTAATGCGGGACACACTCTTATGAGATGTTATTGCCACAATGCTGTTGATTTTGAGCATATACTCGATTTTGGGTCATATAGGTTTAACCTTAGGCTCAGAAATTGGTTTAGATGGTACTGACTGGGAAACTTTTACAGATATTGCAAAGTCGTGTTTAATGCGCAAGATTCAAGAGCCAGATTTAGCAATGATTTATATTTTGTTCTCTGATGAAGAGTTTCAATCCATTCCTGTGTTCTTAGTTTGTGTTTTACCGCACACGGGTTGGTCAACAATGTGTCTAATGATGTATCCAAGTGCGATAGATGGAACATACATTTTTATTCCACTTTTTTAGGAGGTAAGAATAGGCTCCAGTTAACAATGGATTTAAAAGTCTATATGGAATTGCGGCATTAGCTATTGTTGTTTTTCTTAGCAGGGACAGGGGTATCCATACAATTATTGACTGTAAAGATGTCAGCCCGAGTTCTGCTCTGATAGCAGCAACTGGTAGACTTTTTGGAAATTTCAGAGTTGTTTTCCAAATATTTCCCTCAAAGGCATTCCAAATTTTCCATGAGAGATTTAGACCTGCGTCACCTCCATATGTTAGGATGAGGACCACCTTCTGATTATAGAAGATGAGTACATGCTGTCCGCACTTCTTGTTATTGTTTTGATCCCATGTACAGAACTGCCCTCTCCCCTTTCCCCTGGTACTTTCCCCTCCCCGTCCCCTGCACTTGCACGATCTCACTGTCACTTGGCCTAGTAAAAACATTGTCTCTGTCCTCCCTCTGTTCCCCCTTCCTTACCTCGTCACGCCTTGAAGCACTTGTGTATAAGCGCATTACATATGCCATATCATAACCTTACCATTGAACATTTTCCATATCTTGCATGCAGAATTCCCCCTTGTGTTGCTAGCATTTTTGTTTTAGAATGAAGTTCAACTAGCTAGGTCTGTGCTCCAATTGATTTGTTGAATTTGATTCCACAGTAGCGGATTGACTCTACCAGCTGCAGTTCTTCATGACCTATTTTCCATTTGAAGTTCTTTCCTTTTTGCTACTGTTATGTCCAAATGATATTATTTTTGATTTTTTGATGTTAATCACTAAATCACTTCTGAACATATATTGTTGTAATGAATCTAGCAGTCGCTGCAGTCCAATGTGTCTCTGGTCAAGTAGGACTAAATCATCTGCATGAATAATCAACGATACTGAGTGATTATTGATCTTTGGTGGAAAGTTTTTTTTTCTCTTTTAATGCCATAGGCAGGTCTGCCAAATACAATTTGAATAGAGTTGCTGCCTATGGGCAGCCAGGTTTAACACCTCTCTCGGTTTTAATTTCTCTTGACAAGTCTCCTTCATTGTTCAGTCTAATCCGCATGGTCGTATTTGTGTGGAATCCCTCAACCGCCTGTCGCAGCTCAGTGGGACATCCCCAACTGTGAAGTTTAGCCCATACATTTGGTCTGTTTACACTTTCGAAGGCTTGTTTTAAATCGGTAAACACCAAGAATAGATTTGTTTAGTTTTTTATCGACTGTAGTTTGAGTCTATTGAGGAGAAAGAGGTTGATATTGGTACCAACAACTTTTGTGAGCCCTGTCTGTCTTGGGTTCAAGTGCTTTGCCTCGTTAGCCCATTGTGTCAACATTTTTTATAGCTTTGACGTGAAAGGTTTTCCAATTACATCCATTAGTGCTATTGACCTATAATTTGCCAGGTCAGCTCTATTTCCTTTTTTGAAAATAGGGACGATGATGGCTGAAGTCCATGACACCTGTAGTTCACCTGCGGCTATGATGAAATTATATAAATCAGATATAAATATGGACCAATGCTCTGGAGCTGCTTTCAACATGGAGGTTGTTAACCCATCAGGGCCAGATGCATGTGAATGGTTCAGTTTCACAATTGCCTCTCTAATGTCAATCACAGAGATTTTGAAGTTCCAAGTTATAGACACTCTTATTTGCTATTTTCTCCTTGCTGGGCGATTGTGCAAATACTTTTGCGTAATGCACACCCCACAGTTATTCTGAAACCCCAATGGTCAAGCATGCTTGTTGATTAAGGGTAATCTGATAGATAAGTGACCAGATGTCCCTTGAATTTGGCTTGCATATCTCTTAACATTTTCTCTCCCTGTTCTAATTAGCCAGTTCTTGTAATGCTGTTTTATTTTGTTAATTGGGTTTTTCTCAATATTCATGGGGAGCTTTTTTAGATGTTTTAAATCTGCTCATAGACATTTCCATTGTTCAACCACTGCTACACTGTGGAGGTAGTTATATTTAAAATGCGGTTGTCTAAAGCCAATTTTCACTACCTCATAGTTCAAGAGAAGAGGGGCATAGGAGAACCCAGAGTTATGAAAATCACAAAAATCTAGATACTGTGCAGTAATCGACTCAATGTCCTTTTGAGTAATTTTTAGATGATTACCCCCTTGATTTATTGTTATTTTCCCCAACTGTTGTGATTCAGAATGTGAACCTTTGAGCTTCCAAGAGAGTAGCAAAAGATCATGATCACTAATTTTTTGTGGGAGAATGTCAAGTCGGTCTATATTACGCAGGAAGTTTCGAGAAGTCCAGATATAATCTATTGTGGAAGTCTGATTGTTACTTCTCCAGCTTTTTTCCCCGGCTTGTCTGCCGTTGACTGACCATTCAGCATCTAGAGGTTTCGGCAACTCATGAGTTGCATCCACTTTTGTCTCCTGGTATTCAACAAAATTGAAGTGGATGATGATACATTTAGAGGTTTGTCGTCCTTATCGAGGCATTTTATGTTTAAGTCTCCACAGATTAGGAAGTGAGGTTTACTTAAGACTATGTAAGAATCATCAATGATGTTAGACACAGTTTGTAGAAAGGTAGAACTTGATATCATGGCTGGGTCCCAGTATAGATTTAACACCACTGAATGAGTTGGATAGTTTTCTTCAGACTGTGTATGCTGAAGGATAGTCCACTGAACAAAGGGATTAGGGTTACCACTCTTTACCACTTTTCGATTTTGATCATGTTTGATCATCGTAATTAGTCCAGCATATGGTCTTCCTTGGTGGCCTTTTTCTGCCGGGTTTATGAGTATGGTGTATCCATCCCGAGTAGGTGGGCTACAGAGCCATGTTTCCTGGAGATACATGATTGAACGACCATTGAGGTCCAATGTAGATTTGTTGAATAAATGTTTCAATCCTTGTGTGTTCCAGAAAATCAAACTGCCACTTATCTCGGTTGGACTCCTGGCTAATGTTCATTTGAAGTTGCCAGGGCTTTGGTTAACCAAGTCCACTTGGATTTTCCTTTCAGTTTGTCTAAGGGACTAAGGAGCTTGACCACATGACGGGTCTGTTCAGATTTGTTACTGAAGGTGACTTTCAGGGGGGCCACCTGCGTGCCCACTGACTTAGCTGGACTTGTTTCTGTGTGGAGCAAAGTTGTTGCTTTTCGTCAGTAGTTTGTTAATTTGTCTTGTCGCACAGTCTTTGATGTTATGTGCGCCCGTAGCTCAAATCCGAATGGTATTATGGCTAAATTAGCCTCTAGTAGCGTTTTATTCATTGGATGGGACTTCACATGTATGATCACCAAATCGGTTCTTGCCTTTTCTACGTATTCTAAAATCGCAATGCCATCAATACAATGGTTCTCAGAGCAGGCACACAATGTAGTAGATGCATCACATGTTTTCTACTCATGAGAATGTCACCTTAACATGTGAAGTGGGAGAATGGGAGAAAAGACTCCCCCCCAATCTCCTCGCGACCCTGGCCCAGAGGATCGCGGCCCAGACACCCGCCACGAGATTAATTTGTCTATCTACCAGACGACCAAATACCCTGGTTCAAGAACATACGGATGTGCCCACCAGCCTGCCCTACTCAAGCCGACACCTGCGGCATGGATGAACTCGACTAAGACCTCAACAACAAGCACCCACATTGTTAGAGGTGCCATGACGACCTAGCCAACTGTCAAGAACACACGTGCCACCATGCACACTGGACACTCCCACACCAACCCACACGAAGAATATAATCAGTGCTATGACGTAGGTGACGGATACACCCCCTGACACGCATCTTTATTATTTTTCACATAGGTTTTCCGAAATACAGAAACGCAAGACGCACAAAGCACTCGCTTACACGCTTGCTGACGCTTCTCCCGACCCTTGCATCGTGATGAAAATATAACAAAGAAATTATACTACCTATGAAGCCATGTCACACCGCAACACAAGTGCCGTGCATTACACATCCCCACCTATGAACCAGGCCCAAGTAGGCCGCAAGCAAGAGCCGCCATGAACGCTGAACGAGCAAAAGTACAAGTGCTGACCATGCAGAATGAGCCCAGCGAGAGCTGACAGTCAAGGGAGCGATGTTGCAACTCGTATGCTACCAGCCGACGCCAAGGTCACACCTGTAAGCAAAGCCAAGCGCGCAGAAGCAAATACAACTTTAAATGTGCAGAATTCTGCCTCAGCCATGGTCTCTCCTCACGTGACCAAGCCAAACCTGACAAGGTGCCAGACCCACGAGGAAGAAGTCGCCTGGGTCCCACGTCTGGGACACAGGCTGCAACAATGAAATGACCCAATGGACACCTACAGCGATGGGAATGGTCTGCTCTCAGGCCTATGAGCAAATCCATGCATTGTCTGCACGAACACATAGTTACATATTGTTGCAAGTGACAGTTACACCGCGAGCTGGGAACAACGATGGTCCAAGGCTGGGGGCCTCGCGAGTGGACCAATCAGAACATGGGGGCACTCATCACTGACGCCACTAACATTAGCCAATCATTATGGGTCTTTGTGTAACAATCTTCAAGTATCTAATAGAAGGGACAACCCAAGTATACCACCTGACTGACCCTCCACCACTAACAATGTTCTCTATGTGTATGCTATACTAACCCTACCACTCGAGGAACCAATCCAGAGTGGCGATAGGTTTTTCGCTAACTTTCCCAGGTGACGCAAGTAGCGCGTCATACTGAGGCAAAAAGGGGCCTGCGAGCCCCACGAATTTTGAGAGTCTGGACGGACGCGTACGATCCTAGACCCATCCCTGCCGTTGTTCAATAAACAGCAGAACCACCTTGCTTCTTGCGTGTGTCTCATACTCATTTTTGGGAAACACAGGAGGAGCTGGGGCCTCCCAGTCCGGAGGTCCGCGGACGGCCCAGCCGACCCTGGGAGAAACACCCCGACAAGTTGGAGGCACTGCTGAGATCTGGTTACGATCTACCTTTTTATTTTTCCGAGTACTCTCGTTGCGAGGAGGCCCGGCGGCACGGCCCCCTCTGCCGCTGCCCCCTTTTTGAGGACTACAGGACCATCGCGGAACTGTGAGAAGACCGGACAGCGCAATCCGGATATTGGCCCTCGGGAGCCGGTTGAGAAGTATCCCGCCCGCGGTTGGCAAGTGTCCAGACGTGGTCCAGACGAGGGGAGGTGGCGAGCCACTTGGAGGGGTGCACGCAGTCGAGCGGCCCCGCATCAAGAGAACTTGGTGAGTATGTCACAACCAACAAGCAATGTGAGATTGTGAGGGAGGGGGGAGGAATGAAATAAGGGCGGTGGGAGGTGTTTCTAAGGTGTGCTGCGAAGATTTGATAAATTAGTGTTGACGGTGAAGTGAATGGTAGTTGGACAAGTGCGAGAGCCGTCCCCTACGCTACGGAGAAGAGTGGGCGGAGCACGAAAACATCACGTGCGGCTGCTCATAGACACTGATTGGCCTAGGTCGTGACCACCTGTAAGGGTGTGTGTGTGTGTGTGTGTGTGGCTTCCTACGAATTGGCGGTTATTGATCAATCAGTAGATGAGGATCCCTATTGATCGAGCAGCGAAACTCGATAGATAGATGACGTTTTCCTGTAGGCAGTAGCTAACTGGTTGCCTAATACGGAAGATAATTGGCTGGTTAAGGCCTCCTGTTGAGGGGCGTATCACACGCGAGGCGACGCAGTGTGCGCAGTCTGATTATATTATTGGTTACCTTGTTCCAGGCGTGACAAGAGGACAGCTGTGGGGTTAACGGGGACAAATAGCAAAACTTATTTTGAGCTTTCTGAAGTGTAAAAGATCTTACCGATAGTTTTGGAAGAGGTCGGTGACGTCACCCGTAGGGCTTGCATAGGATACCTCGACCACACAGCATTGTTGAAGAGTGGTGGGGAAGTGCATAGTGGTGAGGGGGTGGGCACGGAGGTTGACGGCCATGTTAAATCCGGGACAGGTGAAGAGGGGGAAGTGACCGTGCACGGAGCACGCCGGCCACGACGAGTGAGGAAGGAGGAGGAGGGGGGGAGAAAAGTGGGACGGCTGTATAAGCACGTCACACAGGGCACGCAGCCGCAGGGGGCTACGTGCGCCTTTGCCGTAGGGGGCCGTAACAATATTAAGGAAGAGAAACAAAGACAGAGAAAAGACTACATACTTGCAAGCGTTATATTTGACTGTTTTTCTTTTAGCGGACGGTCGTAAGTCCCCAAACTACGGGGCCAGGTAACGACTACTATATTGAAGGGAGCTAACAACACAGTGCAACCATGTCATACGGGTTAGGATCGGGAGGGTGGGGGAACACCCTCACTACCCCACTACAGCATATATGTAAAACACTGTCACCCCATAGGGAGAAACTGATTAAATACAGCATAGAATGGACCCAAGGGACGGACAACAAAATGACGACACCCTGGCCGCCTAACGGCAGTTTCGACCCATAGTGCAACACTCACTACTGACACATCTTCATAACACATACAAGGGGAAGAAGTTGACGCACCATGTGGAGGTGTTTAACTTATGGAGGATGTTCCAGGGGTCCCGACCAAGACCAACCGGAATGTTCACTGTGGAGGAAATGAAGGAGGAGAAGAAGATTAAGGAGGAAGAAGGAAATGGGGAAAAGGAGGTTGAAAGCGCACAGTTCGCGGGAAGAGGCCGAGAGGGGGAGGAGAAGCTTAGCAATGTAAATGAAACAGAAATAAAAAAGGAACGGACCGACGACATGCCTTTAGCTAAAGTAATTAAAAAGGAGGAATGGGGGCTTATATCCTTTAATGGAACTACGAGAAGTGGTAAGTCAACAACTAACGGCGGCTGAGGGGTATTCGAACCCAGCATACAGCCCACCACCATATACAGCCACAGGTGGCTACACAGGGGGGGAGATGACAAGTGCGGTAGGTGCAACTTATACGAAGATGCACGCAAGGGAAGGGAAGACTAGTGAAGAACCAATCCCAGCCATACGACATGACGAGTGTATAGCTGCACAGGTGCTACTAAAATTGCGAGGGACATTAACGGGAGAAGAGAAGGAGGAAGTAAGGAAAATGAATGAGGACGACGAGAGTAGCAGTGAAATAAAAGGGGAAGGAGGCAAAAAGAAAGAAGGGGAGCTGTTACGAGCAGAGGAGGAGATTTTGGAGGAACGATTGGCGGAGTTAAGGAATGAGCAAAACGCCCTGATCAAACAGCTTGAGAGGGAGGAACGAGAGAGAAGGAGGGAAAGGAAGGAAAGTAAGGATGAGTTAGAAAAAATGAAGGAACGAACTGAAGAACGGAAGAGGGAAGCTGAAAGGATGAAGGCGATAGCAGAAAGGGTATCTTGAGCAGCGCAGCGCGACAGGAAAAGGGAGGAAGAAGAGAAAGAAAAGGAAATGGAAATATGGAAGAGAAAAATACTATCAGAAACCACCAAGAAATACGAGGAAGGGAAGGTAATAGAAAGCATATTAGAAATGGAGAGAGAGAGATGGGAAAGGAGGAGAGAGGAAGAAAGGATATTAGAGAAGGTGAGTAGTGAGGTGATGGAGGAATTAAAAAAGAAAAGAGAGGAACTAGGTGGTGAAATAGTAGAGAAAAGGGAAGGGGAAAGAGGAGATAGGAAAGGAGAGAGTGGGGTAAGGAAATATGTACGCAGGGACACAGAAGTAGCAACAACATCAGCACAAAAGGGAGCAATTGGTAAAGAAGAAGTGGGAGGAACGGATTTAATAGATTTAAAAACAGTGACGATTAGGGGGAAAAAGACAGATTGGGGGTTGTCGCTCCTGGATGATTTTTGCAGCGAGGAAGAAGAAGGAATGGGGGGAGAAGGAAGAAGTGGCGGAAGGGAAAGCTTAGACAAATTGTACATCACCTGCACCAATAGGGAATCCCCATGGGCATGCAGAAGGAAGGAAGAGCTGGCGGGAAGTGAGGAGAAAGAACAAGGAATGGCGGGAAGGCAAACACGTGCAGCTACACCCGCATCATCCCGTCCAACATGTCCGCCCGCACCCGCTCCTGAACACACCCCCTACGCTGGCAGGCTTAGAGATCTCCCCGGACGCAGGCAGGAAGAACAGACACACACGCCAACATCAAATAAAGGAAATAATAAGAGAAGGGGAAGAGATGAAATGGAAACGACAATGAGCGGGGGAAATATGGACATAACAGATGACTTAGACGACACAGAAGAAGAGGAGGAGTATACGGACTCTACACCGCGACACCTGGGGGGACAGATGGGACACAATCTAATGCCACTATTGGAGAGAGGGGGGGTTAGACCACAATACGTCCCTTGGAAGCATGCAGATAAGGAAAATATAAAGTGTAGGCTCCCATCACTAAGTGGAGGAGCGGGAAAATGTATATATGAGATGGAAAAACACACTGCAGGACAGAAACTAGCAGTAGGAGACGTGAAGGGCCTACTAATATCAATATTAGGGATGCGGCAGATGACATATGGAAGAGAGCAGGTTTCCCCGGGGTCACAATAACGAACACATCACATGACGGGGCGCCATTTGCGAATTGCAGGCATGCATTATGGCAAGCACTGAGGGTACAATACCCAGACACCTCAGACATAGGAGCAATTATGTCACGCAAGATGCGTGAGAACGAAGATCCAGTCGATTATATCCAGGAGATTCAGGAGAAGTGGCGTATGGAAACTAGAGAGCAATGGGACAAGACACCGGCAATATTTTACCACATACTAATACAAGGGCTCACGGAGGCAGTGCAAAACAATTGAAGAAAGTAGTGGGGATGGAAGCAAAGGCGTGGCCGGAAATACAACTGACAATAGTACACCATTGTAGGACGTGGCAAGAAAAGATGAAACAAAAGGAAGAAGATAGAAAAGCGGAAGAGGCTAAATTAGTGCAGAAAAAACTGACTAAGTACACAATGGAAGGTGCACTAATAACTACACCAACAACAATGACACCAAACCCCACGCAAGTAGTGGCCGTGCATGATCCCTCACAACTACAAATACCACCACTACCACAATCACCACGAATTATGACACAACAGCTGCCACCACCCCCGCCATACACGGCTAACATGGGAGGAGGATACATGACATCAGGAACTGGATATTATAATAACATCAGGGGAAGGGGAGGAATGCTGAGGGGGAGGGGATATGGCTATCCTGCACAACAGCAAGGGGGAGGATTCTGAAGCTTCTACCCCACTGGGCAACCAGTGTACCAGGATAATTCAGGAAGTTTCCCATGGCAGACAAGGGAACCACCTGTATGTTGGGTTTGTGGAATGTTAGGACACATGTCACGTACATGTAGAATGAGACCCTCCACACCAGCATGGGGGGAACAAGGACAACAAGGGCCTACGAGGGAGCAGCAGGATTACCAACAACTACAGGGGCTGCCTGTAACGCTCACCTGATTCCCACGGAGGCGCGGGTCTTGGCAGGAAGGTGTCTGTGACTCGAAAAGTGATGTGCAGGACTCGATTGGCTTCTGGGGTCGAACCTCTTCGCACTGTGTGTCGAACTCATAGGGTGAGGTTTCTACAGGTGAAAGAATATGGGGGTTTATGGTCTGGGTTGTTGAATGTCCCTCTCTCTCTCTCTCTTCCTAGCTTCTCCGTAGAGCCCCCAGGTCAACGTGCTCACCTTAGATAGGTGAATGCTGGACTCTCCATCTGCGTCTGGTGCAGGGTGCCGTTGCCAGTTCCTTCACTGGTGAAACATACGCCTCTTGAACTCAGAGGATCGTTACCGTCGTTAACTGCACGAGCGGTGAGTTTCCAGACACCTTTTTAGTCTTTATAGTCTTTAGGTGCGTGGCACGTTAATATTGAACAGGACTCTGTATAATGCTTTTCCCTTTTGTCTTGCAGGACTCTTGAGATGGAAGATGGAGTGAGCACCTGGAAATGCGTAAGTAAATGCAAGCGCTCTAACTGTCTTTTTCCCTTGCAGCTTAATTCGTGCTGAAGAGACGCCAGAGTATTTGCAGGCGTTCTATGGCGACGAGCGCGATGGGCATAAGTAACTACCTGTCTAATGCCTCTTCTTTTGTCTTTTAGAAGTTGGGTTGCAGCGCCGGAGTCCGCGGAATGCCAGTAAGTAATAACAATGCTTTCGTCTTCACAGGCGGCGATACAGCGTGAAGAAATCCGGAATTCGCGGAGTGCCGGTAAGTAATAACAATGCTTTTGTCTTCACAGGCGGAGGTGCAGCGTGAAGAAATTGCCGCAGCCGATGGATCAGGTGAGTAAGCACTGCGAGTAAAGGTTGCCTTGCTAACCTGTTGTTTCTTGTCTTTGCAGGTGCTGCTGTTGACTGGATACAGGAATGGTAAGTATAATTCTTGCAGGTTCAGGATCGAAAGAAGAAAGGCTGGAACAGACTCGGTGAGCGTTCTGCTGCAGATGCAGAATAACGCGAAGCACGTTTCATCTATTGGGTGTGGTTTAAATAGCCTTGGAGTGATGAGGCATCTTCCTCCACGGCCCCGCCTAGGTAAGAAAAGAGTTCCAGTTCCAGAAGAGTTCCAGTGCTGTATCCAGGGAGTGGAGCTTGCCCCACCCAGGTAAGAAAGTAGTTCCTGTTCACAGAGGACTTCTAAGTGGCTGCTAAGTAAGCATGGTCTGCTGCAGGTAAGTCCACCCAAGCATCTTCACACATATTATGAGCCCGGCACTTCCAGTGCCGGGACCGATGGTTTTGATGAGCCTGGTGCCACCGGCGCCAGGACAAGGTCCAAAAGGTCCCAGTGGGGACCGGCTGGTGCCTAGGATTAGGGTTAGGGGCCTGCTTCTAAGGACGTTGGGCTGGTCCTGGCTCCTTGGAAGCAGTGATCATGACAGCACCCCCCCTCAAGGCCCCTCCTAAGTGTGTCTTCTCCGGGGGTTTTGGCTTGTCGGGGTGATTCAGATGGAATTTCTTGACCAGACGAGGTGCGTGGACATATTCTGAGGGTTCCCAAGACCTTTCCTGGGGGCCGTATCCTTTCCAATCAACCAGATAATATAACTTAGATTTGGAGATTTTGGAGTCTAGGATGTTCTTTACTTCGATTTCAAGTTCTCCATCTACCAAAACAGGTTCTGGGAGTTCAGTCAATCGGGTTTCTGGTTGTACTGGTTTTAATAAGGAGACATGGAATACTGGATGTATTTTCATATGCGCAGGTAATTCCAATTTGACAGCCACCGGATTAACTATGGTAGAGATGAGATAGGGTCCAAGGTATCTGCGGGGTCCTTTTAGAGGCAGGTGCTTAGTGGATAACCAGACCTGATCTCCTACTGCGTAGTGAGGGGCCTCTTTACGGTGTCGATCTGCTCCATTTTTGAATTGAGCTTTAGCTCTTTGCAGATGGACAGTGGCTTCCTTAAAAGCACGGGTGATCTCCGAGTGCAAGTAATCCACAGCAGGTGTTTCGAATTCTTGGGGAGGATCCAGGTTAGAGGTTCTAGGATGGTGTCCGTATAATAGGAAGAAGGGAGTCTTCCCGGTTCCAGAATGAGTCGAATTGTTGTAAGCGTATTCAGCGATCCAAAGAATATCCTTCCAAGGGTTTTCAGTTTGTTGGAGCATGCAACTGTAACGCTCACCTGATTCCCGTAGAGGCGCCGGTCCTGACTTGGTGTATACCGTATCTTCAAAGGTGACGTGTAACACACGGCTGGCTCTTTGGGCTGGACCTCTGTGCACTGTATGTTTGACTCGAAGGGTAAGATGTCTGCAGATAGAAAATATGGGATTAATGAACTGGGTTATTGAATGTCTCTCTCTTCTTCCCTTTCTCTTCTCCTGTAGAACCCCGAAGGTAACGCTCTCACCTTAGGTAAGTGAACGCCGTGCTCTCCATCTGCCTCGGGGCAGGGTGCTGTAACCAGTTTCTTCACTGGATAAGGGGAGCAGGCCTCTTGACTTCAGAGGACTGCTGTCCGTCGTTTACTGCACGAACGGTAAGTTTTGAGTAATTCTAATGTCTTTAAAGTCTTTAGTAATGATGTCTCTTGTTTTGCAGGGTTCCGGCGATGGTGGATGACGGGCTGAAGTGAGTTGAAGATGGAGCCCGTGTGATGAATAGAAGCGCCTGGAAGCACGTAAGTAAGCGCTTGTTGCCTGCTTCACGATGCGCTCTAACTGTCTTTTTATTTTGCAGGTACAAGTTCGGAGCGGCTGCAGGGTGCCGGAATACCCACTGGGTTAGATGTGGAAAGGAGTAATGGCACGTGAGTATTAAAGTTCCCCAATGTCTTTAAACGCACCTTGTTTTGTCTTTCAGATGCGGGATGCAGCGCCGAAGGCCTCCGGAGCGTGCGAAGAGTTGGTAAGCTTTTGTCTTTCAGATGCCGGAATGCAGTATGAAGACCTCCGGAGCGCACAAAGAGTAGGTAAGCCTTTGTCTTTCAGAATGCAGCGCGAGGCGTTGGTGACAGCCGATGGCCCAGGTAAGTGAAGAGCTGTCACTGAAGACCGTAATGCTAACCTGTTCTTTCTTGTCTTTATAGGTGTTGCTGAAGACTGGATTCAGGATGGTAAGCATTTTTCCTTAGGCCCAGGATCAGATGCAGAAGACACGATGAGCGTTCTGCTGCAGAGGATGCAGAATAACGCAAAGCAAGATTCATCCATCGGGTGTGGTTTAAATAGCCTCCTGTAGTGCTTAGGTGTCTCCTTCCACAGCCACGCCTAGGTAAGAAAAGAGTTCCTGCTTTCCAGAAGAGTTCCAGTGTTCTGAACCTAGGGAGTGGCTCCTGCCCCACCCAACAGGAAAAGTAGTTCTAAACAGAAGAGGATCAGAGGCTCAACTGGCAGGCAAGTAAGCAGCATGGTCTGCTGCAGGTAAGTCCAAACAAGCATTATGAGCCCGGCGCTTCCAGCGCTGGGACTGGGCATATTTATGAGCCTGGTGCCACTGGCGCCAGGACTGGGTCCAAAAGGTCCCAATTGGGACTGGTTGGCACTCGGAACCTGGGTTATGAATCTGCTTCCAAGGGAGTTGGGAAAACCCTGACCTTTTGGAAGCAGAGATCATGACAGTACCCCCCCTCAAGGCCCCTCCCAAACCGGGCTTTTCCGGGGGTTTTGGCTTGTCAGAAAATGTTCGGTGAAATCTTTTGATTAGGCGAGGAGCGTGGACATATTCAGCAGGTTCCCAGGATCTCTCTTCAGGGCCGTAGCCTTTCCAGTCAATTAGGTAAAATAGTTTAGATTTGGAGATCTTGGAGTCCAGAATGCTTTTGACTTCAAACTCGAGTTCCCCATCAACTAGGATAGGTTTTGGAGATTTAGTTAGTCGGGTTTGAGGTTGCACGGGTTTTAATAGAGAGACGTAGAAGACCAGATGTATCTTCATGTGCGGGGGCAAGTCCAACTTGACCGCTACTGGGTTTACTATGGTAGTGATGGAATAGGGACCAAGGTATCTTGGGTTGAATGTGCGTGGCCCTTTTAGAGGTAGATATTTGGTGGATAACCAGACTTGATCCCCTACTCGATATTGAGGGGCTTCCTTCCGATGTTGATCTGCTCCTTTCTTGTATTGTTCTTTAGCCCTTTGAAGGTGAGAAACAGCTTCCTTAAAGGCTTGGGTGATTGTAGAATGCAGGTAGTCTACTGCTGGTGTTTCAAGATCTTGGAGGGGATCCAACTCCGAGGTTCGAGGGTGACTGCCGTACAAAAGAAAAAACGGGGTTTTCCCAGTTCCCGAATGGACAGAGTTATTGTAGGCATATTCGGCTATCCAAAGGATGTCTTTCCAAGTTTTTTCAGTTTGTTGCAGCATGCAGCGTAAATACTGTTCCAGAGTTTGATTGGTCCTCTCGGTTTGTCCGTCGGTCTGAGGGTGGTGACTGGTCGATAGTCTCACATCAATTTGAGCCGACCGACAGCAACTTCGCCAAAAATGAGAAATAAATTGACTACCTCGATCCGAAATTAGAACCGAAGGAAAACCGTGCAGTCGGACGATGTTTTCGAGAAATTCTCGGGCCAGAGTTGCTGCTGTTGGCAAGCCTTTGAGCGGAATGAAATGCGCCATCTTGGAGAATAAGTCCACGATTACTAGAATCGTATTGTATCCGGAGCATGGAGGTAGATCGGTGATGAAGTCCATAGAAAGCGTATGCCAAGGGCGAGGTGGGATGTCAATAGGGCGTAAGAGGCCTGCTGGTCTTTCCTTTTGACTCTTGTTTTGGGCGCATACTCCACAGGACATTATAAAGTCTCTGATATCTTTTTTCCAAGACGGCCACCAGAAGTAGCGCTTGATCTTTTCTGAGGTCTTGGCTATACCGGGATGTCCTTCCATTAAAGAATCGTGATAACAAGAGATTACTTCTTTCTGTAAATCTGTGCTGGGTAGGTATAATCGTTCTTGGAAATACAATAAGTTGTCCGTTACTGCAAAGTCCTTTCCTTGCAAATGCCAATTCTGTATGTCTGCTGGAGTTACAAGTTGCCTGGCTTTATCCTTAACTTCCTCTATGGATTGTGTGGCGATTACACCCAGAATTCTTTGTTCGGGAATGATTGGTACAGGTTTAGGGTTGATCAAGTGTTCTTCCACTCCCATCCGAGAAAGGGCATCAACTTTACCGTTTTTTGTACCAGGTCGATAGGTAATTATGAAGTCAAACTCGGCAAAGAATAATGCCCAACGGAGTTGTCTAGAGGATTGGGCTTTTGCGGTTTTCAAATATTGCAGGTTTCGGTGATCCGTAATCACAGTAACGGTGTGTCGGGCCCCCAGCAGATAATGCCGCCAAGCCTTAAAGGCAGACTTGATAGCCAGAAGTTCCTTGTCAGTAATCGTGTAATTGATTTCAGGAGGCGAGAATTTGCGGGACCAAAATGCCACGGGATGCAACTGATTGGTTACCGGGTCCTTTTGTGATAGAACTGCCCCCATGGCAAGGCTTGAAGCATCAGTTTCCACGATGTAGGGGAGTTCGGGGCGAGGGTGTTTTAAGATTGGTGCAGAGATAAATTTAGTCTTCAAATCATGGAAAGCTTGTTCCGCCTCGGTAGACCATTCAAAACGTTTGTTTTTCTTTAACAAGGCAGTGATGGGCTGGACTATTCGAGAGAATTCGGGGATAAACCTGCGGTAAAAGTTAGCGAAGCCTAACATGCTTTGCACACCTTTTACGGAGGATGGTGATGGCCATTTGAGAACTGCATCGACCTTCTTTGAATCCATACGCACTCCGCCAGGTGATAATATGAATCCCAAGAATTCAACTTCAGTCACGTTGAAAACACATTTTTCCAATTTAGCGAAAAGTTTGTGTTGACGCAATCTTTCGAGGACCATTTTCACGTGTTTCCGATGTTCAGATTCCGATGAAGAATAAACGAGGATGTCGTCAATGTAAACAACAACACACACATCTATGAGCTCTCTGAGGACATCGTTCATAAAATATTGAAAGGCGGCCGGGGCATTGCAAAGTCCGAAGGGCATGACCTGATATTCAAATAGCCCATACTTGGTGCGGAAGGCCGTCTTCCATTCATCGCCCTCTTTTACTCGTACCAAGTGGTAAGCTCCTCTAAGATCCAGCTTTGTATATATGCATGCTTTTCTGACTTGGTCCAGGAGTTCAGGGATCAAAGGTAACGGATATCTATTCTTAACGGTGATCTGGTTCAGGGAGCGATAATCTATACAAGTTCTAAGGTCTCCTTCCTTTTTTGGAACGAAGAACAAAGCTGAAGAAGCAGGGGACTTGGAAGGACGAATAAACCCATTTGCCAGGTATTGATCCAGGTATTGTCGAAGGTGAAGGTTCTCAGGCTCTGTGAGGGCATAAATTCTACTACAAGGAGGAGTAGATCCAGGTATCAGGTCTATCTGGCAGTCATAAGACCTATGAGGAGGTAGAGAGTTAGCCTGATCCTTCCGGAAAACATCTTGGTATTCTAGGTATTCCGGAGGTAACTGGGGAGTCTCTGAAGAAATTGCTGCCAGTGCAACACCAGGTGGAGGGTGACAAGTAGAGACACATTCTGGAAACTGGACCGTTCTTGCTCGCCAATCGATCAGAGGATTGTGTTTCTCTAACCAACGTATTCCTAGAATAATCTGAAACTGAGGGGCCTTGATCACATCGAACACGATCTTCTCATGGTGTCCATCTTGACTTATTAGCGTCACTTCTTGAGTGGTATGCGTTACTGGCCCGGAGGCTATCTCCGTACCATCCACGATAGTAATGACGTCCTTTACAGCCTTGGGACAAAGAGTTAGATTCATCCTCAAAACCATTTCATGATCCACATAATTGCCGATGGCACCGCTGTCGACGTAAGCTTCAATTGCATGTAATCGACCCGGATTATCAGGGCTAATGAGGACCATAGGTATCACGAAATGCGAGGTCACGGAACTGGTTTTCACGCTCGGCAAAAGTGCCCTGAGTTTCCGCAATAGAGGCATAATTGCAACAGTTTTCTCCTTTCCCGCTCCTTTTGTGTTAGAGGACCTTTCAGACCCCCTATTTGCATGGGTTCCCCGGAGTCTACGCCTTTGGAAGGAGTTGGCGGTTTGGAAAATACTCGAGCATCAAACTTGGAACGATCGGCCTTCCTGTTCTGCAGTCTGTGATCTATTTGAACGACTAACAGGGTAATTCATAGAAGTTCGCAGAAAAGTGTCGCAAGCGGCTGGCGCAGAGTGTCCGCGTGCGATTGACTGCGCCAGGCACGTGCGATAAAACCGATTTCCGCGCACAGCGTATTCATGGATTTCATGCTCCCAAACCAGCCGTGGCGCAGAGTATCGCAGCGACCCTGCAGCAGCGCCAGTAACGCCCCCAAGAACGCCCTCGCGCAAGGAAAAGCCAGCAAAATCGCTAAATCATCGCAAAGGGCTGCGCTAACCCTGGACCAGTTTACAGGGCTGCCAAACAAGGAACGCAAAGCGGGTAACGTGCATATCAGGGGTACGCGTGAAGTCATACACGCGATTAGCCAGGGTACGTGTATTACAGGGGTACGCGGGAAGTTCAACACGCGATTGGCCAGGGTACGTGTATTACAGGGGTACGCGGGAAGTTTAACACGCGATTAGCCAGGGTAAGTGTATTACAGGGGTACGCGGGAAGTTCAACACGCGATTAGCCAGGGTACGTGTATTACAGGGGTACGCGGGAAGTTTAACACGCGATTGGCCAGGGTACGTGTATTACAGGGGTACGCGGGAAGTTTAACACGCGATTGGCCAGGGTACGTGTATTACAGGGGTACGCGTGAAGTTATACACGCGATTAGCCAGGGTACGTGTATTACAGGGGTACGCGGGAAGTTTAACACGCGATTAGCCAGGGTAAGTGTATTACAGGGGTACGCGGGAAGTTCAACACGCGATTAGCCAGGGTACGTGTATTACAGGGGTACGCGGGAAGTTTAACACGCGATTGGCCAGGGTACGTGTATTACAGGGGTACGCGGGAAGTTTAACACGCGATTGGCCAGGGTACGTGTATTACAGGGGTATGCGTGAAGTCATACACGCGATTAGCCAGGGTACGTGTATTACAGGGGTACGCGGGAAGTTTAACACGCGATTGGCCAGGGTACATGTATTACAGGGGTACGCGGGAAGTTCAACACGCGATTGGCCAGGGTACGTGTATCACAGGGGTACGCGGGAAGTTCAACACGCGATTGGCCAGGGTACGTGTATTACAGGGGTACGCGGGAAGTTTAACACGCGATTAGCCAGGGTAAGTGTATTACAGGGGTACGCGGGAAGTTTAACACGCGATTAGGCAGGGTAAGTGTATTACAGGGGTACGCGGGAAGTTTAACACGCGATTGGCCAGGGTACGTGTATTACAGGGGTACGCGTGAAGTTATACACGCGATTAGCCAGGGTACGTGTATTACAGGGGTGCGTGGGAATCATCACACGCGATTAGGCTGGGTGGGTCCTCACAGGTGTTCCCTGTACACCCTCCACGGCCCCTGCAGGCAGCCTACAAAACAGGGGACTACCCTGCACACCTGCTCATGTCCCCCTGCACCCCCACCCCCCCAGCAGTGCAGGGGCAGCCTCCACCAGGCCCCCACTCATGTCTCCCACCACCCCCACCCTCCCGCCACCAGGGGCAGCCTCCACCAGGCCCCCACCCATGTCTCCCACCACCCCCCGCCACCAGGGGCACTCTCCACCAAGCCCCCACCCATGTCTCCCACCACCCCCACCAGTGCAGGGGCACCCTCCACCAGGCCCCCACCCATGTCTCCCAACACCCCCACCCACCAGCACTGTGGGGCACGTGGCCAGCAGGCAGTCAGGCAGCAGCAGATGGCAGGTGGGAGCGTGCTCAGGGCTCTGGGGGGCAGTAATTTCGCCTCCTGGCCAGGAGCGTGGTCTCTCGTGTGTGAACGCGTGGACAGCCTGATAGGTAGTGAAATCCCACATGTCAGCAAAGGCCCTTAGCGCGTAAACCCGTCAACAGCATATGCGCGCCTATAGTCACCTGCACGTGCAGGAAATTGTTGCGTGACACGTCCCAGTGTCAAACCGTGTGATTGGTGAAAATGGATGTACACGTAGAAGTGACAAAGCGTGTGATTGGTGAAAATGGATCTACACGCAGGAGTGACAAAGCGTGTGATTGGTGAACGTACACGCCGCGTAAGTGACGCTGTACGTGTGGGCCTGTATATAAGGTACATGTAGAACACCATTTCCTTGTACGTGCTTTTCGTGGAGAGCGAGTGGGTGAAATCTGTACTTCTTGTCGTTTCACACGCGATTTACTTCACGGCGTTTCCAGTTCATATTCCCTGTTACCTCTGACAGCTTTTTCTCTTTTTTCTCTTTTACTGGTTTACCTGGGCCTGTTCCCTCAAACAGTGTCCCCTTCTACTGTTGTCCTGTCTTCTCAAGTAAACTGGAGGGAAAACCCTAAGTGTTGGGAAGGTCAGGTTAAGGGCATCAAAACTGCTGTTATACAAACAAGGAACTGACCATATCCCATCAAAAATATTACTCTTTTTACACACACTGTTTTTTCGTGTGGTGCTCTACGAACAAAGGCTGAAAACTAGTACGCCTATAAAACAATAAATGTTAGACCCAAATGCTCTGGATATCTAATTAATTTGATATCTCAGGCTACCCTGGAGCATCGAGTGTTACTACCTTGGAGCAAAAGAAAATATATAGAAAAAATATAGAAAAAACTGCTGTGATAGCTTAGTGGCTATTTTTAATTGTACAGTTGTTGTTTAACAAATAAACATGATCTCCCAAAGGAGCATTTACAAAAAAATGGTACTTTCAAAAATCGAAACCATGAACATTAAAATGCACAGTGAATTACATCAAATACTATGGAACATACATTCTGGTATTTGACAAGAAATAAACATTTTCAAACCAAAAAACCATCCACACAATGTGTGATTGAATCCACAGCCTATATGATGAGTTGAAAAAACAAAATGAAGAAAATAAAACAACAAAAAGAAAAATCCTAACACATCCTGATTTTGTGTGATAGGGCAAAGCAACCAAATGCGACCCCCACCAGAGTCTGATGTATTGGTGGCCTCGGCCAAAGGACCGATTGTAAAGTCCTCGGGTTTGGAGCCCAGGGCATGTGTGGTTCCAAACTAATGCCAGAGGTCAGGTCCTCCTGATGACTTGGAGGGTCAGCTGGTGAGAGTTTATCAAGAGACCAATCCTAGGTCAACGTCGGTGGTTGTATTCCTGCTGATTTGAAAAATGGGCCGTATAGCAATTACGTGTCCAATAAGACGTTTCGGCGGGCAGTGAGGGCTACCTTCATCTGGACCTGCGGATGTCGCTCTGAACAGAGAAGAGGGGGAAAGTGGAAAAAAGCTCCAATGGTCAGGGTGACCAAGGAGACGGCCCGTGCCAAATTAGCACAGGTACTGTATGGAACCGTGGTTCCAAAAGACTGGTGCCTCCGTGGGGTCCCGGAACCAGTCGAGCAGAGGGTGAGTTAGAGACCCGATGTATCAAAGCTGGGAGGCTACAGACATGTTGTAATTCGTGTCAGGATCCGGTGTGTGCGTCAATCAGTCAAACCTTGTACTTGCAGGTAACGTCGGTGGTTGTATTCCTGCTGATTTGAAAAATGGGCCGTATAGCAATTACGTGTCCAATAAGACGTTTCGGCGGGCAGTGAAGGCTACCTTCATCTGGACCTGCGGATGTCGCTCTACATGGGAAAACAGAGCAAAGGAAAGAAATCAGAAGGGGAGAATGGGTAAGAACAAATCACCCCCAACATCTCATCAATCTATACATGCCTAACAATGGTAGAGCACGTGAAGCACAAGTATTAAAAAAGGGAAGGGTTCGAGAAAGAAGGAGACATTAAGCTTTAAAAGGTTGCCAAAAGGAGAGAACATTTGGCACCTGTAGGCTGGCATTACCCACCTGAACAGAGAAGAGGGGGAAAGTGGAAAAAAGCTCCAATGGTCAGGGTGACCAAGGAGACGGCCCGTGCCAAATTAGCACAGACAGCGTACACATCTTCTTTTGGCGGGGGTTTAGCCAGCCAAACGCGCTCATTCTTCACGCTCTTTTACCTGGCAGACGGTGAGTCACGCACGTATCCAACTTCTGTGCTTGCCCCGTGTGTTGCCTACCCCTTCAGAGGTCATTCTAGGCTGCGTGTGACACGCATACGTTCATTCTTGTGTTACTGGGTGCCACAGCGTAGTGCAGGTTTTTCTTTCTGCACACGTGGTCTAGGAGGGGTTGCGTGCACGTCATCTCCCTTTTTTGGGCCTCCTGTGCGTTGCGTGACCCGTCATCTTTCCCCAGGGGTTACAATCAGCCGTGCTAGAGCACTAGGGTACAATTACCATCTGGTACCCAACCCCTTTGACCCCCAATTGCCCAGGACAATTGTCTACAGCCACTCCCATACGCACATTAATATCAGTGCCATGGCTGGGAGGCGAGGATTCCGTAAGGGTGGCAAAGGTGGAAGAGCCACAAGTGGTGGCCGTGGTGGATCCGGTAGGGGACGTGGTCGTAACTTGCAGGGTGAGCCTGTCCCCCCATGTGTGGAGGACCAGTCAAGGGCACCCATCATCCCCCCCCTCCCGTTGAGGCTGAAGTGGCTGACACCATCCATGCTCAGCCCTTGTTGGACCAGCCCATTGTGGCACCAGACCTGGCTGACTCCATGGCTGACTTCCAGGTCAGCAGGGCTACGACACGTGCGCTGGTGCACGTTGATGCCATCATGCCACGTGGATCTGGGGCAGCAAGGTCATCTGCTGCACCAAGGAGGCAGGGCGGAGTGGCTGCAGGGGCAGCTGCGGCTCCATCCACCCCAGCCCTCACACACCCAGCCAGGACAGTGTCGGTCCTAGTCCATGCTGCTGACATTCCCCCTGACACCATCACACTCGAGCCAATGCCTGCACCAACTCCCATGCTGAGTGTGCAATCCCACACTCCTGATACAGAGTCCACCAGGGCTCCTGCCCCTAGTGTCCAGAGCGGCGCAGGACACTCAGGATCACCACCACCTTCCAAGCGGAAGAGGAAGAGTGCTCGTCCGGCACAGGCTGATGCCCCAGACACGGCTACACAGTCCGGCCCGTCCAGGAAGCCCAGCTTCACGGATGACGAACTGAATGCACTTGTCGAGTATGTGTCCGGACATGACAACGAGATGGTCATTGTTGCAGGATCCAAGACCACACCTGCACAACGCCAGGCACACTGGCAGACCGTTGCGGACATCGTAAGTGCCCTTGGAATCGTGAGGCGCACAGCCAATGATTGCTATAAGCGCTGGAATGACCTAAAGCGCAGGGCAAAGAGTAAGCTGGCCTCAAGTCATGCCGCAACTCTAGTGACTGGAGGTGGGTCTCCAGTAGTAGACATGGAACTCACTCCACATGAGTCAGTCGCTGGGACCTACGTCACGGAGGAACAGATCCAAGGCGTGGGAGATCTGGCTGATTACGAGGCATTGTCCGGTGAGTGCACATGCATGTGTGTGTCATACATGTGCATGGTGTGTGTGTGAGGGCTTCTGTTTGGGTGCCAGGAGAGAGTGTGTGCGCCTCAGTCGTATGGGTCAGCCATGTGCTTCATGCAATACTTCCTGCGCAGCTGCATTTGGCCATAGCAGTATCCCTTCTACCAACAGTAGACATCTAGCACAACTGCACGCCAGTTGCCCTTGAAGTGTCACCTTGACACAACAGATTTGCTTATTTTTCACTGTTCATTCAGTCAGTTTGTTTGCATTCCACCACTTTCACTAGGCATGTCGCTGTCCACTAGTCACATGTCTGACATGGGTATGGTAAAGGGGAGTGACTTTGTTACCTGGATATCATTTGTACACACATGTCCCTGTGCAATTTGACCATTACAGACTGGCAGCTCCAGGTGAAAAATCTGACCTGTTAGAATCAGAAAAGCTATTACATGCGGGAACTGGACTGAATGAATAGGTGCTGCCCTCCTCTCCATCTTCACTCAATAGCAATGGTACATGCCATCTGTGTGATGGCATGTGTGTTTCACCTGCCAATCACAGGCCAATGTGTGATGCCACTGCCAGGCAGCATGCAGAAAATTTGTTCATCTTCCATCTTGGTGTCATCAGTGTGTGCCGTTTGCCTGCACTTCATACGCAGTGAGGGTGCATGCATGGGAGGGTTTTAGTCATGTGGGACATGTCAATCAAGTACTGGTTCTCTTGCTTCTCAGCCCTCAATGTGTGCCATGGTGCTAATGCCTGTTTCCATTACTTTGTTTTCATGTCTTTGCAGGGGAAGACGCACCTGATACTGCTGGGGTTGTGGAGATGGTGCAGACCCAGGAGGTGTCCCAGGGCCGACCAATTACCAGTGAGGGACGTGGTGTGGTGGTGGGGGAGAACCCACAAGTGCTGCAGGTCGTGCTCTCAAGGGGTGTCTCTGGCTGCACCTCCCTCGAGCTGTACTCAGGTGTTGATTCGGATGAGACCTACGTGCCGTCGCTGGTGAGTGTTCCAGGGAGGGATTCTGTTCTGTCTCACCCACCTGCACCAGGGTCAGTACCCTCCATGGGGATGTCAGTGTTGGCAGCTACGCCTTCGGTGGTTACGGATGCAGGGTCACACTCCGCGACATCTGATCCTGTTCCTGGGCCAGCAGATCAGAGGGGGAATGCAGTCCTGCAGCCTCAGGCAGTGCCGGCACAGCAAGGCGCAGTTCGCCTTGCCCCAGACAGGTGTGGTGCCCGCCGACGTGGTGGCCGTACGCCACCTGGCAATACCGCATGGGAGCAATCCATTTACGGTATGGCTACCCAACAGGCTGCATCATCCGAGATGATGGCTCAGGCCATGGATAGGGTGGCCACTTCCATTGTCCCCCCAGAAAGGCTGATGGAGCGACTAGAGCAGGCAACTGACTCCATCTGCCAGTCACACAGGGAGGACATGTTGGGGTCCAACAGGGACAGGCGGGCGGCACTGGCGACTCTGCAGGAGGCCATCTCCATTGAGTCCCAGGGCCACAGGGAAGCCCTGAGGCAGGAGCTCCTACACCTCAGGACGACTCTTGTTGAGCTTGAGGCTTCAACACACCAAAGGACAGAACAGCAGCTGGAGCGTCTCACCCGTACGCTCTCAGCTGAGATGCAGGCAACGAGGGCGGAGGTCCGGGCATCCCGTGAGTTGTTGCATGGGGACCTCCGCACACTCATCCTCCAGAACCAGACCTACCACACCCGCATGCTTGCAGCCATGGAGGAGCAGACTAGGGCCTTGCGTGGGCTGCCTCCCATAGTGCAACCACCTCCGGATGCAGCTGCACAGGGTGATAATAGCGACAGCAGTGACACTCCCACAATAGGGTAGCCGTGTGGGCCATGAGCCCATGGAGGTGTTTTATTTTCCCAGGATCCACGCAGGTGGGTTCTGGTGTGCATCCTGTCCTCGGACCTCCTGGGTGGCCTCCCCAACCCCCCCGGGCCCATCAATGGCCATTTTTGATTGTTTCTTATTTTTGTTTTTATTTTGATTTCTTTTATTCCCAATTTTTTTGGGAGGATCTGTTGGCTCCGATCTGTTGGCTCCGATCTGTTGGCTCCGATCTGTTGGCTCCGATCTGTTGGCTCCGATCTGTTGGCTCCGATCTGTTGGCTCCGATCTGTTGGCTTCCGTGGTTCCTGTGGGCATACGCTGCATTGTGGCTGGGCACATGCAGGCTTGTAATGTATTTGGTTCAGATGCTTGGGTTTGAGTCACACACACCCCTCCTGCTTCCCGTTTCCATGGGCTTGCAAAGGGTGTGCCCAAGTGACAGTGAATTACACAGTGACGTTGGACTCCCATGAGCTGTGTGGCCAGTCTGTAGTCAATACTGTGTATACATTCCTAGTGCATATTGCTGTTGTGTTGTACACTGCATGTTGCATTGATGTGTAACTCTTCTTCTGTGTCTACCTCCCAATTTGCAGGTCCCTTCCTCAAGTCCACACAAGGACCTCTAGTCTGGCGATGGGGACCATGTTGGCAGCAGTGCACCTACAACTCTACATGGCGCCAACACTGCACAGTTGGTAGTTGTGGGAGTGCAGGCATTTCCAGGTGGTGAGACTACTAATATGTAACATTTTTGATGTCATGTTAATGGTACTACGTGCTCAAGTATGTTGTTGGTCCGGCATTGCTGTGAGCATTTCAGGTGTTGCAGGTTTCTAATAGTGCCACTGTACATAGTGAGAGTGATGTCATGTTGTGGGGATTACTTTGTTTACCTGCAATTAGCATGACATGGCACGGTGTGTCGTGTGGCAGTGCTGGGGTTGGGTTGGCTGACATGGCACTGTCCTCTTGTTGCATTTTGCAAGTGGGTATTCATTTTAGCTGCTTCAATGTGTAACTTCACAAAACTGCATTGGTGGTGTCTGTGTGGGTAGGGATGCACACATTGTGACACTTCCAGGTGAACAATCTCAGGCTGACATGGAATTCCCGGTTCATTCTCCACACATTCAGGATCAGTGTCAGGTTGAGTCATCATTGATTGTCAGATGGAATGTGCCAGGGCAGTGTGCACTCCACAGGGGTGTGATTTCTATGTGAAGTAATTAGCCACTAGCTGTGTACGGGCTGCCTCCCCCCGTGCCCTTTCCCCTCCCATGCGCAGCGGCTGTGCATGTGGTTGGGGATGTGGGGCCACCACCATGTCCACGGCCAGGCCCCGGCGTGTTGCAACGTTGTGCTGGACACATGCTGCCACTATGATCCTGCACACTACTGGGGGAGCGTATAACAGCTGCCCGCCAGAACGGTCAAGGGAGCGAAAGCGTGACTTCAGCACTCCGAATGTGCGCTCCACTATGCCCCTGGTTGTAATGTGGGCTGTGTTAAATCTTACCTGGGGTGGCGTGGTGGGGTTCCGAATTGGCGTCATCATGTGGGGGCTGAGAGGGTAGGCACTGTCCCCTGTGGAGGTGGGGATTGGTATCATTGGTGAGGTTGTGACCTTGCTCAGTATCCAACATGCATGCATGTGCAGTGGTATACATACTCACCAAGCAGCCATGTATCGCCATGCCGCCCAGCTTCTAGGTCCCGGCTTAGGGTGGACATTCGGTAAATGAAGCTGTCGTGGGTGGAGCCGGGATAGTTGGCATATACTGAGGTGATGATTCCCTTGGCATTACATGCTACCTGCACGTTGATGGAATGCCAGTGCTTGCGGTTCCTATAGATGTGCTCAGATGCCCTGGGGGGACGTAGAGCCACATGGGTGCAGTCGATGGCACCTAGCACTTTGGGGAATCGTGCCACTGCGTAAAAATCCAGGGCGGCAGCATGCCTTTCTGCAGGTGTTCTGGGCAGGTATATGTGCCTGCGGACTGATGGGCGTGCAGTGATGATGTTCAAGACCTGGTGTAGGCAGCGTGACTGGGTGGCCTGTGACACCCCACCCACTATGGCACTTGTCCGCTGAAATGATCCAGTGGCTAAGAAGTGCAGTACATTGAGGACCTTCTCCAGGGGGCTGAGTGCTTGGGAGCACAGGGTGGGTGATGTGAGGTCATCCTCCCACTCAGTCACCAGGTCCAGTATGATGTGTGGTGGAAACCTGTACCTCCCATACACCTGGTCATCAGGCATCCCGAAAAGGCTGGTTCTGGGTGTGAATATTCTGGCCCTGACCATCCTCCTCCTCCTCCTTTGGTATGTAAGAGGATTCAATTCAGCACTACAGCCAAGTTAACGCCTAGTCTAGAATACTGAATGAAAACCCTTATTGATATATCTTTAGGTCCAGTTCATGCGTTCTGGATGACTACCCTTGTATAACACCCCTCTCTTGGAATCCCCCTGACCCCACTGAGCCAAGAAGTAATTCTGTTTTGCAAGTTTAAAAGGTTTATTTGATAAATTAAAATATATATCACACTTTTTAATAAATTAATAATTGAATATCACACTTAATCTGATATGGTAAATATTAACAACGGAGAATCTGGCACTAGCACACTTTTTTAATCACTAATGAGTTGACATGAAATGGATAAGGTAGCACACTGGTAAATAGGAACAAAAGTATAATGTGGTAGAGGATGCTTTATGTAGGCTCAGGTGGATGCAATATTCAATGAATGCAGTACAGAAAATACGCAATATGATTTCAACCAAACAATGTAATCACTTTTCTCTGGCTACTCCCCTCCCCCCCTTGATGCAAGGCAAGGAAATGGAAGGAAAACACACAGTTCTCAGAAATGCAATCAACTGTAATTCAGTTCAATCCAGCAAGCTTAAACAGAAGTTTGAAAACACAGGCAAATGCTTTGATAGGTGCTAGCAATGAATGAGAAATATGCTGGAAACGCTCTTAATTCCCTTTTAGAGGTTCAGGATGAGTGGTATCTAGTTAATATTAGTCCAGGCTCACACTAGCAATGATGCAGGGATAGTTAGCAGGTTAAACGAATTTCTGGCAAATGAAATCAGGCAGCAGCAGTTTTTTTACATGTGAAGAAATTGCAAATCGCGGCAAAATTCGCGGATGCGCCGAGCGCTATTACAAAGGAACCACAAGGACTATCTCTACAGTCCTAGGAAAGCCTGGGATCTCAGCTTCCAAATGAAAGTTATTGCAAGTCTCTAGCCCAAACGGTTGCGGAGATATGAGTAATTTAGTAAAGGTCGTTTTTGGTTTTGTAAATTTTAAACGCACACTTTTTCAAAATGACAAATTTTACTAGAAATGACAGGTGACAGATAGGAGGCAGTTCTACTTAGGTTAAATAGATTGAATTAGATGAATTTAAACTAAGAGATGTGTTCTGAGTTTTGCTAAGTACTCACAAGAGATTTTGAACAGGAAAGCGACTTGGTCACGATCTTCAGTCTGGTCAGGTCTTTCCGGATTCTGCTCACAGCGCCTGGTCTGGTCTCGGCTAGGCACAGCACTGCTTTCTCTCTGGTCTGGTCTCTGCTAGGCACAGCACTGCTTTCTCTCTGGTCTGGTCTCTGCTCTGGATAGATTGAAGTCTCTAGTTTGGCTTTCTGGAGTTTGATGGAGGTAAGTATGGATTTTTCCGGCAGGGCTTCCAGCGGCAGATGAAATTGAATGTCTCTATGTGTCCTGACTCTCTGCTTTTATCTGTTTCTTGAGAATGGGTGTGTGTGTTGCATCACTAGACTTGCCCCTCTCATTCGTCATTGGTCAGGCTTCCATTCCTCCGCTTGATTGGCAAACTGAACTGTGAGTCAGATTGATGTCATTTTATGATCTCTTGAAACAACCTCCCTTATCATCTGTGCACCCAAATATATATATGATCAAAATCCATACTTCAGAGTTACACAGTTGTTTGAAATTACATATACATGGTGTGGCTGAATTTAGCCATGTCTATGTCCAAATCTGCTCATTCTCGGAGCTTGCATTCAAAGAGTGTACATAATTGACTTTTTAACTGCTTTTTCAATTTCCGACATGGACCCAACTTTACATACATGTGTGCAGGGGGTAGGGACATTAACTGATGAAGTTTCAGATTTTTAACATGCACACATTTAGAGTAATATCCACTTTTCCGCTAAAACCCCCCTGAACATACCACCGGTTCCTACCACGTCTTAAACTGTGGGCAGAAAAATCACAAGAATTATGGTATCATTTATAAAATTTTCACATGTCCGCACTATGAATTATCCCCCTTTTTATAAAACCATATCCTTGCTGCAGGGGTGTGTCTTTTCAGGTCACATGGTACAGAAACCAGTCTTTCCAGTTTCTGCCAAGCCAGCTTGCTTCTCACAGGCAGTGCCCCTCCCAGCTTCTCCAGGAGGAAGCCACTTTTTACGACGTCTGTAATAAAAACCTTTGCCTGAGTGGAGAGGGCTTTGTTCACTCTCTGGCAGAGCACAGGAAATTCAATTATCAGATAGATGGCATATCCTTATTGTGGGCAGCAAAAGGAACATTGGCCTGGGAACATAGTTGTGACTCAAGTTTCACTCCTGATGGGATCCGTTGCTAGGCAAAATCAAGTTCCTTAAGCCAGACCTTCAGCTAACTTTTTGTTGCTTTTAAAATAACTTGTAATTTTACACATGCAGCTAGAATGCTGATTCTAAGTGCAAAACTATGACATTTCAACAGTTACAAAGGCATGTGACACCAAACATAGGTCACTCATTTAATTTAACATTTTCGATTTTGGTGGTTTTAAATCCAGTTGCAGTTAGGCTTAAGCTGCTGACTTCATAGCATTTTTGTTATAAGCATTGTTTTTGGGCTCTTCATTTCCCAGATTTTGTAGGCACACAAAACTCCATTCTGCCAAATGTCTGCTGGTGTTCAGTGAATATTTTGCACATGTTGCAAGGTTTGAAATAGGCATTTTGCTTGCCTTCAGAAAAACACACAGTGGGTTTTAAAACGCCGGCTTTTGGATAGTGATGAGTACTGGTACTGCACCCATTTTTGGGATTTTCTTGGATTAATGCATTCTAAACAGGAATGGTTCTTACATGGTAGTAAATCCTTGCTTAACATTGTTTTGATGGGGCTCCTTACAGTAAGATGGTTATGTGGAACCCCACAAAAAGGGTTGAATCTTTAAAGTGGTCCAATGAGTCACGATTTCAGCAACTTTTTGACATCAGTAAAAGTGGATTTTGTTAACAAAGACCTTTCTTTACCCTGGTGGGTGGCAAGTTAGGTAACCATTTTGGTGTGCGCACAACTGCGCAGCTTTCCTGGATTTCGGCGCACATGTGGGTTTTCCGCCATCTTGAATTTCCTAAGCCCACAGTACCAAATGTTGTAGCAGGGTAGCTTAAACGTGGGTCAGGACACCCTACAAGCCCCCCCACGTGACTGCACTTTGAGTTTGGGTCGATGGGGAGTCGCGTGCCCAAGGGTTTTGACCCACGCACCGGTCTGTCCGCATAATCTTCTTCCTCTTCTGTAGATGGCACAGTTCAGCATCTTCTTCTCCATCCGGTCAGATCGATCAGTTCTCCTCGCCGGTCCTGATGGGAAGATTGGGCGGTACCCTGGGCCCGTTGTGTCTTTGCTCCCGGTCTCCGGATCGTCCTTCTTGGTCATCCTTCATGGTTTCATCTCTCCTAGGATGATAAAGGAAGAGCGGCAATATCTACTCATAGACGATTTTTTTTTTTCCACCACTGTTGAGATAGTGGGGCAGCATATGCATTTCATCGTAACGAAATATTACATTCTTATTTTGAAAAAAAAAAAACAGCATCACTAGAGACAGTTTCATGTAAATCACAATATTTTAGAGACTAGATGTGGTAGGTTTTATGATTGGAACTGAATTAGTCTGATACAGTACCCGCTAGGATTCCAGAGGATTCCTCCAGTTGTTGCAGAGTGTGCCTGGGATGGCAACATTTCAACTGGTTTATGTGGACCCACTTGTCTTCCCCCTCTGCCGAACCACCTTTGGGGATGCGGATCTTGTAGGCCACAGGGGAGATCTTATCGACGATCTCAAAGGGTCCCTTCCATGTAGGCAAAAATTTGCGCTGCTTGGCCTGGTTCCTTTGGAAGTTGTATAGATAGACCCGGTCTCCCACCTGATATTCCTTCCTGGAAGTTTTCAGGTCATAATGGGTCTTCATGCTATCAGTCGATCTTTCTAGATTCCGCTGAGCATAAGCAAAAGCATGTTGGAGGTGTTTCCTTAAATTCTCTACATACTCATGAGTAGTGGAGGCATTTATCAGTGTCTGCTCTTGGGTCCTGTAGAGCAAATGCTGCGGAAGCACCATCTTGCGCCCAGTCATCAACTCAAATGGTGACATTTTGGTTGCAGATGAAGGGGTAGATCTGATGGCCATTAGGACCAGAGGTAATCGGATATCCCAACTTGGCCCAGAATCTGCCACAAACTTCTTTAATATGCTCACCATTGTCCGGTTATATCTCTCTACTGCCCCAGAAGAAGCTGGTCTATAAGCAATATGCAGCTTTCTCTTGACCCCCAGTATCTCCCACATCTTTGTCATTACTTCACTGGTGAAGTGGCTACCTCTGTCTGACTCAATCCTTTGAGGTAGGCCAAAACGGGAAAAGATGTGGTTAATCATCAAGGCAGCTGCAGTTTCTGCCTTGCAATTTGGGGCTGGGAGACATTCCACCCACTTGGTAAACAAGCATGTCACAGTCAACATGTACTTATTCCCCCTAGCCGAGCGAATCACAGGGCCCACAAAGTCGATTTGTAAATCTGACCATGGCAGTGTCATTCCCCTCTTTTGTAAAGGCGCCCGGTGCGTGAGGGATGATGGCTGAAATTGTGCACACACAAGACACCCCTTCAAGTATTGGTCGAGGTCCTGCCCCATGTGTGGCCAGTATGCAACCTCTCTTAAGATTTCCAATGTTGTGTGAAACCCCCTATGACCGGCCGTGGCCGCATCATGGGCGTGACTTAACATCAGGCTTCGGAATGAGGTAGGAACCACCCACTGATCGTGGCCAGCTTTGGATTTCCTTACCAGCAAACCGTCTTGGATTCTGAACATTTTTGGACATTTCATCAACACTCTTAGGTCCTCTTTCCCAGTGTAATCGGTATCCGTCAGGGGAAAGTTCTCAGGGTCCTCAAGGTGCTGGTAAAATTTACCAATTATTGGATCCCCCTTCTGAGCAGTAATCAAATCAGCATCAGGGGTCTCCTTACTCCATTGTGCAATTGAGAGGTCGTTGTGAGCATTTGTCTGGGACCTAGTGATGGCAGTGACCTGGATCTCCCCCAACAGGGACTCAATCTCAATTAGATCCCCTTGGATGGCCCCGGTTTTGGCCAGCTGATCAGCTAAGTCATTTCCAGTTTTGTCTGGTCCCTCTACTTTGGAATGACCCTTGATCTTCTTCCAATAGATGGTCATCCCATTCGAGGTGACCAGATCATCAATGTTTTGGATCAACTTCCCATGTTTCAAGGGTTTGTTGTTAGCACATACCATGCCTCTGGTCTTCCAATTAACCAGGTGCTCCACGAACCCGTTCCGTACATAATCCGAATCTGTGATTATGACCAGTTCGTGGAGTTGATGCTGGACAGCAGTGAGGATGGCCTGATGCACAGCCATCAATTCTGCCACCTGACTACTTCGGGGACCAATTTTGTATCCAGCGGAGGGTTCTGGGGACTCATTCACCCATGCATTCCCTACGCCGGCCACCAGTTCTTTCTGCCTGTTGTTGTCGACATGGTAAGAGCATCCATCCACATACACAGTGGGCATTCCCTCACACTTGTCTTCTTCAAAGACTTTGTGGGGGGAATTAAGGTATGCCTCCATGTTGTCCTTTATTTTTAGACTTTCGTCCTCGAGACAGTTTTCTCTGGCACAATCATGCAAGTCAGCCAGACCTTGCGCGAGGGGACTCTTCTTGTTTTGGCCATATCTGACCTCCACAGGAAAGCCTTGCATTGACAGAATCCAGGAAGTAATTCGGGAATTACTCACATTTCCGGCCCGGATTCTGTCACTTTGGAGATATTGCAGAGGCTGGTGTGGAGTCTCCACTATGATGTGTTCCCCCTGGATAAACGGGCGGTAATTCTTCAATGCCCACACCGTTGCCAGGAGTGCCTTCTCACAATCGTTGAATTTTTCCTCCACAGAGGATAAAGTTTTGCTCGCATAGGAGATTACTTTATTGACCTTGTCATGCTTTTGATATAATACTGCCGTCAAGCACGTATTAGAGAACCCCGTCTCCAGGAAGAACTCCTTGTTTCTGACAGGGTAAGCTAGGCAAGGCGCTTGTGAGAGGCTTCTTTTGAGTTGTTTTACTGCCTCGGCTTGTTCTGGACCCCATTCCCACTTGACCCCCCCCTTCAGGAGATGAATCAGGGGTCTGGTGATCTCTGCGTAGCCCTCAATGAACTTTCTGCTGTAATTAGTCAGTCCAAGGAGGCTCCTTAGTTCCCGCAGAGTTGTGGGGTCTTTCAGTTTCTGAAGTGCTTCCACTTTCTTTTCCTGGGGACAGAGACCCTGAGGAGTAATCTCATGCCCCAAGAAATTAACACGGGTTCTACACCACTGTGCTTTCTGAAAGGAAAGTTTTGCTCCGGCGGCCCTCAACTGTGTCAGAACATAACGGATCTCTGCTATGTGTTCCTCCACAGATGAACTTTTGATGAGGACATCATCTACATAAGCCAGGTTACCCCTCGTACCCAGGTCGGGCATGGCCTTATGTAGGAAAATATTGAACTCATTACCGGAGTTAAGGTATCCGAAGGGAGTCCGGGTCCATGTGTACTGCTGGCCCCCAAAGGTAAAAGCCAGCTTGTATTGGTCCTCCCTACTGACAGGCACGGTCCAGTATCCATTGGTCAGGTCTATTGCAGTGAATACCTGTGACCCCTGAATCTGGGCCAGCCCTTGGTCAATGTAGGGAAGAGGCCATCGGGAAGTGTGGACCCGTTTGTTGAGCTCCCTGAGGTCAGCGCAGAGTCTCCACTGGCCGTTTGGCTTCAATATTCCCAGCACCGGATTATTGAAGGTGCTGTGGACTGGACGGATTATTCCCCGGGACTCAAGGTTCTTAATTATTTCAGTAAGGGACTCCATTGATGCGAGAGGCAAGCGATATTGCTTCACAAACACTGGAGTCATGCCAGGGTCCGTGGGGATTGTTGTGGTGTGGATGTCGGTGCGACCACAGTCATATGAGTCTACCGCAAAGAGATCTTGGAAATCCAAGAAAACTTGTTTCAACTTTTGCTTTTGTTCCAGAGTCACACAGGCATCAGCTAGGTTGACTCTCTCTTCCACCATCTGCCTGAAGCCTGGAAAGACTTCTGGTTTGGCTATCTCCGCGGCCTCCTCCAGCTGGGTGGAGAAGTCCCTGGTCAGAGTGCTGATTTGGACCGGAGGCTTCAGGTGGGAAAGGCAGCCCTCATGGACCTGGAAAATCACCTCATCCCTCCTGAAGTCACAGGTCACATCTTCCTTACCATAGGGGCAGGAAGTGTACACCAGGAAGTTCCCCCCATGCCGGGTAAAAATCCTGTCTGGTGTTGCGTTGTCATCACTGTCACTGTCAAAACAGTCCTTGGGGATGGGTCCTAACAGTTCATTTACAAGATCAATGGAGAAATGTCGGTCATCAACCGCCATTCCAATAATGGTGCCTGCGGCTAGAGTAATACTCTTTAAGTCGCTGTTATCCACCTCTATTAGAATGGGGTCATGTTCTATGTTGACTAATGGAGTCGGGTTTACCCCCAACCCTTGCTGTTGGAGAGAAGCATTTAGATGTATGTAAGCATCAGGGTTTTTCAACTCTTGTCCCCTTTTAACTTTCACTTCCAGGGAGAATTGTCGGGTCCTTTCTGGGATGGTGACTTCCTCTTTAACCTGAATTTCAACTGCATAAGGTAGCAATTGAGCTGACCTAAATGCTTTTTCTGGATCATCAAAGCCCATGGGATTATCCGCTAATCGGGACCAAGCTTTGAAGTTTATTAGGTCCAAACTAATGGCAAAGCGATTGAGAATGTCACTGCCTAAGTAAAAGGCGGCAGTGACGTCTCGCACGACCCAACAATTATGGACTATGCTCTTGTTGCCAATGGAGATTTTGAGCATACACCTGCTTGGCAGGAGATGTTTGGAGCCAGGTGCTTCCAGGTCCATTTCCCATTTGTCTATCAGTTTGAAGGTGGGAATGGCTGGATCTTTTGGGAGTTGGCGGAACATGGCTTCGCTGATGAAGCTCTTACCGTTGTTCACACACACTCGAGCGAGAACAGAGTCCTTCCCATCATTTAACTGAACAGGGATGAACAACTGCTCTCCAATTTGCTGAATATCAGCCAGGCTTTGAGCTGATTTCACATCTTTCTGGACTATAGGAGTGGGGGTTTCTGATTGTGGATTAGTATAGAATTTCAGAGTGTTTCCTTCCAGCGTGGAATACCACTTTAGACTGGAAGGAAGGTTGATTTTCAGAAATAGAGAGGACCCCCCATCACCAGTCTGTTGTCCTACTGCTATTACCGTCACGTCTGGAATTTGGTTGTTCTGGAGGTGAAATTCTACTTGGTCAGATTTTTGTTCAACCATGTGGCATGTGCCGTTTAAACTAACATGGTTGACACTCTGTTTTAATTTTATGGGCCGGCTAGTCTGAGTCCAGAGGACCTTGTTTACGCAATCTATTAGGGGTGACAACCTTCTCAGGAGGTCATTCCCTAGTAAACAAGGGGTGCCCTCTGGGGTCACAACTATGACCGGGTGTTTCAACTTATGTCGCCCGATCTTAATGTCCAAGTCTGCCGTCCCCTCGACGGGAATTTCCTTCCCGTCAAAGTTCTGCAGTTGTCCAGGAAGAGAGGTGAGAGGAATTTGATAATTCTCTCCCCTTCCTGCATTCAGTTCGTCAAAGGCCCTTCTGGACAGAAGGGTAGCTTGAGATCCAGTGTCCACCAGTGCTGAGATTGTACCCTGCCCCTGTACTTGTACCGGGGCATAATATCTTCCCTCCTTCTCCTCAAGGGGGCACAGATAATGTACATTTTTGGACAACTGGTGGGCTAATTTTCTGGTTTTGGACATCGCTAGCGAGGAGATTTGGGCAGAATTCTGTGGAGAGTCTTGGGAATCTGAAAGAAAAAATTTGCAACTGGAGATCAGAGCCATTGTGGGTTCCCCTGGCTCCGTTTCTGGGCCGCCCCCCCCTTTTTGGAGGCAGTCGCCAGGATGGGTTTGAACCAGGGGATTTTCTTGCTGTTGGTTCTGGGATGAGATGGTGGGCGGCGGTAGCTCAGTCTCCACATCTCCCCAGTCTGGATTTGCATCCCTAGGGACCCATTTTTCTTTGGGAGGAGTTCCCCCCTCTCTGAAGGAGAAGATCCTTTTCCCAGGATCCTCTGAGGATCCCTCTCCCTCAAATTGGAAGATCTGTACCTCCTCCTCAAACTGAGTCTGTTTGGGTCTTTTGTTTCTCCTACCCCCCCTCTGCTCCTTAGGAGGCAGACTTTCAGGGGCAAGAGATTTTGTTTCCGGTTCCTGGGTTTCCAGGGGCTGTTTACAAGTGAGGAAGGAAGCTTCCTCCAAGGCTTTACACCCCCCTTCCCTTTGTGCCTCCTCCCTGGGAACCGGTGATTTATCAGGGTGCTGCCCCCGTCATTGTTCTGGAGCACCAGGTCCAGAGTTGGGTGCGTTCTGCGCCGGCATGCTGATCTGAGGGTTCTGCTGTGCCCTCAGTATATGACCCATATCCCGCGCCATGTTTTGAACCTGGCGCTCTAACTGGGAAACCCGCTCAGGCTGATACGGGGCCCTGTTTTCTCCCCTGGGCTGATCCCGGGAAGGGTAGCTGTCCCTCCTCTGGTAGTACCCCTGGTTGGGAAGATTTTGGTACCCCTCCACCCTTGGCCTCCCCTCTCCCGGATTCAGTGGTCTGGGCTCAGGGAATTGAGGAAAGAAGGATGGATGATTTTGGGGTTGGAAGTCGGGTGGATATCTGGGGAAAAAGTTCTGCCCAGGGTTTGGTAAATTTCTGCCCTCCTGTGGGAAGTTTGGAGGGAAGTTCCCTGGGTTAGGTGCTTGGCTGGATCCCCCCCCTTGGGCTGGAGGAGTCCACACATAACCCAGGATGGGTCTGTTACCTTTGTAGCGAGGACTTACATAGTCAGGAGAGCGAGGGACCCCATTTGTGGGGCTGCCTCCCTGGCTCCCTGTCTGCGACTGGCCCGAGGACCTTCTGGGCCTAGCATTATTAGGTGCAGGTAGGTTTTTAGGCCCCCCCATCTCCAAATCCAAAACGGGGGTGACCTTTACCTCTGCCACCTTGGCAGCAGCAGGGGTGCTGTTGGCTTTGGGGTTTTTCTGGGCATTGCTTTTATTTTCTATGGGCTTCTGCACCTCATAGATGCGGGTAGCCTGTTCAATGACCCAGTCTAAAGATCTTTTCTCGTGAAAATCCCTCACGAGCTGGGTCATGATATATTTGGGCAAGGCATGGAAAAACGTGTTTATAAATTCACGGCTATCCGTGCGCACCCTTCTTGTGGTCTGTGCAAAAGCCCGCTTTAACTCCTGCACAAATTCTTGTGGGGCCTGATCCTCCCCACATTGCAAATTGTAGGCTGCCTTGCGAGCCTCTTGAGGATTTCTGTGAACAGAAAAATGTTTCAGGATGGCCGCCTTATAGGTGGACCATCTTAAATGATTTTGGTCCTCCAGCCCCGCAAAGAAACTGGAGTATTCCGGGGAGAAGGTCCACTTTACATATTGAATGCAGCTTTGGCTGTCCTTCAAATGGAAAGTCTCCATCATTTGTTCAAACAACTCTAAGTGCTCCCAAACAGAATACTTAGCGTTCTTATGGTAAGGCGTGATGACGCTCCTGATCGCCTTAATCTGCTTTAAGGGGTCCTTGAGCAAGGCCCTTTTTGCCTTATTGGCCTTTTTGGTTCGGGTAACCCTTGTCCATTCTTCGTCGGACTCAGAGGCACTGCTCCCAGAGGTTCCCGTCTGTTCTTCCAGGTTTTCCCGGATTCTGCGAGCCTGGGAATGGCTGGCAGAATGTGGGGACCTGGTCTCCTGTGTCCTGCGCAGTTCAGAGGAGTCTTCAGATTCCTCCTTGCTGTCAGGATTTGATGGGTACCCCCTCCACTGACCTAACTGGGCAGAGGTTTTCAGGATGCCCTTAATGGGCCTACTCTCCTGGGGTTCCCCACTGAACTGTATTGTACTTGGGTGCCCATACCCGGATGCCCACCCCTCCATTCCTGGATGGTACTGGCCTATGAGCCCCATGCTTCTGGCTGGATAGTAATCTGCCATCCCTGTGGCCCTGTGCTCATGTGCGCCAGGGGACATGGGGGTGGCAGAGTCCAGGGACTGAGAGGTATGAGGGCCTCTGGTACTAGGGCTCCTGAGGTTATGCTCCGGAGTTTCCATTTCCCAGCGAACCTCATCTCTATCCGCCCCTGCTCCCTGTTGCAATGCAAGAGCCTGCATTTGTGCCTTCAGTTCCTCAGTTAAGGCCTTACTCGACTCTATCAGTCTCTCCTGCGTCGCTACCTGCTGTTGGAGCCTATCATTGTGTTGACAGAGGGCCTCATTTTCCCTCTGTGCTTCCTGGTTGGTCCTGGAGAACTGGGCCAGTCTTTGCTGCAGGAGGGTTACCTCCTGAGCTGTGTCCCTATTGGCCTGCTCCTTTCTTGCTAGAGCATCCTCCACCCTCCTGGTGTGCTCTAGCAAGTCCTGGTTTTCTTTTTGGAGGTCACCCAGTCCCTGGTGGGCCAGGTGATTTTCTTCCATTTTCCTTTTTAAATGGCAGACTTCCTGGCCTAAGGCGTCTCTTTCCTGACTAAGAGCCTGCATTTGTGCCGCCAGGTCGTCCCTTTGCCTTTGGAAGGCACCAGCTTTCTGGCGCTCCTGATCAAACTCTGCCTGGGTATCCAGGTCTTTCAGGATCAGTTTATTGCTCTCCTCTTTCTCTCTGTCTAGTTGGATTTGCAGGGTGGCTACCTGCTCTGTGCATGCCCTGTTGAAATTGATCTGTTGCTCCAGCTTTTTCTGGCTCTGCAGTAAGGAGTCCAAACTGTCTTGGTGCTCCTTCTGCAGGGCCAGAAATCTAGTATCCTGTTCTGACTTTTCCTTTTGCAGCACATCCATATCCTCCTTTATTTTAGTAATGTACAGTCTGCTGTCATTTTCTGACTCCTGGCTCCTCTGCAGCCTCTGCTCAGAAGAGTCCAGATCAGATTGGACCTTCTGTAATGCCATCTGTTGCCTATTTGCCAGATTTTGGCTTTCAGCACATCTATCCTGCATGTCTCCCATATATAGGTACAGGTATGCTGCTATCCTGGCGATCTTATTGTGTTCCTCTTTGGCTTTAGGAGCCATATATAGTTCACTCAGGGCCACATGTAAGGGACCCTGATCTCTATATATATCTGACCCTGTTTCAGTGACCTGTTGTGTGATGGCCTGCAACCACACATCCTGGCCCTGTTCGGTCCATTCACCTCTCACAAATAGCTTATGCAAGAGGTGCTCTCTGGCTATTTTCATGTCTACTAAGGTCGTCATTCTAGAGATTGGTCTCTGTCCTGACTTACAGAAGTTAGTATTTTATTTTTGCAGAACAGAACTTTTCTTGGAGTGTCCCTTTTGAGGAATGCTTCACAGCGTAATGCAGCGTGGTGATCCGACCGGGTGTATGTATCCCGTCAGTTAGCACACTGTATTAAGCTGCACAACTGGTAAATCTAACCCAACGTCTCGGCTCGAGCCCCCACTTTGTAAGAGGATTCAATTCAGCACTACAGCCAAGTTAACGCCTAGTCTAGAATACTGAATGAAAACCCTTATTGATATATCTTTAGGTCCAGTTCATGCGTTCTGGATGACTACCCTTGTATAACACCCCTCTCTTGGAATCCCCCTGACCCCACTGAGCCAAGAAGTAATTCTGTTTTGCAAGTTTAAAAGGTTTATTTGATAAATTAAAATATATATCACACTTTTTAATAAATTAATAATTGAATATCACACTTAATCTGATATGGTAAATATTAACAACGGAGAATCTGGCACTAGCACACTTTTTTAATCACTAATGAGTTGACATGAAATGGATAAGGTAGCACACTGGTAAATAGGAACAAAAGTATAATGTGGTAGAGGATGCTTTATGTAGGCTTAGGTGGATGCAATATTCAATGAATGCAGTACAGAAAATACGCAATATGATTTCAACCAAACAATGTAATCACTTTTCTCTGGCTACTCCCCTCCCCCCCTTGATGCAAGGCAAGGAAATGGAAGGAAAACACACAGTTCTCAGAAATGCAATCAACTGTAATTCAGTTCAATCCAGCAAGCTTAAACAGAAGTTTGAAAACACAGGCAAATGCTTTGATAGGTGCTAGCAATGAATGAGAAATATGCTGGAAACGCTCTTAATTCCCTTTTAGAGGTTCAGGATGAGTGGTATCTAGTTAATATTAGTCCAGGCTCACACTAGCAATGATGCAGGGATAGTTAGCAGGTTAAACGAATTTCTGGCAAATGAAATCAGGCAGCAGCAGTTTTTTTACATGTGAAGAAATTGCAAATCGCGGCAAAATTCGCGGATGCGCCGAGCGCTATTACAAAGGAACCGCAAGGACTATCTCTACCGTTTTGGGGTCCTAGGAAAGCCTGGGATCTCAGCTTCCAAATGAAAGTTATTGCAAGTCTCTAGCCCAAACGGTTGCGGAGATATGAGTAATTTAGTAAAGGTCGTTTTTGGTTTTGTAAATTTTAAACGCACACTTTTTCAAAATGACAAATTTTACTAGAAATGACAGGTGACAGATAGGAGGCAGTTCTACTTAGGTTAAATAGATTGAATTAGATGAATTTAAACTAAGAGATGTGTTCTGAGTTTTGCTAAGTACTCACAAGAGATTTTGAACAGGAAAGCGACTTGGTCACGATCTTCAGTCTGGTCAGGTCTTTCCGGATTCTGCTCACAGCGCCTGGTCTGGTCTCGGCTAGGTACAGCACTGCTTTCTCTCTGGTCTGGTCTCTGCTAGGCACAGCACTGCTTTCTCTCTGGTCTGGTCTCTGCTCTGGATAGATTGAAGTCTCTAGTTTGGCTTTCTGGAGTTTGATGGAGGTAAGTATGGATTTTTCCGGCAGGGCTTCCAGCGGCAGATGAAATTGAATGTCTCTATGTGTCCTGACTCTCTGCTTTTATCTGTTTCTTGAGAATGGGTGTGTGTGTTGCATCACTAGACTTGCCCCTCTCATTCGTCATTGGTCAGGCTTCCATTCCTCCGCTTGATTGGCAAACTGAACTGTGAGTCAGATTGATGTCATTTTATGATCTCTTGAAACAACCTCCCTTATCATCTGTGCACCCAAATATATATATGATCAAAATCCATACTTCAGAGTTACACAGTTGTTTGAAATTACATATACATGGTGTGGCTGAATTTAGCCATGTCTATGTCCAAATCTGCTCATTCTCGGAGCTTGCATTCAAAGAGTGTACATAATTGACTTTTTAACTGCTTTTTCAATTTCCGACATGGACCCAACTTTACATACATGTGTGCAGGGGGTAGGGACATTAACTGATGAAGTTTCAGATTTTTAACATGCACACATTTAGAGTAATATCCACTTTTCCGCTAAAACCCCCCTGAACATACCACCGGTTCCTACCACGTCTTAAACTGTGGGCAGAAAAATCACAAGAATTATGGTATCATTTATAAAATTTTCACATGTCCGCACTATGAATTATCCCCCTTTTTATAAAACCATATCCTTGCTGCAGGGGTGTGTCTTTTCAGGTCACATGGTACAGAAACCAGTCTTTCCAGTTTCTGCCAAGCCAGCTTGCTTCTCACAGGCAGTGCCCCTCCCAGCTTCTCCAGGAGGAAGCCACTTTTTACGACGTCTGTAATAAAAACCTTTGCCTGAGTGGAGAGGGCTTTGTTCACTCTCTGGCAGAGCACAGGAAATTCAATTATCAGATAGATGGCATATCCTTATTGTGGGCAGCAAAAGGAACATTGGCCTGGGAACATAGTTGTGACTCAAGTTTCACTCCTGATGGGATCCGTTGCTAGGCAAAATCAAGTTCCTTAAGCCAGACCTTCAGCTAACTTTTTGTTGCTTTTAAAATAACTTGTAATTTTACACATGCAGCTAGAATGCTGATTCTAAGTGCAAAACTATGACATTTTAACAGTTACAAAGGCATGTGACACCAAACATAGGTCACTCATTTAATTTAACATTTTCGATTTTGGTGGTTTTAAATCCAGTTGCAGTTAGGCTTAAGCTGCTGACTTCATAGCATTTTTGTTATAAGCATTGTTTTTGGGCTCTTCATTTCCCAGATTTTGTAGGCACACAAAACTCCATTCTGCCAAATGTCTGCTGGTGTTCAGTGAATATTTTGCACATGTTGCAAGGTTTGAAATAGGCATTTTGCTTGCCTTCAGAAAAACACACAGTGGGTTTTAAAACGCCGGCTTTTGGATAGTGGTGAGTACTGGTACTGCACCCATTTTTGGGATTTTCTTGGATTAATGCATTCTAAACAGGAATGGTTCTTACATGGTAGTAAATCCTTGCTTAACATTGTTTTGATGGGGCTCCTTACAGTAAGATGGTTATGTGGAACCCCACAAAAAGGGTTGAATCTTTAAAGTGGTCCAATGAGTCACGATTTCAGCAACTTTTTGACATCAGTAAAAGTGGATTTTGTTAACAAAGACCTTTCTTTACCCTGGTGGGTGGCAAGTTAGGTAACCATTTTGGTGTGCGCACAACTGCGCAGCTTTCCTGGATTTCGGCGCACATGTGGGTTTTCCGCCATCTTGAATTTCCTAAGCCCACAGCACCAAATGTTGTAGCAGGGTAGCTTAAACGTGGGTCAGGACACCCTACAGGTAGCCCACTGCCACTGCTGCTAGGAACGGTATGTTCATCCTGGCGTCTGAGCTTGTTATTGTTAAAGTCCGCAATTTATGCTTAGCGCGTGTTCTAGGCGAGCGTGTGACCCGCGCAGCCCTGGAATCCTGTTGCCAGTCCAATAGCGTGTGGAAATTCACACGCACCACGGGATACAGCGTGTGACCCGCGCAGCCCTGGAATCCTGTTCCCAGTCCAATAGCGTGTGGAAATTCACACGCACCACGGGATACAGCGTGTGACCCGCGCAGCCCTGGAATCCTGTTGCCAGTCCAATAGCGTGTGGAAATTCACACGCACCACGGGATACAGCGTGTGACCCGCGCAGCCCTGGAATCGTGTTGCCAGTCCAATAGCGTGTGGAAATTCACACGCACCACGGGATACAGCGTGTGACCCGCGCAGCCCTGGAATCCTGTTGCCAGTCCAATAGCGTGTGGAAATTCACACGCACCACGGGATACAGGTTCGCTGACGTACTTGCGTGTGTAAGTGGCCGCGCACCCATTAAATACACGTACATAGGCCAATCGCGTGTACGCGCACTTTTGTCCAATTACACGCGATGACACTCTGACGTGCAGTATCTCCACGTGTGCCCCGTCATCACGTCCTGAGTGGGGAACACCCGTGCGGGTCACGTCACAGACGCGCTTACGCGCTGAGGGACTCTGGTCCAATAGAATCGCGTATGCGTGCTGACGCACTTACGCGCTAAGGGCCTTTCCTCGGATTTCACGCTGACGTGCAGGATTTTCACGTGCCAAATCACTCCGTATCAAGCTGGCCACGCGAAAACACACGGAAGCCCACGCTCCTGCCCAGAAGGCCGAGTTACTGCCCCCCAGTGCCCCGAGCAGCCTCCCACGTGCCATCTGCTGCTGCCTGCCTGCCTGCCTGCCTGCTGCCACCGTGCCCTGCCATTTGGTGCCTGCACATCAGCCATCTGCAGGGGTCCAGTTGCTGTGTCCACCCCTGCTGGAACTGAAGACTCCCGACTGGTATTACATCGCTCCACAGCCCAGCCCCAGGACCCAGTTGCCCACCCACACCTGCCTCTGGGGTTGCCATGTCGGGCACTTCCACATCTGGCACCAGTGGCAACCCCAGGCCAGAGGGGCAGAGGGGCACCAGCTTCACTGTCACCGAAGTTGGTGTCCTGGTGGAGCATGTCCTGGGGCAGTATGATGCCCTCTTTGGATCATCCCGCGCCAGCAAGGAAGGACGGCAGAGGATCTGGGCCGACTGTGTGGTTGCCATCAACGCGGAGGGGGTGGCAACCCGCGACGTCCTGAAGATCAAGAAGCGCTGGGAGGACTTGAGGTCCAGGACCCTTGTGAAGGCCCGGCGCCTCGTGGAGGGGGGCCGGGGCCGCATGAGTACCATCCAGATGAGGGTCCTGGAACGCGTACGCCCAGCGCTCCACGCCCAGATCCTTGAGAGGGAGGCCCGTCTGGAGTTGAGCGGTAAGTGTCCATGCATTACTGTGTGAGACAGGGCATGTTGCGGTGTGCTGGTTCTATGATACTTGCCTGTATGTGTGCCATAGCCCATGTATGCATGTATGTGTGCAGGGACATCATGGTAATGCATGTGCGACCAGTGATGTGTGATGCACATGGTTGTTGCATGTGTTGAAATGCCGCATGGGGAGCCCTAATCAGATTATGAACATGAGAGCATGCCAGTCTCTGTACCTGAACATGGGTGGGGGTGAGGGATGGGTGCTGATGCCAGGTACATATATGGTAGCCATGTCTGTGTGCCTGACCTGCGTGTCTGTGACTTGTGCATGCCATGGATGCATGACACATGTGTGTGACAATGCAGAGATTCAGTAAAGCAGCAAAATTACCCTTGTATCCGCTGTGTTTGGTGTGTTTGGGGCCAGATGGATGTGACTGAGGTGAAGTGTGTGCATGTGATGGGCATGAGGCATGATGCATGTGAGTTACATATCATTGAATGTTTCAAGAGTCCATTGGACATGCATGGAAATGTCCATGGCATGCACCATGCCTGTTACTGTGTGTGTTTTGCCTGGACTGGCCCATGTGTTGTGGAGGGACATGATGGAAGTGTACTTTGACAGTGGTGCTCATCTGCTATTGCTTCCTGTCTAGGGGACCATTGTACAGTGCCCTGATGCTTGTGTTCTTTGTCTCCCTCTACGCAGCGGCTAGTGAAGAAGAGGGCGGAGACGGCGCTGTGGAGCAAGGCGGCGGGGATGCCCTCACGGCTGCAGCGGAAGGGGTGGGTGAGCCCCCACAGGGGCCTGCTACGGTGGGAGACGGTGAGGAGCCATCCAGGTTGGTGGTTTGCACAGAGGAGGAGGAGGCCGCCACTGGGGCACACATGGGGCCTGGTGGGGGCATCCCTGCTGGTGCAAGTGGTGCAGTCCAGGGCCAGGGGCAGGAGGCAGCACAGGTCACCGTGGAGGGGCCTGTGCATGTCGCTGTCCCTGACCCTGTGAGTGCACCACCATGCACCAGCAGGGATGCCCCGTCCCAGGCCTGTCCGCAGGTAGAGGGGATGTCCATGTCACCTGACTCCCCTCCACCTGCGGACGTGGGAACCCCTGGCCGTGCGGAGAAGGTCCTGATTGGGGTCGCGTTGCGCACGGCTGCGATTCGTGATGCCGTGCGTGCTTCCCGGGAGGAGCACGCACATCATCACGAAGTACACCGTGCCGACGTGGCCCAATTGGGATCGGCCATGTTCGGGGGTTTCCTGCATGTGTTGGCCAATGTGGCGGCCCTCTCCTCCTCTGTGCAGGCTATCCACCAGTCGTTCTCCTTGCCGTCTTCCAGCCCAGATGCCACCAGGGCCCCCTGTGGACCTGCCCCGACCAATGCAGCCAGCTCGGTGGGGATCCCATCCCTGCCACAGTCGGGAGTCAGAGATCCAGCAGGGGTGGACACCAGAGCAACTGGACCCCAGCAGATGGAGGATGTGACGGCATCATCGGGCAGGGCACGTGCACGACGGCGTCGGTGGTTTCCATCAGCCTGGATGCCGTCGTGCTGGCACAGGCAGTTGCGTCGGAGGCAGCAGCAGGCTCAACGTGGGAGGCATCATGGCTCGGGGCCATCAACATCAGGGGTGCAGGCATCGGCCGGAGGGCAGGAGAACCCTGGAATGGAAGTGGCTTCCGTGTGGGAGAGGTTGTGCCAGCGGATAGGTGCGGAGCGGCAGCGGGCAGAGGAGGAACGGCTCACGATGGTCAGGGCGGAGGACTCCATGCGGAGGGCGCTGAGGCGGGCTGAGTGCCTCGAGGGTCTTCGCAGGGAGTTTGAGCTTGACACTGCGTTATCCCTGCGGGACCTCGGGGCCAGGGAACATGCCCGCCTCCAAGCCATTGACCAGGAGTTCGAGGATGCCCTGGCCCATGACAACAACCAGTGAGCCGTCCGAATAGCCCGCTGCCTTTGTATATAGTTGTATAGTTAGGGTTAGGTTTCCTTTGTTTTTTTGAATTTTTTTTTGGTTGAGATTGGACAATGCACCACTTTTTTGTATATAGTTCCCTTTTTAGTTAGTAGTCAGTTAGGTTTAATTTGGTAGGGCTCATGGACCCAGGATTATCTTCTTGATTGGCTTATTTTAATTTTTCATAATTTTTTCTTGGACATTCATCTTGTTTTGTTTGATTTGCTTTGTGTTTTTTCTTATTTGCTGTTCAATACATATTATTTTTTTAATCTTCAATGTGTCGTATCATCTCATTGCTTTCAGGCATGTCATGTTGGGTGTTTTGTCATTCACTTGCAGCCATTGTGTGTGACAGACATGTGTTAAATTGCATTATTTACATTGGGGGTGTAACATGTAATTGCCTTTGATATGTGGGTGGGTGTGATAGTTGGTTGGGCCTTTTGGCAGGGGAGGATGGGCATTACGGACATGATTGGGGAATGTTGGGACCCAGGTGCAGGGGGGCATGGATTGGACATGGGTGGGGGCCTGCTGGCAGGTGCCCCACAGTGCTGGGGGGTGGGGGTGGTGAGAGACATGAGTTGGACATGGGTGGGGGCCTGCTGGCAGGTGCCCCACAGTGCTGGGGGGTGGGGGTGGTGGGAGACATGAGTGGGGCACTGGTGGAGGGTGACCCTGCACTGCTGGGGTGTGGGGGTGGTGGGTGACATGAGTGGGGGCCTGGTGGAGGGTGACCCTGGTGGCTGGGGGGTGGGGGTGGTGGTAGACATGAGTTGGACATGGGTGGGGGCCTGCTGGCAGGTGCCCCACAGTGCTGGGGGGTGGGGGTGGTGGGAGACATGAGTGGGGCCCTGGTGGAGGGTGACCCTGCACTGCTGGGGTGTGGGGGTGGTGGGTGACATGAGTGGGGGCCTGGTGGAGGGTGACCCTGGTGGCTGGGGGGTGGGGGTGGTGGTAGACATGAGTTGGACATGGGTGGGGGCCTGCTGGCAGGTGCCCCACAGTGCTGGGGGGTGGGGGTGGTGGGAGACATGAGTCGGGCCCTGGTGGAGGGTGACCCTGCACTGCTGGGGTGTGGGGGTGGTGGGTGACATGAGTGGGGGCCTGGTGGAGGGTGACCCTGGTGGCTGGGGGGTGGGGGTGGTGGTAGACATGAGTTGGACATGGGTGGGGGCCTGCTGGCAGGTGCCCCACAGTGCTGGGGGGTGGGGGTGGTGGGAGACATGAGTGGGGCCCTGGTGGAGGGTGACCCTGCACTGCTGGGGTGTGGGGGTGGTGGGTGACATGAGTGGGGGCCTGGTGGAGGGTGCCCCTGGTGGCTGGGGTTTGGGGGTGGTGGGAGACATGAGTTGGACATGGGTGGGGGCCTGCTGGCAGGTGCCCCACAGTGCTGGGTGGTGGGGGTGGTGGGAGACATGAGTGGGGCCCTGGTGGAGGGTGACCCTGGTGGCTGGGGTTTGGGGGTGGTGGGAGACATGAGTTGGACATGGGTGGGGGCCTGCTGGCAGGTGCCCCACAGTGCTGGGGGGTGGGGGTGGTGAGAGACATGAGTTGGACATGGGTGGGGGCCTGCTGGCAGGTGCCCCACAGTGCTGGGGGGTGGGGGTGGTGGGAGACATGAGTGGGGCACTGGTGGAGGGTGACCCTGGTAGCTGGGGTTTGGGGGTGGTGGGAGACATGAGTTGGACATGGGTGGGGGCCTGCTGGCAGGTGCCCCACAGTGCTGGGGGGTGGGGGTGGTGGGAGACATGAGTGGGGCCCTGGTGGAGGGTGACCCTGGTGGCTGGGGTTTGGGGGTGGTGGGAGACATGAGTTGGACATGGGTGGGGGCCTGCTGGCAGGTGCCCCACAGTGCTGGGGGGTGGGGGTGGTGGGAGACATGAGTGGGGCCCTGGTGGAGGGTGACCCTGGTGGCTGGGGTTTGGGGGTGGTGGGAGACATGAGTTGGACATGGGTGGGGGCCTGCTGGCAGGTGCCCCACAGTGCTGGGGGGTGGGGGTGCAAGGGGACATGTGTTGGTGTTCATTAGTTCAAGGAGACATGTGCCTTTGCTGGGGGGCATGCCCATGTTGGGTGGGCTGCCTGCGGGACATGACCAGGGATGCAGGGTAGTCCCCTGTGGTGTGGGCTGCCTGCAGGGGCCGTGGAGGGTGTACAGGGTACACCTGGGAGGAGCCACACTGTCAAATCACATGTGGAACTTCCCGCGCACCCCTGAAATACACGCGCCCAGGCTATTCGCGTGTGGAACTTCCCGCGCACCCCTGAAATACACGCGCCCAGGCTATTCGCGTGTGGAACTTCCCGCGCACCCCTGAAATACACGCGCCCAGGCTATTCGCGTGTGGAACTTCCCGCGCACCCCTGAAATACACGCGCCCAGGCTATTCGCGTGTGGAACTTCCCGCGCACCCCTGAAATACACGCGCCCAGGCTATTCGCGTGTGGAACTTCCCGCGCACACCTCAAATTCACGCGCCCAGGCTATTCGCGTGTGGAACTTCCCGCGCACCCCTGAAATACACGCGCACAGGCTATTCGCGTGTGGAACTTCCCGCGCACCCCTGAAATACACGCGCCCAGGCTATTCGCGTGTGGAACTTCCCGCGCACCCCTGAAATACACGCGCCCAGGCTATTCGCGTGTGGAACTTCCCGCGCACCCCTGAAATACACGCGCCCAGGCTATTCGCGTGTGGAACTTCCCGCGCACCCCTCAAATACACGCGCCCAGGCAATTCGCGTGTGGAACTTCCCGCGCACCCCTCAAATACACGCGCCCAGGCTATTCGCGTGTGGAACTTCCCGCGCACCCCTCAAATACACGCGCCCAGGCTATTCGCGTGTGGAACTTCCCGCGCACCCCTCAAATTCACGCGCCCAGGCTATTCGCGTGTGGAACTTCCCGCGCACCCCTGAAATACACGCGCCCAGGCTATTCGCGTGTGGAACTTCCCGCGCACCCCTGAAATACACGCGCCCAGGCTATTCGCGTGTGGAACTTCCCGCGCACCCCTGAAATACACGCGCCCAGGCTATTCGCGTGTGGAACTTCCCGCGCACCCCTGAAATACACGCTCCCAGGCTATTCGCGTGTGGAACTTCCCGCGCACCCCTGAAATACACGCGCCCAGGCTATTCGCGTGTGGAACTTCCCGCGCACCCCTGAAATACACGCGCCCAGGCTATTCGCGTGTGGAACTTCCCGCGAACCCCTGTAATACACGTAGCCCGCTCCCCCAGGCCCGATCGCGTGAGGAACTTCCCGCGCACCCCTCAAATTCACGCGCCCAGGCTATTCGCGTGTGAAACTTCACGCGAACCCCTGAAATATACGTAGCACGCTCCCCCAGGCCCGATCGCGTGTGGAACTTCACGCGAACCCCTGTAATACACGAAGCCCGCTGCCCCAGGCCCGATCGCGTGAGGAACTTCACGCGAACCCCTGTAATACACGTAGCCCGCTCCCCCAGGGCCGATCGCGTGAGGAACTTCACGCGAACCCCTGTTATACACGTAGCCCGCTCCCCCAGGCCCGATCGCGTGAGGAACTTCACGCGAACCCCTGTAATACACGAAGCCCGCTCCCCCAGGCCCGATCGCGTGTGGAACTTCACGCGAACCCCTGTAATACACGTAGCCCGCTCCCCCAGGCCCGATCGCGTGAATAACTTCACGCGAACCCCTGTGATGCACGTACCCTGCAAATCGCGTGTGACACTTCCCGCGCACCCCGGTATACATGCACACATATTTTTTGTCAGCGGGTGTCCGTGTTTGTGGGTACCCCTTTGCACGTCATTTTTCCTGGAGGGCCACAGTATGGGACATTCATCATGGCAGTATATAGGTGCTATTTGTTGGCGCACCTTTTGGCGCACATTTCTTACAGCCGCAGAGACGCTACCGCCTCCTTTCTTGTGGCGGTCGTGTTTGTGCCTGTGCGCTGGTTTGAGCGTGCGCTTTTTTCCCCTATTCTATTCCATGAATACGTGTTGTAGGCGAGCGTGTGGGCGTTCCGCGCACTTGTGCCCTGTACTTCCCCCGTGACGCCCACGTTTTGGCAAGTTGTTCCCCATTCCGAGTGTTACGCCCGTGTTCCGCCTACTTTTATTGCGTGCGCCGCGCTATGTGCGAATTTCGCTGTGGCCTGTGCGATTTTCGCTGTGACCTGGCGCACGCTGTTAGATGGCCTGTGCGCTAACGTGCGCCGCGCACTTTTTATCGCACATCCGCTGGTTTTCTCGCGCACGGCCTTCCATGAATCGACGTGCGCTGCTTTTCGTGCGATTTTCGCACGTTCACTGCGATTTTCGCTATTCCACTGCGATTCGCACGTTTTTGCCCACTTGCGCCGCGCTAATTATTCCATGAATCGGCCTCTAACAGGGTAATTCATAGAATTTTGCAGAAAAGTGTCGCAAGCGGCTGGCGCAGAGTGTCCGCGTGCGATTGACTGCGCCAGGCACGTGCGATAAAACCGATTTCCGCGCACAGCGTATTCATGGATTTCATGCTCCCAAACCAGCCGTGGCGCAGAGTATCGCAGCGACCCTGCAGCAGCGCCAGTAACGCCCCCAAGAACGCCCTCGCGCAAGGAAAAGCCAGCAAAATCGCTAAATCATCGCAAAGGGCTGCGCTAACCCTGGACCAGTTTACAGGGCAGCCAAACAAGGAACGCAAAGCGGGTAACGTGCATATCAGGGGTACGCGTGAAGTCATACACGCGATTAGCCAGGGTACGTGTATTACAGGGGTACGCGGGAAGTTCAACACGCGATTGGCCAGGGTACGTGTATTACAGGGGTACGCGGGAAGTTTAACACGCGATTAGCCAGGGTAAGTGTATTACAGGGGTACGCGGGAAGTTCAACACGCGATTAGCCAGGGTACGTGTATTACAGGGGTACGCGGGAACTTTAACACGCGATTGGCCAGGGTACGTGTATTACAGGGGTACGCGGGAAGTTTAACACGCGATTGGCCAGGGTACGTGTATTACAGGGGTACGCGTGAAGTTATACACGCGATTAGCCAGGGTACGTGTATTACAGGGGTACGCGGGAAGTTTAACACGCGATTAGCCAGGGTAAGTGTATTACAGGGGTACGCGGGAAGTTCAACACGCGATTAGCCAGGGTACGTGTATTACAGGGGTACGCGGGAAGTTTAACACGCGATTGGCCAGGGTACGTGTATTACAGGGGTACGCGGGAAGTTTAACACGCGATTGGCCAGGGTACGTGTATTACAGGGGTACGCGTGAAGTCATACACGCGATTAGCCAGGGTACGTGTATTACAGGGGTACGCGGGAAGTTTAACACGCGATTGGCCAGGGTACGTGTATTACAGGGGTACGCGGGAAGTTCAACACGCGATTGGCCAGGGTACGTGTATCACAGGGGTACGCGGGAAGTTCAACACGCGATTGGCCAGGGTACGTGTATTACAGGGGTACGCGGGAAGTTTAACACGCGATTAGCCAGGGTAAGTGTATTACAGGGGTACGCGGGAAGTTTAACACGCGATTAGGCAGGGTAAGTGTATTACAGGGGTACGCGGGAAGTTTAACACGCGATTGGCCAGGGTACGTGTATTACAGGGGTACGCGTGAAGTTATACACGCGATTAGCCAGGGTACGTGTATTACAGGGGTGCGTGGGAATCATCACACGCGATTAGGCTGGGTGGGTCCTCACAGGTGTTCCCTGTACACTCTCCACGGCCCCTGCAGGCAGCCTACAAAACAGGGGACTACCCTGCACACCTGCTCATGTCCCCCTGCACCCCCACGCCCCCAGCAGTGCAGGGGCAGCCTCCACCAGGCCCCCACTCATGTCTCCCACCACCCCCACCCTCCCGCCACCAGGGGCAGCCTCCACCAGGCCCCCACCCATGTCTCCCACCACCCCCCGCCACCAGGGGCACTCTCCACCAAGCCCCCACCCATGTCTCCCACCACCCCCACCAGTGCAGGGGCACCCTCCACCAGGCCCCCACCCATGTCTCCCAACACCCCCACCCACCAGCACTGTGGGGCACGTGGCCAGCAGGCAGTCAGGCAGCAGCAGATGGCAGGTGGGAGCGTGCTCAGGGCTCTGGGGGGCAGTAATTTCGCCTCCTGGCCAGGAGCGTGGTCTCTCGTGTGTGAACGCGTGGACAGCCTGATAGGTAGTGAAATCCCACACGTCAGCAAAGGCCCTTAGCGCGTAAACCCGTCAACAGCATATGCGCGCCTATAGTCACCTGCACGTGCAGGAAATTGTTGCGTGACACGTCCCAGTGTCAAAGCGTGTGATTGGTGAAAATGGATGTACACGTAGAAGTGACAAAGCGTGTGATTGGTGAAAATGGATCTACACGCAGGAGTGACAAAGCGTGTGATTGGTGAACGTACACGCCGCGTAAGTGACGCTGTACGTGTGGGCCTGTATATAAGGTACATGTAGAACACCATTTCCTTGTACGTGCTTTTCGTGGAGAGCGAGTGGGTGAAATCTGTACTTCTTGTCGTTTCACACGCGATTTACTTCACGGCATTTCCAGTTCGTATTCCCTGTTACCTCTGACAGCTTTTTCTCTTTTTTCTCTTTTACTGGTTTACCTGGGCCTGTTCCCTCAAACAGTGTCCCCTTCTACTGTTGTCCTGTCTTCTCAGACAGCGTACACATCTTCTTTTGGCGGGGGTTTAGCCAGCCAAACGCGCTCATTCTTCACGCTCTTTTACCTGGCAGACGGTGAGTCACGCACGTATCCAACTTCTGTGCTTGCCCCGTGTGTTGCCTACCCCTTCAGAGGTCATTCTAGGCTGCGTGTGACACGCATACGTTCATTCTTATGTTACTGGGTGCCACAGCGTAGTGCAGGTTTTTCTTTCTGCACACGTGGTCTAGGAGGGGTTGCGTGCACGTCATCTCCCTTTTTTGGGCCTCCTGTGCGTTGCGTGACCCGTCATCTTTCCCCAGGGGTTACAATCAGCCGTGCTAGAGCACTAGGGTACAATTACCATCTGGTACCCAACCCCTTTGACCCCCAATTGCCCAGGACAATTGTCTACAGCCACTCCCATACGCACATTAATATCAGTGCCATGGCTGGGAGGCGAGGATTCCGTAAGGGTGGCAAAGGTGGAAGAGCCACAAGTGGTGGCCGTGGTGGATCCGGTAGGGGACGTGGTCGTAACTTGCAGGGTGAGCCTGTCCCCCCATGTGTGGAGGACCAGTCAAGGGCACCCATCATCCCCCCTCCCCCCCTCCCCCCCTCCCGTTGAGGCTGAAGTGGCTGACACCATCCATGCTCAGCCCTTGTTGGACCAGCCCATTGTGGCACCAGACCTGGCTGACTCCATGGCTGACTTCCAGGTCAGCAGGGCTACGACACGTGCGCTGGTGCACGTTGATGCCATCATGCCACGTGGATCTGGGGCAGCAAGGTCATCTGCTGCACCAAGGAGGCAGGGCGGAGTGGCTGCAGGGGCAGCTGCGGCTCCATTCACCCCAGCCCTCACACACCCAGCCAGGACAGTGTCGGTCCTAGTCCATGCTGCTGACATTCCCCCTGACACCATCACACTCGAGCCAATGCCTGCACCAACTCCCATGCTGAGTGTGCAATCCCACACTCCTGATACAGAGTCCACCAGGGCTCCTGCCCCTAGTGTCCAGAGCGGCGCAGGACACTCAGGATCACCACCACCTTCCAAGCGGAAGAGGAAGAGTGCTCGTCCGGCACAGGCTGATGCCCCAGACACGGCTACACAGTCCGGCCCGTCCAGGAAGCCCAGCTTCACGGATGACGAACTGAATGCACTTGTCGAGTATGTGTCCGGACATGACAACGAGATGGTCATTGTTGCAGGATCCAAGACCACACCTGCACAACGCCAGGCACACTGGCAGACCGTTGCGGACATCGTAAGTGCCCTTGGAATCGTGAGGCGCACAGCCAATGATTGCTATAAGCGCTGGAATGACCTAAAGCGCAGGGCAAAGAGTAAGCTGGCCTCAAGTCATGCCGCAACTCTAGTGACTGGAGGTGGGTCTCCAGTAGTAGACATGGAACTCACTCCACATGAGTCAGTCGCTGGGACCTACGTCACGGAGGAACAGATCCAAGGCGTGGGAGATCTGGCTGATTACGAGGCATTGTCCGGTGAGTGCACATGCATGTGTGTGTCATACATGTGCATGGTGTGTGTGTGAGGGCTTCTGTTTGGGTGCCAGGAGAGAGTGTGTGCGCCTCAGTCGTATGGGTCAGCCATGTGCTTCATGCAATACTTCCTGCGCAGCTGCATTTGGCCATAGCAGTATCCCTTCTGCCAACAGTAGACATCTAGCACAACTGCACGCCAGTTGCCCTTGAAGTGTCACCTTGACACAACAGATTTGCTTATTTTTCACTGTTCATTCAGTCAGTTTGTTTGCATTCCACCACTTTCACTAGGCATGTCGCTGTCCACTAGTCACATGTCTGACATGGGTATGGTAAAGGGGAGTGACTTTGTTACCTGGATATCATTTGTACACACATGTCCCTGTGCAATTTGACCATTACAGACTGGCAGCTCCAGGTGAAAAATCTGACCTGTTAGAATCAGAAAAGGTATTACATGCGGGAACTGGACTGAATGAATAGGTGCTGCCCTCCTCTCCATCTTCACTCAATAGCAATGGTACATGCCATCTGTGTGATGGCATGTGTGTTTCACCTGCCAATCACAGGCCAATGTGTGATGCCACTGCCAGGCAGCATGCAGAAAATTTGTTCATCTTCCATCTTGGTGTCATCAGTGTGTGCCGTTTGCCTGCACTTCATACGCAGTGAGGGTGCATGCATGGGAGGGTTTTAGTCATGTGGGACATGTCAATCAAGTACTGGTTCTCTTGCTTCTCAGCCCTCAATGTGTGCCATGGTGCTAATGCCTGTTTCCATTACTTTGTTTTCATGTCTTTGCAGGGGAAGACGCACCTGATACTGCTGGGGTTGTGGAGATGGTGCAGACCCAGGAGGTGTCCCAGGGCCGACCAACCACCAGTGAGGGACGTGGTGTGGTGGTGGGGGAGAACCCACAAGTGCTGCAGGTCGTGCTCTCAAGGGGTGTCTCTGGCTGCACCTCCCCCGAGCTGTACTCAGGTGTTGATTCGGATGAGACCTACGTGCCGTCGCTGGTGAGTGTTCCAGGGAGGGATTCTGTTCTGTCTCACCCACCTGCACCAGGGTCAGTACCCTCCATGGGGATGTCAGTGTTGGCAGCTACGCCTTCGGTGGTTACGGATGCAGGGTCACACTCCGCGACATCTGATCCTGTTCCTGGGCCAGCAGATCAGAGGGCGAATGCAGTCCTGCAGCCTCAGGCAGTGCCGGCACAGCAAGGCGCAGTTCGCCTTGCCCCAGACAGGTGTGGTGCCCGCCGACGTGGTGGCCGTACGCCACCTGGCAATACCGCATGGGAGCAATCCATTTACGGTATGGCTACCCAACAGGCTGCATCATCCGAGATGATGGCTCAGGCCATGGATAGGGTGGCCACTTCCATTGTCCCCCCAGAAAGGCTGATGGAGCGACTAGAGCAGGCAACTGACTCCATCTGCCAGTCACACAGGGAGGACATGTTGGGGTCCAACAGGGACAGGCGGGCGGCACTGGCGACTCTGCAGGAGGCCATCTCCATTGAGTCCCAGGGCCACAGGGAAGCCCTGAGGCAGGAGCTCCTACACCTCAGGACGACTCTTGTTGAGCTTGAGGCTTCAACACACCAAAGGACAGAACAGCAGCTGGAGCGTCTCACCCGTACGCTCTCAGCTGAGATGCAGGCAACGAGGGCGGAGGTCCGGGCATCCCGTGAGTTGTTGCATGGGGACCTCCGCACACTCATCCTCCAGAACCAGACCTACCACACCCGCATGCTTGCAGCAATGGAGGAGCAGACTAGGGCCTTGCGTGGGCTGCCTCCCATAGTGCAACCACCTCCGGATGCAGCTGCACAGGGTGATAATAGCGACAGCAGTGACACTCCCACAATAGGGTAGCCGTGTGGGCCATGAGCCCATGGAGGTGTTTTATTTTCCCAGGATCCACGCAGGTGGGTTCTGGTGTGCATCCTGTCCTCGGACCTCCTGGGTGGCCTCCCCAACCCCCCCGGGCCCAACAATGGCCATTTTTGATTGTTTCTTATTTTTGTTTTTATTTTGATTTCTTTTATTCCCAATTTTTTTGGGAGGATCTGTTGGCTCCGATCTGTTGGCTCCGTTCTGTTGGCTCCGATCTGTTGGCTCCGATCTGTTGGCTCCGATCTGTTGGCTCCGATCTGTTGGCTCCGATCTGTTGGCTCTGATCTGTTGGCTCCGATCTGTTGGCTCCGATCTGTTGGCTCCGATCTGTTGGCTCCGATCTGTTGGCTTCCGTGGTTCCTGTGGGCATACGCTGCATTGTGGCTGGGCACATGCAGGCTTGTAATGTATTTGGTTCAGATGCTTGGGTTTGAGTCACACACACCCCTCCTGCTTCCCGTTTCCATGGGCTTGCAAAGGGTGTGCCCAAGTGACAGTGAATTACACAGTGACGTTGGACTCCCATGAGCTGTGTGGCCAGTCTGTAGTCAATACTGTGTATACATTCCTAGTGCATATTGCTGTTGTGTTGTACACTGCATGTTGCATTGATGTGTAACTCTTCTTCTGTGTCTACCTCCCAATTTGCAGGTCCCTTCCTCAAGTCCACACAAGGACCTCTAGTCTGGCGATGGGGACCATGTTGGCAGCAGTGCACCTACAACTCTACATGGCGCCAACACTGCACAGTTGGTAGTGGTGGGAGTGCAGGCATTTCCAGGTGGTGAGACTACTAATATGTAACATTTTTGATGTCATGTTAATGGTACTACGTGCTCAAGTATGTTGTTGGTCCGGCATTGCTGTGAGCATTTCAGGTGTTGCAGGTTTCTAATAGTGCCACTGTACATAGTGAGAGTGATGTCATGTTGTGGGGATTACTTTGTTTACCTGCAATTAGCATGACATGGCACGGTGTGTCGTGTGGCAGTGCTGGGGTTGGGTTGGCTGACATGGCACTGTCCTCTTGTTGCATTTTGCAAGTGGGTATTCATTTTAGCTGCTTCAATGTGTAACTTCACAAAACTGCATTGGTGGTGTCTGTGTGGGTAGGGATGCACACATTGTGACACTTCCAGGTGAACAATCTCAGGCTGACAAGGAATTCCCGGTTCATTCTCCATACATTCAGGATCAGTGTCAGGTTGAGTCATCATTGATTGTCAGATGGAATGTGCCAGGGCAGTGTGCACTCCACAGGGGTGTGATTTCTATGTGAAGTAATTAGCCACTAGCTGTGTACGGGCTGCCTCCCCCCGTGCCCTTTCCCCTCCCATGCGCAGCGGCTGTGCATGTGGTTGGGGATGTGGGGCCACCACCATGTCCACGGCCAGGCCCCGGCGTGTTGCAACGTTGTGCAGGACACATGCTGCCACTATGATCCTGCACACTACTGGGGGAGCGTATAACAGCTGCCCGCCAGAACGGTCAAGGGAGCGAAAGCGTGACTTCAGCACTCCGAATGTGCGCTCCACTATGCCCCTGGTTGTAATGTGGGCTGTGTTAAATCTTACCTGGGGTGGCGTGGTGGGGTTCCGAATTGGCGTCATCATGTGGGGGCTGAGAGGGTAGGCACTGTCCCCTGTGGAGGTGGGGATTGGTATCATTGGTGAGGTTGTGACCTTGCTCAGTATCCAACATGCATGCATGTGCAGTGGCATACATACTCACCAAGCAGCCATGTATCGCCATGCCGCCCAGCTTCTAGGTCCCGGCTTAGGGTGGACATTCGGTAAATGAAGCTGTCGTGGGTGGAGCCGGGATAGTTGGCATATACTGAGGTGATGATTCCCTTGGCATTACATGCTACCTGCACGTTGATGGAATGCCAGTGCTTGCGGTTCCTATAGATGTGCTCAGATGCCCTGGGGGGACGTAGAGCCACATGGGTGCAGTCGATGGCACCTAGCACTTTGGGGAATCGTGCCACTGCGTAAAAATCCAGGGCGGCAGCATGCCTTTCTGCAGGTGTTCTGGGCAGGTATATGTGCCTGCGGACTGATGGGCGTGCAGTGATGATGTTCAAGACCTGGTGTAGGCAGCGTGACTGGGTGGCCTGTGACACCCCACCCACTATGGCACTTGTCCGCTGAAATGATCCAGTGGCTAAGAAGTGCAGTACATTGAGGACCTTCTCCAGGGGGCTGAGTGCTTGGGAGCACAGGGTGGGTGATGTGAGGTCATCCTCCCACTCAGTCACCAGGTCCAGTATGATGTGTGGTGGAAACCTGTACCTCCCATACACCTGGTCATCAGGCATCCCGAAAAGGCTGGTTCTGGGTGTGAATATTCTGGCCCTGACCATCCTCCTCCTCCTCCTTTGGTAGCCCACTGCCACTGCTGCTAGGAACGGTATGTTCATCCTGGCGTCTGAGCTTGTTATTGTTAAAGTCCGCAATTTATGCTTAGCGCGTGTTCTAGGCGAGCGTGTGACCCGCGCAGCCCTGGAATCCTGTTGCCAGTCCAATAGCGTGTGGAAATTCACACGCACCACGGGATACAGCGTGTGACCCGCGCAGCCCTGGAATCCTGTTCCCAGTCCAATAGCGTGTGGAAATTCACACGCACCACGGGATACAGCGTGTGACCCGCGCAGCCCTGGAATCCTGTTGCCAGTCCAATAGCGTGTGGAAATTCACACGCACCACGGGATACAGCGTGTGACCCGCGCAGCCCTGGAATCGTGTTGCCAGTCCAATAGCGTGTGGAAATTCACATGCACCACGGGATACAGCGTGTGACTCGCGCAGCCCTGGAATCCTGTTGCCAGTCCAATAGCGTGTGGAAATTCACACGCACCACGGGATACAGGTTCGCTGACGTACTTGCGTGTGTAAGTGGCCGCGCACCCATTAAATACACGTACATAGGCCAATCGCGTGTACGCGCACTTTTGTCCAATTACACGCGATGACACTCTGACGTGCAGTATCTCCACGTGTGCCCCGTCATCACGTCCTGAGTGGGGAACACCCGTGCGGGTCACGTCACAGACGCGCTTACGCGCTGAGGGACTCTGGTCCAATAGAATCGCGTATGCGTGCTGACGCGCTTACGCGCTAAGGGCCTTTCCTCGGATTTCACGCTGACGTGCAGGATTTTCACGTGCCAAATCACTCCGTATCAAGCTGGCCACGCGAAAACACACGGAAGCCCACGCTCCTGCCCAGAAGGCCGAGTTACTGCCCCCCAGTGCCCCGAGCAGCCTCCCACGTGCCATCTGCTGCTGCCTGCCTGCCTGCCTGCCTGCCTGCTGCCACCGTGCCCTGCCATTTGGTGCCTGCACATCAGCCATCTGCAGGGGTCCAGTTGCTGTGTCCACCCCTGCTGGAACTGAAGACTCCCGACTGGTATTACATCGCTCCACAGCCCAGCCCCAGGACCCAGTTGCCCACCCACACCTGCCTCTGGGGTTGCCATGTCGGGCACTTCCACATCTGGCACCAGTGGCAACCCCAGGCCAGAGGGGCAGAGGGGCACCAGCTTCACTGTCACCGAAGTTGGTGTCCTGGTGGAGCATGTCCTGGGGCAGTATGATGCCCTCTTTGGATCGTCCCGCGCCAGCAAGGAAGGACGGCAGAGGATCTGGGCCGACTGTGTGGTTGCCATCAATGCGGAGGGGGTGGCAACCCGCGACGTCCTGAAGATCAAGAAGCGCTGGGAGGACTTGAGGTCCAGGACCCTTGTGAAGGCCCGGCGCCTCGTGGAGGGGGGCCGGGGCCGCATGAGTACCATCCAGATGAGGGTCCTGGAACGCGTACGCCCAGCGCTCCACGCCCAGATCCTTGAGAGGGAGGCCCGTCTGGAGTTGAGCGGTAAGTGTCCATGCATTACTGTGTGAGACAGGGCATGTTGCGGTGTGCTGGTTCTATGATACTTGCCTGTATGTGTGCCATAGCCCATGTATGCATGTATGTGTGCAGGGACATCATGGTAATGCATGTGCGACCAGTGATGTGTGATGCACATGGTTGTTGCATGTGTTGAAATGCCGCATGGGGAGCCCTAATCAGATTATGAACATGAGAGCATGCCAGTCTCTGTACCTGAACATGGGTGGGGGTGAGGGATGGGTGCTGATGCCAGGTACATATATGGTAGCCATGTCTGTGTGCCTGACCTGCGTGTCTGTGACTTGTGCATGCCATGGATGCATGACACATGTGTGTGACAATGAAGAGATTCAGTAAAGCAGCAAAATTACCCTTGTATCCGCTGTGTTTGGTGTGTTTGGGGCCAGATGGATGTGACTGAGGTGAAGTGTGTGCATGTGATGGGCATGAGGCATGATGCATGTGAGTTACATATCATTGAATGTTTCAAGAGTCCATTGGACATGCATGGAAATGTCCATGGCATGCACCATGCCTGTTACTGTGTGTGTTTTGCCTGGACTGGCCCATGTGTTGTGGAGGGACATGATGGAAGTGTACTTTGACAGTGGTGCTCATCTGCTATTGCTTCCTGTCTAGGGGACCATTGTACAGTGCCCTGATGCTTGTGTTCTTTGTCTCCCTCTACGCAGCGGCTAGTGAAGAAGAGGGCGGAGACGGCGCTGTGGAGCAAGGCGGCGGGGATGCCCCCACGGCTGCAGCGGAAGGGGTGGGTGAGCCCCCACAGGGGCCTGCTACGGTGGGAGACGGTGAGGAGCCATCCAGGTTGGTGGTTTGCACAGAGGAGGAGGAGGCCGCCACTGGGGCACACATGGGGCCTGGTGGGGGCATCCCTGCTGGTGCAAGTGGTGCAGTCCAGGGCCAGGGGCAGGAGGCAGCACAGGTCACCGTGGAGGGGCCTGTGCATGTCGCTGTCCCTGACCCTGTGAGTGCACCACCATGCACCAGCAGGGATGCCCCGTCCCAGGCCTGTCCGCAGGTAGAGGGGATGTCCATGTCACCTGACTCCCCTCCACCTGCGGACGTGGGAACCCCTGGCCGTGCGGAGAAGGTCCTGATTGGGGTCGCGTTGCGCACGGCTGCGATTCGTGATGCCGTGCGTGCTTCCCGGGAGGAGCACGCACGTCATCACGAAGTGCACCGTGCCGACGTGGCCCAATTGGGATCGGCCATGTTCGGGGGTTTCCTGCATGTGTTGGCCAATGTGGCGGCCCTCTCCTCCTCTGTGCAGGCTATCCACCAGTCGTTCTCCTTGCCGTCTTCCAGCCCAGATGCCACCAGGGCTCCCTGTGGACCTGCCCCGACCAATGCAGCCAGCTCGGTGGGGATCCCATCCCTGCCACAGTCGGGAGTCAGAGATCCAGCAGGGGTGGACACCAGAGCAACTGGACCCCAGCAGATGGAGGATGTGACGGCATCATCGGGCAGGGCACGTGCACGACGGCGTCGGTGGTTTCCATCAGCCTGGATGCCGTCGTGCTGGCACAGGCAGTTGCGTCGGAGGCAGCAGCAGGCTCAACGTGGGAGGCATCATGGCTCGGGGCCATCAACATCAGGGGTGCAGGCATCGGCCGGAGGGCAGGAGAACCCTGGAATGGGAGTGGCTTCCGTGTGGGAGAGGTTGTGCCAGCGGATAGGTGCGGAGCGGCAGCGGGCAGAGGAGGAACGGCTCACGATGGTCAGGGCGGAGGACTCCATGCGGAGGGCGCTGAGGCGGGCTGAGTGCCTCGAGGGTCTTCGCAGGGAGTTTGAGCTTGACACTGCGTTATCCCTGCGGGACCTCGGGGCCAGGGAACATGCCCGCCTCCAAGCCATTGACCAGGAGTTCGAGGATGCCCTGGCCCATGACAACAACCAGTGAGCCGTCCGAATAGCCCGCTGCCTTTGTATATAGTTGTATAGTTAGGGTTAGGTTTCCTTTGTTTTTTTGAATTTTTTTTTGGTTGCGATTGGACAATGCACCACTTTTTTGTATATAGTTCCCTTTTTAGTTAGTAGTCAGTTAGGTTTAATTTGGTAGGGCTCACGGACCCAGGATTATCTTCTTGATTGGCTTATTTTAATTTTTCATAATTTTTTCTTGGACATTCATCTTGTTTTGTTTGATTTGCTTTGTGTTTTTTCTTATTTGCTGTTCAATACATATTATTTTTTTAATCTTCAATGTGTCGTATCATCTCATTGCTTTCAGGCATGTCATGTTGGGTGTTTTGTCATTCACTTGCAGCCATTGTGTGTGACAGACATGTGTTAAATTGCATTATTTACATTGGGGGTGTAACATGTAATTGCCTTTGATATGTGGGCAGGGGAGGATGGGCATTACGGACATGATTGGGGAATGTTGGGACCCAGGTGCAGGGGGGCATGGATTGGACATGGGTGGGGGCCTGCTGGCAGGTGCCCCACAGTGCTGGGGGGTGGGGGTGGTGAGAGACATGAGTTGGACATGGGTGGGGGCCTGCTGGCAGGTGCCCCACAGTGCTGGGGGGTGGGGGTGGTGGGAGACATGAGTGGGGCACTGGTGGAGGGTGACCCTGCACTGCTGGGGTGTGGGGGTGGTGGGTGACATGAGTGGGGGCCTGGTGGAGGGTGACCCTGGTGGCTGGGGGGTGGGGGTGGTGGTAGACATGAGTTGGACATGGGTGGGGGCCTGCTGGCAGGTGCCCCACAGTGCTGGGGGGTGGGGGTGGTGGGAGACATGAGTGGGGCCCTGGTGGAGGGTGACCCTGCACTGCTGGGGTGTGGGGGTGGTGGGTGACATGAGTGGGGGCCTGGTGGAGGGTGACCCTTTTGGCTGGGGGGTGGGGGTGGTGGTAGACATGAGTTGGACATGGGTGGGGGCCTGCTGGCAGGTGCCCCACAGTGCTGGGGGGGTGGGGGTGGTGGGAGACATGAGTGGGGCCCTGGTGGAGGGTGACCCTGCACTGCTGGGGTGTGGGGGTGGTGGGTGACATGAGTGGGGGCCTGGTGGAGGGTGACCCTGGTGGCTGGGGGGTGGGGGTGGTGGTAGACATGAGTTGGACATGGGTGGGGGCCTGCTGGCAGGTGCCCCACAGTGCTGGGGGGTGGGGGTGGTGGGAGACATGAGTGGGGCCCTGGTGGAGGGTGACCCTGCACTGCTGGGGTGTGGGGGTGGTGGGTGACATGAGTGGGGGCCTGGTGGAGGGTGCCCCTGGTGGCTGGGGTTTGGGGGTGGTGGGAGACATGAGTTGGACATGGGTGGGGGCCTGCTGGCAGGTGCCCCACAGTGCTGGGTGGTGGGGGTGGTGGGAGACATGAGTGGGGCCCTGGTGGAGGGTGACCCTGGTGGCTGGGGTTTGGGGGTGGTGGGAGACATGAGTTGGACATGGGTGGGGGCCTGCTGGCAGGTGCCCCACAGTGCTGGGGGTGGGGGTGGTGAGAGACATGAGTTGGACATGGGTGGGGGCCTGCTGGTAGGTGCCCCACAGTGCTGGGGGGAGGGGGTGGTGGGAGACATGAGTGGGGCACTGGTGGAGGGTGACCCTGGTAGCTGGGGTTTGGGGGTGGTGGGAGACATGAGTTGGACATGGGTGGGGGCCTGCTGGCAGGTGCCCCACAGTGCTGGGGGGTGGGGGTGGTGGGAGACATGAGTGGGGCCCTGGTGGAGGGTGACCCTGGTGGCTGGGGTTTGGGGGTGGTGGGAGACATGAGTTGGACATGGGTGGGGGCCTGCTGGCAGGTGCCCCACAGTGCTGGGGGGTGGGGGTGGTGGGAGACATGAGTGGGGCCCTGGTGGAGGGTGACCCTGGTGGCTGGGGTTTGGGGGTGGTGGGAGACATGAGTTGGACATGGGTGGGGGCCTGCTGGCAGGTGCCCCACAGTGCTGGGGGGTGGGGATGCAAGGGGACATGTGTTGGTGTTCATTAGTTCAAGGAGACATGTGCCTTTGCTGGGGGGCATGCCCATGTTGGGTGGGCTGCCTGCGGGACATGACCAGGGATGCAGGGTAGTCCCCTGTGGTGTGGGCTGCCTGCAGGGGCCGTGGAGGGTGTACAGGGTACACCTGGGAGGAGCCACACTGTCAAATCACATGTGGAACTTCCCGCGCACCCCTGAAATACACGCGCCCAGGCTATTCGCGTGTGGAACTTCCCGCGCACCCCTGAAATACACGCGCCCAGGCTATTCGCGTGTGGAACTTCCCGCGCACCCCTGAAATACACGCGCCCAGGCTATTCGCGTGTGGAACTTCCCGCGCACCCCTGAAATACACGCGCCCAGGCTATTCGCGTGTGGAACTTCCCGCGCACCCCTCAAATTCACGCGCCCAGGCTATTCGCGTGTGGAACTTCCCGCGCACCCCTGAAATACACGCGCCCAGGCTATTCGCGTGTGGAACTTCCCGCGCACCCCTGAAATACACGCGCACAGGCTATTCGCGTGTGGAACTTCCCGCGCACCCCTGAAATACACGCGCCCAGGCTATTCGCGTGTGGAACTTCCCGCGCACCCCTGAAATACACGCGCCCAGGCTATTCGCGTGTGGAACTTCCCGCGCACCCCTGAAATACACGCGCCCAGGCTATTCGCGTGTGGAACTTCCCGCGCACCCCTGAAATACACGCGCCCAGGCTATTCGCGTGTGGAACTTCCCGCGCACCCCTGAAATACACGCGCCCAGGCTATTCGCGTGTGGAACTTCCCGCGCACCCCTGAAATACACGCGCCCAGGCTATTCGCGTGTGGAACTTCCCACGCACCCCTCAAATTCACGCGCCCAGGCTATTCGCGTGTGGAACTTCCCGCGCACCCCTGAAATACACGCGCCCAGGCTATTCACGTGTGGAACTTCCCGCGCACCCCTGAAATACACGCGCCCAGGCTATTCGCGTGTGGAACTTCCCGCGCACCCCTGAAATACACGCGCCCAGGCTATTCGCGTGTGGAACTTCCCGCGCACCCCTGAAATACACGCGCCCAGGCTATTCGCGTGTGGAACTTCCCGCGAACCCCTGTAATACACGTAGCCCGCTCCCCCAGGCCCGATCGCGTGAGGAACTTCCCGCGCACCCCTCAAATTCACGCGCCCAGGCTATTCGCGTGTGAAACTTCACGCGAACCCCTGAAATATACGTAGCACGCTCCCCCAGGCCCGATCGCGTGTGGAACTTCACGCGAACCCCTGTAATACACGAAGCCCGCTCCCCCAGGCCCGATCGCGTGAGGAACTTCACGCGAACCCCTGTAATACACGTAGCCCGCTCCCCCAGGCCCGATCGCGTGAGGAACTTCACGCGAACCCCTGTTATACACGTAGCCCGCTCCCCCAGGCCCGATCGCGTGAGGAACTTCACACGAACCCCTGTAATACACGAAGCCCGCTCCCCCAGGCCCGATCGCGTGTGGAACTTCACGCGAACCCCTGTAATACACGTAGCCCGCTCCCCCAGGCCCGATCGCGTGAATAACTTCACGCGAACCCCTGTGATGCACGTACCCTGCAAATCGCGTGTGACACTTCCCGCGCACCCCGGTATACATGCACACGTATTTTTTGTCAGCGGGTGTCCGTGTTTGTGGGTACCCCTTTGCACGTCATTTTTCCTGGAGGGCCACAGTATGGGACATTCATCATGGCAGTATATAGGTGCTATTTGTTGGCGCACCTTTTGGCGCACATTTCTTACAGCCGCAGAGACGCTACCGCCTCCTTTCTTGTGGCGGTCGTGTTTGTGCCTGTGCGCTGGTTTGAGCGTGCGCTTTTTTCCCCTATTCTATTCCATGAATACGTGTTGTAGGCGAGCGTGTGGGCGTTCCGCGCACTTGTGCCCTGTACTTCCCCCGTGACGCCCACGTTTTGGCAAGTTGTTCCCCATTCCGAGTGTTACGCCCGTGTTCCGCCTACTTTTATTGCGTGCGCCGCGCTATGTGCGAATTTCGCTGTGGCCTGTGCGATTTTCGCTGTGACCTGGCGCACGCTGTTAGATGGCCTGTGCGCTAACGTGCGCCGCGCACTTTTTATCGCACATCCGCTGGTTTTCTCGCGCACGGCCTTCCATGAATCGACGTGCGCTGCTTTTCGTGCGATTTTCGCACGTTCACTGCGATTTTCGCTATTCCACTGCGATTCGCACGTTTTTGCCCACTTGCGCCGCGCTAATTATTCCATGAATCGGCCTCTAAGTCTATATAGTCCGAACAATCTTGTGGGGGATTCACTACTTGGGCTAACACATCTTTGAGCTCTCCCCGTAGACCTCTATAAAACAGCGTAATCCTTTTGTCCTCAGGCCATTGAGTTTCCACTATCAGTCTGTTGAAAGACGCAATATAAGCCAAAAGGTCTTCATTACCTTGTCGCAACGAAAGAAGCTCATTGTCCAAGGCCTGCCCCTGTGAATGTCTTGCGAACAGTTTTTCCATACTGAGCTGAAAAGCTTGAAAATCATGGAGGACCGGATCATCTTGATTTACTAGAGGGATCGACCAGTCTGCCGCATTGCCACTAAGGTACGAAAGCACGAAAGCTACTTTAGCTTGATCAGTTGGAAAGGCTGCTGGCCGGCATAAGAAATGCAACCGGCACTGATTGATAAATACTGCAAACCTCTTTGGGTCCCCAGAAAATCGTTCGGGCGGAGCCAGAGGTACATTCCCAGGTAGGTTGATCTACACTGGATTCATAGAGGATGTAGAAGGAAGATTTCCCCCAGATGCGGGTAACGGGGTCTGTCCGGCTTGTGACTGTAGCAATTGTCTAGCGAGATCATCTGTTCGCTCCTTGGAAATAATCAGTTCCCTTCTTAGAGCGTTCGTTTCCCGACGGGCTGCATGCACTTCTGCCCTTAGTTCCCCAAGTAACTGGGCTAGTTGGTCGGTATCCAAGGTTTCCATAGCGCCTGGACAGGAGTTTTGTGGTAGTCTTTGCGTTCTGTAACGCTCACCTGATTCCCGTAGAGGCGCCGGTCTTGACTGGGTGTATACCGTATCTTCAAAGGTGACGTGTAACACACGGCTGGCTCTTTGGGCTGGACCTCTGTGCACTGTATGTTTGACTCGAAGGGTAAGATGTCTGCAGATAGAAAATATGGGATTAATGAACTGGGTTATTGAATGTCTCTCTCTTCTTCCCTTTCTCTTCTCCTGTAGAACCCCGAAGGTTAACGCTCTCACCTTAGGTAAGTGAACGCCGTGCTCTCCATCTGCCTCGGGGCAGGGTGCTGTAACCAGTTTCTTCACTGGATAAGGGGAGCAGGCCTCTTGACTTCAGAGGACTGCTGTCCGTCGTTTACTGCACGAACGGTAAGTTTCGAGTAATTCTAATGTCTTTAAAGTCTTTAGTAATGATGTCTCTTGTTTTGCAGGGTTCCGGCGATGGTGGATGACGGGCTGAAGTGAGTTGAAGATGGAGCCCGTGTGATGAATAGAAGCGCCTGGAAGCACGTAAGTAAGCGCTTGTTGCCTGCTTCACGATGCGCTCTAACTGTCTTTTTATTTTTTCGGAGCGGCTGCAGTGTGCCGGAATACCCACTGGGTTAGATGTGGAAAGGAGTAATGGCACGTGAGTATTAAAGTTCCCCAATGTCTTTAAACGCACCTTGTTTTGTCTTTCAGATGCGGGATGCAGCGCCGAAGGCCTCCGGAGCGTGCGAAGAGTTGGTAAGCTTTTGTCTTTCAGATGCCGGAATGCAGTGTGAAGACCTCCGGAGCGCACGAAGAGTAGGTAAGCCTTTGTCTTTCAGAATGCAGCGCGAGGCGTTGGTGACAGCCGATGGCCCAGGTAAGTGAAGAGCTGTCACTGAAGACCGTAATGCTAACCTGTTCTTTCTTGTCTTTATAGGTGTTGCTGAAGACTGGATTCAGGATGGTAAGCCTTTTTCCTTAGGCCCAGGATCAGATGCAGAAGACACGATGAGCGTTCTGCTGCAGAGGATGCAGAATAACGCAAAGCAAGATTCATCCATCGGGTGTGGTTTAAATAGCCTCCTGTAGTGCTTAGGTGTCTCCTTCCACAGCCACGCCTAGGTAAGAAAAGAGTTCCTGCTTTCCAGAAGAGTTCCAGTGTTCTGAACCTAGGGAGTGGCTCCTGCCCCACCCAACAGGAAAAGTAGTTCCAAACAGAAGAGGATCAGAGGCTCAACTGGCAGGCAAGTAAGCAGCATGGTCTGCTGCAGGTAAGTCCACCCAAGCATTATGAGCCCGGCGCTTCCAGCGCTGGGACTGGGCATATTTATGAGCCTGGTGCCACTGGCGCCAGGACTGGGTCCAAAAGGTCCCAATTGGGACTGGTTGGCACTCGGAACCTGGGTTATGAATCTGCTTCCAAGGGAGTTGGGAAAACCCTGACCTTTTGGAAGCAGAGATCATGACAGCAACGTAGATATTGCTCTAGAGTCTGATTTGTCCTCTCGGTTTGTCCGTCAGTTTGGGGATGGTGACTGGTTGAAAGTCTTACATCAATTTGGGCTAGACGACAGCAACTTCGCCAAAAGTGGGAGATGAATTGACTTCCCCTATCGGAGACTAAAACCGAGGGAAAACCGTGTAACCGAACAATGTTTTCTAAGAATTCTCGGGCCAATACTGAAGCTGAAGGTAGGCCCTTCAGGGAAATGAAGTGAGCCATCTTGGAGAATAGATCCACGACTACTAAAATGGTATTATACCCTGAGCATGGAGGTAAATCCGTGATGAAATCCATGGACAGGGTATGCCATGGACAGGGAGGAATGTCTAGAGGGTGTAATAGGCCGGCTGGTTTCTCCTTCTGACTTTTATTCTGGGCACACACACCGCAGGAGATTACAAAGTCTCTAATATCCTTCTTCCATGATGGCCACCAGAAATGTCTTTTGATCTTTTCCATGGTTTTGGTAATGCCAGGGTGACCCTCCATTAGAGAGTCGTGATAACAGGAGATTACTTGTTTTTGTATTTTCTCACAGGGCAAGTACAATCGTCCTCGGAAATATGGTAGGTCTTGATCCACTGAGAATTCTTTTCCCTTTAATTGCCAGTCCTGCAAATCGGCTGGAGTTAGGAGTGATTTGACTGTAGTCTTGATGTCTTCAAAGGATTGAGCGCTGACCAAACCCAAAATCCTTTGTTCTGGGATTATGGGTATTGGTTCTGGATTGGTCAAATGTTCATCTACTCCCATCCGGGAGAGGGCATCTGCTTTTCCGTTTTTACTGCCTGGTCGATAAGTAATTATAAAGTCAAACTCAGCCAGAAACAGAGCCCAGCGAAGCTGTCTGGAAGACTGAGCTTTGGCCGTCTTCAGATATTGTAAATTGCGGTGATCAGTCATTACGGTGACTGTGTGTCTGGCTCCCAAAAGATAATGCCGCCAGGCTTTAAAGGCTGATCTGATAGCTAAAAGTTCCTTGTCTGTAATTGAATAGTTGATCTCGGGAGCCGAGAATTTGCAGGACCAAAAGGCTACAGGATGTAATTGGTGTGTGACCGGATCTCTTTGTGATAAAACTGCCCCCATAGCAAGACTAGAAGCATCCGTTTCCACGATGTAGGGGAGTTCTGGGCGAGGATGTTTTAGAACAGGTGCAGAAATGAATTTAGCTTTTAAGTCCTGAAAAGCTTGTTCTGCTTCAGTAGACCACTCAAAACGTTTGTTCTTCTTTAACAGAGTGGTGATGGGCTGGACTATCCGAGAGAATTCAGGAATGAATCTGCGGTAAAAGTTAGCGAAGCCTAACATGCTTTGAACTCCTTTTACAGAGGTTGGTGATGGCCACTTGATGATTGCATCGACTTTCTTTGAATCCATATGGACTCCGTTAGGTGACAATATGAATCCCAGGAACTCAACTTCAGTTACGTTGAAAACGCATTTTTCAAGCTTAGCAAAAAGGTTATGTTGACGCAATCTCTCGAGAACCTTTTTAACGTGTCTCTGATGTTCCTCTTCAGATGATGAATAGACAAGGATGTCATCAATGTAGACAACAACACACACATCTATGAGTTCTCTAAGGACATCGTTCATAAAATACTGGAAAGCGGCAGGAGCGTTACAAAGTCCAAAGGGCATCACTTGATATTCGAATAGCCCATACTTGGTGCGAAGGCCGTCTTCCATTCATCGCCCTCTTTTATTCGTACCAAGTGGTAGGCTCCTCTGAGATCCAACTTTGTATATATACATGCGTCTTTGACTTGGTCCAGGAGTTCAGGGATCAAAGGTAACGGGTATCTGTTTTTAACAGTGATTTGATTCAGGGCGCGGTAATCTATACAAGTCCTAAGGTCTCCTTCCTTTTTCGGAACGAAGAACAAAGCCGATGAAGCTGGAGATTTTGAAGGATGGATAAACCCGTTAGCTAGGTATTGGTCCAGATATTGTCTGAGGTGAAGATTCTCTGGCTCGGTGAGGGCATAAATCCTACTGCAAGGAGGAGTTGTTCCGGGTATCAGATCTATTTGACAGTCGTAAGACATATGAGGAGGCAGGGTGTTAGCTTGATCCTTCCGAAAGACATCTTGGAATTCCTGGTATTCGGGAGGTAATTTGGGAACCTCAGAAGAGATTGCCGCCAGTGAAACATCAGGTCGAAGATAACAAGTGGTAAAACATTCTGGAAACTGAACCGTCTTTGCTCGCCAATCGATCTGAGGATTGTGTTTCTCTAACCAAGGGATTCCCAGAATGATCTGGAACTGAGGGGCCTTGATCACATCGAACACGATTTTCTCCCGGTGTCCATCTTGGCTCACTAGCGTCACTTCTTGGGTGGCGTGCGTTACTGGTCCGGAGGCTATCTCCGTGCCATCCACTGTAGTAATGACGTCTTTTACTGCCTTAGGGACAAGGGGTAGATTCATCCTTGATACCATTTCACGGTCCACATAATTACCGATTGCTCCGCTGTCGATGTAAGCTTCAATTGCATGCAAACGATCCGGACGTTCAGGACTAATGAGGACCATGGGCACCACGAAATGCGAGGTCACGGGACAGATCTTAACGCTCGGCAAGAGGACCTCTACACTTGCCGGGCTAGGTCGTTTCCCTGCTCAGACGTTGTGGTACAGGTATCTGCGGCTCCTACAGCCTTCTTAGCTGGTTTCACTGGACAGTCTCGAAGAAAGTGCCCTGAGTTCCCGCAATAGAGGCATAATTGCAGCTGTCTTCTTCTTTCCCGCTCCTTTTGGGTTAAAGGGCCTTTCATGCCCCCTATTTGCATGGGTTCCACAGTGTCAGCTCCCTTAGTAGAGGTCTGTGGTTTAGAAAACACTCGGGTATCAAATTTAGAACGATCAGCCTTCCTGTTCTGTAATCTGTGGTCCAATTGGACAACTAAGTCAATATAGTCTGAGCATTCTTGTGGAGGGTTCACAACTTGAGCTAACACATCCTTGAGCTCTCCACGCAGGCCTCTGTAGAAAAGCGTTATTCTCTTATCCTCGGGCCATTGAGTTTCCACTATAAGTCTGTTGAATGAGGCTATATAAGTCAAGAGGTCTTGATTACCCTGTCGTAATGAAAGAAGTTTATTGTCCAAGGCCTGCCCTTGTGCATGTCTTGCGAACAGTTTCTCCATGCTGGACTGGAAGGCCTGGAAATCATGTAAAACCGGATCATCCTGGGTGACTAAAGGGATCGACCAATCTGCGGCGCTGCCACTGAGATAAGAAAGCACGAAAGCCACCTTGGTCTGGTCTGTTGGGAATGCAGCTGGTCGACATAAGAAGTGTAGGCGGCACTGGTTGATGAACACTGCAAATTTCTTTGGGTCACCAGAAAAGCGTTCGGCGGAGCCAAGGGCACATTACCGGGTAGATTGATTTGCACTGGATTTAAAGATGATGCAGAAGGATAACTTCCTCCTGGAGCGGGCAGAGGTGTCTGTCCTGCCTGCGTTTGTAGCAATTGCCTAGCGAGGTCCTCTTTTCGCTCCTTGGAAATTATCAGTTCTCTTCTTAGAGAGTTTGTTTCCTGACGAGCTGCATGTACTTCTGCTCTTAATTCCCCGAGCAACTGGGCTAATTGATCAGTGTCTGAGGTTTCCATTGCGCCTGGGTAGGAGTTTTGCGGTGGGCTTCGCGTTCTGTAACGCTCACCTGATTCCCACGGAGGCGCGGGTCTTGGCAGGAAGGTGTCTGTGACTCGAAAAGTGATGTGCAGGACTCGATTGGCTTCTGGGGTCGAACCTCTTCGCACTGTGTGTCGAACTCGTAGGGTGAGGTTTCTGCAGGTGAAAGAATATGGGGGTTAATGGTCTGGGTTGTTGAATGTCCCTCTCTCTCTCTCTTCCTAGCTTCTCCGTAGAGCCCCCAGGTCAAAGTGCTCACCTTAGATAGGTGAATGCTGGACTCTCCATCTGCGTCTGGTGCAGGGTGCCGTTGCCAGTTCCTTCACTGGTGAAACATACGCCTCTTGAACTCAGAGGATTGTTACCGTTGTTAACTGCACGAGCGGTGAGTTTCCAGACACCTTTTTAGTCTTTATAGTCTTTAGGTGCGTGGCACGTTAATATTGAACAGGACTCTGTATAATGCTTTTCCCTTTTGTCTTGCAGGACTCTTGAGATGGAAGATGGAGTGAGCACCTGGAAATGCGTAAGTAAATGCAAGTGCTCTAACTGTCTTTTTCCCTTGCAGCTTAATTCGTGCTGAAGAGACGCCAGAGTATTTGCAGGCGTTCTATGGCGACGAGCGCGATGGGCGTAAGTAACTACCTGTCTAATGTCTCTTCTTTTGTCTTTCAGAAGTTGGGTTGCAGCGCCGGAGTACGCGGAATGCCCGTAAGTAATAACAATGCTTTTGTCTTCACAGGCGGCGATGCAGCGTGAAGAAATCCGGAATTCGCGGAGTGCCGGTAAGTAATAACAATGCTTTTGTCTTCACAGGCGGAGGTGCAGCGTGAAGAAATGGCCGCAGCCGATGGATCAGGTGAGTAAGCACTGCGAGTAAAGGTTGCCTTGCTAACCTGTTGTTTCTTGTCTTTGCAGGTGCTGCTGTTGACTGGATACAGGAATGGTAAGTATAATTCTTGCAGGTTCAGGATCGAAAGAAGAAAGGCTGGAACAGACTCGGTGAGCGTTCTGCTGCAGATGCAGAATAACGCGAAGCACGTTTCATCTATCGGGTGTGGTTTAAATAGCCTTGGAGTGATGAGGCGTCTTCCTCCACGGCCCCGCCTAGGTAAGAAAAGAGTTCCAGTTCCAGAAGAGTTCCAGTGCTGTTGTAATGCTCACCTGATTCCCGCAGAGGCGCCGGTCTTGACTGGGTGAATGCCGTATGGGATTAATGAACTGGGGTTATTGGGTGCCTCTCTCCTCTTCCCTTTCTCTTCTCCTGTAGAACCCCAAAGGTTAACGCCCTCACCTTAGGTAAGTGAACGCCAAGCTCTCCATCTGCCTCGGGGCAGGGTGCCGTAACCAGTTTCTTCACTGGATAAGGGTGCAGGCCTCTTGACCTCAGAGGACTGTTGTCCGTCGTTAACTGCACGAACGGTAAGTTCTGGGCACTTCAAATGTCTTAAAAGTCTTTTGTAATGATATCTCTTGTTTTGCAGGGTTCCGGCGATGGCGGATGGCGGGCTGATGAGAGTTGAGGATCGAACCCACGTGAGGAATAGAAGCGCCTGGAAGCACGTAAGTAAGCGCCTGTAGCCTGCTTCACGATGCGCACTAACTGTCCCTTTTATCTTGCAGGTACAAGTTCGGAGCTTTAGAGAAGCTGAAGGGTGCTGGAATACCCACTGGATTCGGCGTGGGAAGGAGTAATGACACGTGAGTAATAAAGTTGCCTAATGTCTTTAAACGCACCTTCTTTTGTCTTTCAGATGCGGGATGCAGCGCCGAAGGCCTCCGGAGCGTGCGAAGAGCTGGTAAGCTTTTGTCTTTCAGATGCCGGAATGCAGTGCGAAGACCTCCGGAGCATGCGAAGAGTAGGTAAGCCTTTGTCTTTCAGATGCCGGAATGCAGCGCGAGGCGTTGGTGACAGCCGATGGACCAGGTAAGAGATGCGCTGCCACTGAAGACTGTAGTGCTAACCTGTTCTTTCTTTGTCTTTACAGGTGCTGCTGAAGACTGGATTCCAGGATGGTAAGCCTTTGTTCCCTTAGGCCCAGGATCAGAAGCAGAAGACATGATGAGCGTTCTGCTGCAGAGAATGCAGAATAACGCAAAGCAAGATTCATCCATCGGGTGTGGTTTAAATAGCCTCCTGTAGTGCTTAGGTGTCTCCTTCCACAGCCTCGCCTAGGTGAGAAAAGAGTTCCTGCTTTCCAGAAGAGTTCCAGTGTTCTGAAATGAGGGAGTGGCTCCTGCCCCACCCAACAGGAAAAGTAGTCCCAAACAGAAGAGGATCAGGGGCTCAACTGGCAGGTAAGTAAGCAGCGTGGTCTGCTGCAGGTAAGTCCACCCAAGCATTATGAGCCCGGCGCTTCCAGCGCTGGGACTGGGCATCTTTATGAGCCTGGTGCCACTGGCGCCAGGACAGGGTCCGAAAGGTCCCAATTGGGACTGGCTGGCACTCGGAACCGGGGTTATGAGTCTGCTTCCAAGGGAGTCGGGCAAGTCCTGATCTTGTGGAAGCAGAGATCATGACAGCTGTATCCAGGGATTGGAGCTTGCCCCACCCAGGTAAGAAAGTAGTTCCTGTTCACAGAGGACTTCTAAGTGGCTGGTAAGTAAGCAGCATGGTCTGCTGCAGGTAAGTCCACCCAAGCATCTTCACACATATTATGAGCCCGGCGCTTCCAGTGCCGGGACCGATGGTTTTGATGAGCCTGGTGCCACCGGCGCCAGGACAAGGTCCAAAAGGTCCCAGTGGGGACCGGCTGGTGCCTATGATTAGGGTTAGGGGCCTGCTTCCAAGGACGTTGGGCTGGTCCTGGCTCCTTGGAAGCAGTGATCATGACACTGCCACAGAGCAGCACAAAGCAACAGTTAGTAACACAACAACAGCCACAGACATATTCACTACCGCAACAACAGGTAGCAATAACACAACAACACCAAGTGCAGCCAGTGCAGCAGCCCACTCAAATACAGGACCATAAGGTAACCTCCACCGATACACAGCTACAACAAACACAATTAGGAAGGGTGACTGTCCTGGGACACAACCCTTACACAGGAAGTGGTCAGTCATTATATCCACAATAGGACAGCCCACAGACGTCCTTGGTGTGTCCCATCCTGTCGATAACACCTAATAGTGCGGAGGAACCACGCATTGAGGTAATGATAGGTGACAAAAAATTATCATTCCTTGTTGATACTGGGGCAACCCGGTCTTGCATAAGGGAAGGTAGATTTAAGATGTCAGGTGAGGCCATGAACACCCAAGGATTCTCTGGGGCTATGGGGTTGGTTCCCTTTACTGATAACATCTCCTTATCTATTGGAGATTATGACATGTCTGTCCTGCTCCTGTACTCAAGGGAGTCACCAATAAACATACTTGGGAGGGACATAATGAGCAGGTTAAATATGACAATCTCCTTCACGGAGGACGGCATAATTTGTTCCACTCCAGGAATAAACATGCTCACTGCACGGCAAATACTGCAAGCATACTGTGGACAGACAGTAACTCGGGCTGAGCCAGTGGATGGCGAACTGTTTCAGTACGGAACAGACATGGCATTCGCATGGATGCCAGGAATAGAAGGAAAGATCTGGAGGAGGCCAGCAGCATACTTGTTCAGACCCGAGACACCAGCCAATGAACCAGAAGGGAAGGTGATTTCGGTGAGCATGGAGAGTATTATAGCAACTGCTGATTATATTGCAGTACATGCCCAAGACCGGGAAGGGAGAGCATGGAGGGCAGTGATAGCCCTGGCTGAGGGGTGCAGGCTCACCCAGGTGTCCGATGAGGAGCTCTTTTCAGAAGACAAGGAAGAGGGTGAAATGTTATTTATGATGAGTGTAGATATATGGCTAAGAGTGACATATAAGCAAGTTGCACAGAAAATGGCCATGGCACTTGAAGCACCCGCATCTACCCCAGTTCCCTTTTACGAGGAAGATATGGCAAAAGTTCCAACATCACTGTGGACCACCAGTCCCTATGACGTGGGATGCATAAAGAGTATCGGGGGAGTAAGAATAAAGCTGAAAAAGGGTGAATACTACCAAGAGTGAAACAATACCCACTATCAAAAGAGGCAGATGAGGGCATATACGAAACAATAACGGCCCTAATAAATAATGGCATATTGGTACCATCAGAATCACCATGTAACACGGCCGTGTACCCAGTGCGCAAAGCTAAAGGAGGGTCTTGGCGTTTTATCCAGGACCTCAGACCCTTGAACAACATTGTAGAAGCAGAATACCCCATAGCAGTAAACCCGGCCACAATATTATGTGGAATTCCGGCAGGGGCCTCACGGTTCACAGTGATTGACCTCAAAAATGCCTTTCTCTCAATACCCCTGCACCCAGATTCACAAGACTTGACAAGCTTCACGTACAGAAACACAAAATGGAAACACACCAGGTTACCACAAGGGTACTGCGAGTCACCCTCAATTTTCAACAGAGTAATACAGATGGACTTGGGAAATGTTGAATTGGAAAGTACGGTGCTGCAATATGTTAATGATATAATAATTTGCAGCACAAGCGAGAAAAGGTGCAGGGAAGACTCATTGAAAATGCTGACAGTATTGGCTGAAAAAGGTTACAAGGTAGACAAAGAAAAGTTACAGTACTGTAAGGAACAGGTATTATACATTGGTCAACTAATATCCCAACACGGAAGAAAGATTGCACCACAAAGAGCACAAGCTATATCAAACACGCCACTACCACAAACAGTGAGGGAGCTGCAGCAGTTCTTCGGATTGTGCAACTACTGTAGAGCATGGGGTTTTGACTACAGCTCATATGGACCCCTACTTGAAGCATTGAGAGAAGCACACAAAGGGGACAAAACATTGGGGTGGACAAGGGAAATGAAGGAAGCATTTGACGAGTTGAAGCACGCAATATCAACTGCTCCGGTACTGGCCACCCCAGATTATGAACGGCAGTCTTTATCTTTTCACATTGCGACTCAGCAGTAATGAAAGCAGTATTGACTCAGAAAACCAGCATGGGACACAAGCCAATAGCGTTCTACAGCGGTCACTTGGACCCTGTTATGTTAGGTCATTTCCCTTGCGAACAGAGTCTCGCCGCAGCTGCATTTGCGGTAGAGAAATCATTGTCTATTATTTTTTATACACTATTTGTGGAGCGTGCACTGTTTGCAATATTGAATAAGCCTAAGTCCACACTAACCACGCAGAGGGCATCAGGTTATGAAATCATTTTGTCTAGACCTGAACTGTCAATTGTCAGATGTAGTACAGTTAACCCAGCAAGGTTTATAGTGGAAGTTATTGAGGAAGGTGATTATGCTCACGATTGCACGCAGACTATCGAAATGTATTCATGCACTAGAAAAGCTGAAGAAGATGCACTCAAGGGTGGAGACATTTTGTTCATTGATGGGTCATCAACAATAGACCAGAGTGATGGGATAAGGAGAACTGGGGCAGCAGTTGTAAAAATGACAGAAGATTTGATGTGTGCCCCGGTGAAATGTGTACAGTTACCACAGCATTATTTGGCTCAAGCAGCAGAATTGGTTGCACTGATCTTGGCGTTGAAGGAAAGCGTTGACAAAAGAGTTACTATATATTCTGATAGCACATACGTCACGTCAACTGTCCACTCGGGGTTGATAAAATGGCAGAGAAGGTGGTTTAGGAGAGCTGATGGCACACCAGTGCAACATGCTCTCTTGTTAGCTGAATTAATTGAAGTAATTGAAGTAATTAATGATCCCCAAGAGATAGCTTTGGTCAAATGTCCGGCACACACTAATGGAGAAGATCATATCTCAAAAGGGAATGAAACAGCAGACGCACATGCCAAACATGCGGCGTACTTTGGTGAAATATGGAACCCCCCAGAGTCAGAGAGAGGGAGAGGGAGGGGGATGGCCAAACAGATTGATGAAAGAAGGGCACACCCATCTCCCAGCCACACAGATAATGGAATTACAGACGGCCGCACCAATGGCAGAAAAGGAACTATGGGTAAAAAGAGGATGTACGATGTTGCCAACTGACGCACTGTGGCGTCAAAATAACACCGGAAAGGTGGTCATGCCGTTGGCACTGTTGAACACCGCCCTGGCCCAGCTCCATCACCCAGCTCATACAGGAAAGGAAGACTGGTTCTGCCCCGAGTTAAATTCTCATGTAACAAATGTTATCAGCAACTGCCTTACATGGCAACAGTTTACGGCCGGTCACACGCTGCAAGTGATAAAAGGTACTATACCCCGGCCGGAGGGACCCTTCCTGCACATTCATATTGACTACGTTGATATGATCAATGTATGTCAAGAAAATAGGTATATGATTGTAGTGGTATGCCCATTCTCCAGGTGGATCGAGGCCGGACCCTGCTCACATGCAGATGCGTTCAGAGCAGCTAAATTTCTAGTGAGAGAGGTTTTCCCCAGGTGGGGTGTGTGTGAAGTGTTGCGGTCAGATAACGGCCCACACTTTGCTAATGAAATGTTTCAGCACATCACGTCCTTGCTGTGCATTAAGCATACATTTGCGTGTGCATATCACCCGCAGGCCAACGGTGTATGTGAACGCCTGAATGGCCTATTGAAAGAAGAAATAGCAAAAATACAGCAAACAACCAAGAAGAGCTGGTTGTACTGTCTTCCGCTAGCTCTATTTGAGCTAAGGAAGAGGCCAGGGTCTGATCACCACCTCACTCCTCACGAGGTGGTGACAGGACGTCAAATGTGCCTTCCTCTAACGCCTTCATCAAGAGCATTCACAGACTATGAAAACACTGCAAATGTTCTTGGTGACGAAATGTATCAATATGTGTCTTCCTTGATTACTAGTGTAGCGTTTGTATCTCAACAGCTCGAGCGCACGCAGGGCGGGTCGAAGAGTTCTGAACAAGAAGACACCGACAAGGAACTGGAAAAGGAGGGACTAAGCAAAATTGCTAAAGGTGACCATATGCTACTCAGCAACTTCAATAGAAAGTGGAACGGCCCACGCTTTACTGGTCCTCATTTGGTAGAGGAGGTAGCTACTGGAGAAGTGAAATTGCAGGATAAGCGTGCCTGGAATCAATTACACGACATGAAGATCTACAAACTCCAGACCCGCCCTAGCGTTAATGACAGGGTCATTGGAAGAGCAACGACAGCAATGGAATTGGCTATGGAGAAGGAAACGACGGCCACAGCTGATGACAGTAGTGTCCCCATACGTGATCACACCCCAGATTCCCCAGAGGCAACTACTGAAATAAACACTGGACACTTGCCCACAGCCCATCCCATGGTCACGAGATCGAAAAGTAAACAAACTTCTACCAATTGAGCCCCAAACCCCCTCACCTCTAAGGTCACCCCTAATTGAAGGACATTGTTTTGTGCACACACACATGTAAACACTTGTATGTTTTCTCTTTTTTCTTCTCTCGCACATGCAGGTACCGTGTATAATTGTTCTGTTAAAGAAACTAGGTAACTAACAGTGTACTGTGCCCAGGAGTAGATGCTGCCCACGGATGATAGCACCCCTGAAGCGCTATCACACCAATTTGTATATCACATAAAAAGACCGAAGTACCTGAAAAGAAGGAGGGTACGTGTATATTACACCGCATTTATTTTGGCCATAGAACAATCATTTCCCCATCTTCACCAGCACTTACCCGCGCTAAGGGATAGACCACTAAGGTTAGCGTGGGAACAGCTCTTCGCCTGGGCACTGAACGATTACTTGATAGGGAGAGCTTGATAACAACAACTTACAATAATAACAAGTGTATTGAGGATTTTCAGGCGGGCAACTTTAACGTCGCAAGAATAAGCTGCCGGACTGCAGCAAGGTAAGAGCAAATGCCGGTGAGACTAGCTTTTGTAATAAAAATAATAGGAGTATTGGTCATCACTGGTCTGTTGGCTGCCTCTGTATGGCAGAAAAGTTATGCTATCAATATTATGGCTGCACCCAAACCTAACATACCCCTTCCCACGGCTGCAACAGGTGTGACGTCAGGTGGTACTAGCAACCCTCTGCATAAGGGAAGTAGAGTTAAATGCAGCACATATTCAGATAACAAGGGTATTGATAATTACATAACAGATTCTGCACACATCTCAAACAACATGTGGTACCAGCACATGACCCAAATAGGTAAGCAGACAACAGAAGATACCTGTTATGTTTGCTCATTGATCCCATACGCCATGAGCGCTTCTCGAACATTCGTCGCCACAGAAATAGAAGAAAAGACGGCACGATGTATAGTATATCTGGCACTATTCCAAACGAGAGGGCGATTTCAAGGAACGGTGATGAGAATGGAGTGGAAAACAAGAGACACATACCCATATGAAAACAATTTCCTCAAGTCATATTTGAGTTACCATAAGAGCAGTCTGCATGCTGAAGCGTTCAGATACATGACAAGTGTCCCTGAAAAGGGAGAAACGAAGAAAGTAACACTACAATACCTACCATGTGATTGTTACGCCACTGAAGTTCCTGGTATACAAGGCTGTTGGGAAAGGCCACTGGTAACAATAACATGGAAGGTATACATGAACAATGAATGGGACATAGGAGTGGTCGGTAGCAACATGGTAACAAGAGAAAATATTACCACCATAAAGGAACACAATGACAGATGTTGGACGACATGGGGCAAGTATGTACCCATGCTGACATGGATGGAGAAAGATGAAGACCCAATAAGCATACTACCGCTGACCGCGCCCAAGTTATGCTACCAACACAGAGGAGATGTGGAGGTGGGATACAACACCAACTGTGGAAGCGTGTTAGAATTACCAGAGGGGGGTGCAGGAACGGCAGTGATAATGGATCACTACTGGGCCTGCGGGAATAAGGCATATCACACCCTGCCCCCGTTGTGGAATGGTATATGCACAATGGTACACATCAATGTACCATCGCTAGTGGTGCCCCAAAAACATGTGAATATGGCCAACTTCCCCAAAATGGATGAAGGGAACAAGAGGAAGAAGAGATCTGTATAATCACAGGAGAGAGAGAACAACAACAATAATGTCCTAAACAGGAAAAAGAGACAAGGAGAACCCCTGACAGGAAACTACCTGTGGGGAAGGTCGGAAACAGCACTCACTTCTATCCCACCAGAACACAGGTTATTTAGCAGGGCTGCTATGTTCTTCTCGTCAATAATACACCCTGGACTACAAGCTTATGCAAATGCTAAATGGCTCCAGATAACCTGATGGGAACTAATGATGACGATTAATTCAACAGTAAACGGATTCAATGCAATAAAAGAGGAACTGCGAGCAGTGAGAATGGTAGCACTACAGAACAGATATGTATTGGATCTCCTCACATCGATGGAGGGAGGAGTTTGCGCAAAGATAGGACAATCATGCTGCACATTTATTCCTGCTAACGATGCCGATAATGGTACACTTACCGAAGCAGTATCACAACTGGTCCAGATGCACTCCAAGATGATGGAAGAAAGTAAAGGAGTAAAGAAGGATGATAGCTGGTTTTCATTGTTATGGTCATGGCTGCCATCATGGCTGTCGGACGGGATGAAGATTATAGTTGGATGCATAATACTGGCTGGAGCTGTATTGATTATAATAAGGTTTTGGAAGGCCAGGAAGGCACGCACTACAGACGAAATGATCGAAATGGTCGGCATGCACCCCTTGATGCCAACTGACGATGACCAGCACACAGACGTGATAATAAAGGAAAGAGAGAAACTGTGCAGACAGATCACCGCCAATCACTTAGACCCACCATCCGTAAAGCTTGAAAACCCAAGAAACCCGAGGAGCTATATCGGAGGATGGGTATACTGCAAACCGGGAGGGAGCTGTGTTTACATGTACTGGTCATTTGAAGACCATGTCAACCACTATGGACACCTGGGAGGAGTGACTAAAATATGGAGAGTAAGAGGAGATAAAGAAAAAGATATGTTTGTGGTCGACAAGTCGACCAGAGGGGGGACTGAAGTGGGAGAATGGGAGAAAAGACTCCCCCCAATCTCCTCGAGACCCTGGCCCAGAGGATCGCAGCCCAGACACCTGCCACGAGATGAATTTGTCTATCTACCAGACGACCAAATACCCGGGTTCAAGAACATACGGATGTGCCCACCAGCATGCCCACCAGCCTGCCCTACTCAAGCCGACACCTGCGGCATGGATGAACTCGACTAAGACCTCAACAACAAGCACCCACATCGTTAGAGATACCATGACGACCTAGCCAACTGTCAAGAACACACGTGCCACCATGCACACTGGACACTCCCACACCAACCCACACGAAGAATATAATCAGTGCTATGAGGTAGGTGACGGATACACCCACTGACACGCATCTTTATTATTTTTCACATAGGTTTTTCGAAATGCAGAAATGCAAGACGCACAAAGCACTCGCTTACACGCTTGCTGACGCTTCTCCCGACCCTTGCATCGTGATGAAAATATAACAAAGAAATGATACTACCTATGAAGCCATGTCACACCGCAACACAAGTGCCGTGCATTACACATCCCCACCTATGAACCAGGCCCAAGTAGGCCGCAAGCAAGAGCCGCCATGAACGCTGAACGTGCTGACCATGCAGAATGAGCCCAGCGAGAGCTGACAGTCAAGGGAGCGATGTTGCAACTCGTATGCTACCAGCCGACGCCAAGGTCACACCTGTAAGCAAAGCCAAGCACGCAGAAGCAAATACAACTTTAAATGTGCAGAATTCTGCCTCAGCCACGGTCTCTCCTCACGTGACCAAGCCAAACCTGACAAGGTGCCAGACCCACGAGGGAGAAGTCGCCTGGGTCCCACGTCTGGGACACAGGCTGCAACAATGAAATGACCCAATGGACACCTACAGCGATGGGAATGGTCTGCTCTCAGGCCTATGAGCAAATCCATGCATTGTCTGCACAAACACATAGTTACATATTGTTGCAAGTGACAGGTACACCGCGAGCTGGGAACAACGATGGTCCCATGCTGGGGGGCTCGCGAGTGGACCAATCAGAACATGGGGGCACTCATCACTGACGCCACTAACATTAGCCAATCATTAGGGGTCTTCGTGTAACAATTTTCAAGTATCTAATAGAAGGGACAACCCAAGTATACCACCTGACGGACCCTCCACCACTAACAATGTTCTCTATATGTATGCTATACTAACCCTACCACTCGAGGAACCAATCCAGAGTGGCGATAGGTTTTTCGCTAACTTTCCCAGGTGACACAAGTAGCGCGTCATACTGAGGCAAAAAGGGGCCTGCGAGCCCCCCGAATTTTGAGAGTCTGGACGGACGCATATGATCCTAGACCCATCCCTGCTGTTGTTCAATAAACAGCAGAACCACCTTGCATCTTGCGTGTGTCTCATACTCATTTTTGGGAAACACGGGAGGAGTTGGGGCCTTCCAGCCCGGAGGTCCGCGGACGGCCCAGCCGACCCCGGGAGAAACACCCCGACACATGGCTGATCCATATGAATTGATATGCCCTTTCATGAGACAACATTCTTTTTCAATATCGCTTTAGATAAAATGGCATAGGAGTTAGCCCAGGTAGCAAGCCCCATTAATGTCTGCACTATACAAAATAGATCTTCAATAAAACCCAAACCTAACTCGTTATCTACCGAGGAGGAGGATGTGCTCTACGGGAGAGTTAAAAGAGCCTGGCAGAAATAATGTTCAATACCGTGGAGTGTGGTTGCTCGCTCTGATCCCCAGATCTCTGCCGTATGTAAGCCAATAGCTTGGGCCTTTGACCAATAAACCTTATACAACAAGGCTGGTGGGTGAAATCTTAAAAGATTTATAGAAGCGAAAATGCCTTGCTATTGTTTGAGATATCTTAATTGCTTGTTTGTCAATGTGTTTGACACTTCGATCTTTAACAGAGAATCGTACTCCCAGGTAATCAAAATGCTGAAATTTCTCTATCGGAAGCCTATTGCTCCTCGGCTGGGGAAACCTGCTGGAGAACCTCTGGCACTTGGAGTTCGTCGCCGTCACGAACAGGTTGATCTGGGGTTTGCCCCATTGCTGGAAGAGTCGATCCACTTGATCCTGTCATAGTTCCCACTCATGGCACGAGCGTAGCTCCCTGCTGAGTGAGTCGGCCATGGTGTTTATTATCCCTGCCAGATGAAAGGGCACCAGAAACATCCCTTGGGTACGGCCCAATGCCAAAGATCCTGGACTTCCTTGGATAGGGCTGGGTATCTGGTTCCGCCCTGCTTCCGAATGTAAAACATCGTGGTGGTGTTGTCGGTGAAGATCCTTACCACCTTGCCCCTGAGGGACGAGAGAAAGGACCTGAGGGACCAGAACACTGCACGGAGCTCCAGGATGTTGATATGGAGCGGTCTCCCTTCTGGTAGCCAAAAGCACCTCGCGTGAAGATCTCTGGTGTGCGCTCCCCACCCCTCCAGGGAGGCATCCGTAGTCACCATCACCTGGTCTGAAAGTCTGTGCTCGCCGTCAGATGAGCGCAGGTGCCCCACCGGATCGCTTGTCGGAATTTTTCATTGAGAAGAATCCTGTCCTCGAAGCTGCCCGTCGCTTGGATCCAGCGTGCGTCGCGGAACTCCTGTAGAGGGCACATCCGAAGCCTGCACAAGCGCACAAGGTATATGCAAGAGGACATCATCCCGAGGAGGGACTTGATGGACCTCACCCTGGCCCCGTCTGTGGCCACCAGGCACTACACCTTACCCAGGATGGCCCTTGTCCTTTCCTCTGACGGCGAGGCCAGTCGCGCCACTGTATCAAGCTTGGCTCCCAGAAACAGTTCGACCTGCAACAGACCCAGGTGGGATTTGGGGAAGTTGATGGAGAACCCCAGATCCGTGAGCAACTGGATGGTCTTTGCTGTGTGTTCTACGGTGAGCTCCTTGCTCGGATGACCCAGTCGTCCAGGTAGAGGTAGACGTGGATCCCCTGCAGGCGCAGCCGCGCCACCACCGGTGCCAGGCACTTGCCACTTGGTGAATACCCTGGGTGCCGACTTCAATCCGAATGGGAGGGCCTTGAACTGGTAGTGCCGTCTTTGGACTACAAACCTGAGGAACATTCGGTGTCCTTTTACAATGGGGATGTGGAAGTACTCATCCTCTAAATCCAACGACGACAGGAAGTCGCCCTCCTCCAGCTGTCCCAGCACGTGCTGGAGGGTGACCATCTGGAACTTCTGTGCCTTGATGTACTTGTTCAGTCGCCGCAGGTCCAGGATGGGGTTCCATCCTCCTGTCTTCTTTTTTACGAGGAAGTATCTTGAGTAAAATCCAGAGCCCCGGAGCCTCTTTGGGACGAGCTCAATGGCCCCTTTCTTGAGCATCGCCCTTACCTCCAACAGAAGTTGAGGGACGTGTTTTCCTTCCTGGCCACGGGTGGAATGCGGGGGCACTTCTTCAGAAATTTGAGGGCGTGCCCCTGGGCCAGGGCATCCAGCACCCAACGGTCGGTGGAGATGGACTCCCACACGGTGATGAACTTCGCCAGCCGGCCTCCCACCGGGGTGCTTCGGTGGGGGCCCGACACAACGGCCAGTTCAGTCCTGCTTGGAGGCCACCTTGCCGCCTTGGCCTCCCTGGCGACGACAGCAAGATCTGCCAGACTTGTCTCATCCCCTGTAGGCTTCTTGCGATGAGGAGTGGGCTGCTTGGAGGTACGTAGAAGAGCTACCGCCGAATTCCTTCGAGGCACCTTGCTTGCCTCCGGAGTTTCGAAAGGACGGCCGTCACTGTTGAAGAACTCCCAGGGCCCGAGCCGTCTCCGTGTCAGTCTTGATGGCTTGGAGGGACTCATCTACTGTCTTCCCAAACAGGTTGTCCTGGTCAAAGGGCATGTCCAGAATCTTGGCTTGCACATCTTGGCAGAAATCCGTCGCCTTGAGCCACCCTCATTGTCTAAGGCAAACGCTGTTGCCCAACTGGCGGAAACCGGTGTCGGCAATGTCTGTGGCCACCGTTATGGCGTGGTCCGATGCCACCTCACCTTCCTGCAAGATCCCCAGGGCCTCCGACCTCTTGTCGTCTGGAAGGAAGTCCAACAGGGGGGCGACCTTGAAACACAATTCCCTGCCACGATCGCCAGGGCGTTGGTCACCTTAAACGTTGTCGCCGCCGACAAGATGACCTGTTGTCCCATTGCATCCAGTTTCTTTCCCTCGCTGTCCGGCGGGGAAGTTGACGTAGAGGCTGATGCCCCCCCGCTTTCTTCTTGGCCACTGCCGAAATGACTGAATCAGGGGTCGGCTGCACCCTAAGGCACAAGGGGGCAGTGTCAGGGACACGGTACTTCTTCTCGTACCGGTCCCTCTTCGCAGGCGTCGTGGACGGGTTCTTAAGGAGAGCAAGTCCCTTGTCCCAAATGTCATCCAGCAAAGGCACCGCAAGGACCGTCTTCCTCTTGGCCTCGCGCCGCTGGCAGAGGAAGCCTTCCTTATTCTCCTCGGGACAGAGCTGGAATAGGTCGGATGCCCTGGCAATCATGGTGTGAAACGAGCCAATCTCGTCGAGGGGGGAAGCCCGAGGAATAGGCGACGGGAGGTCTGTCCCGTCGTCACCACCGTCATCATACGTCCCTGTCGTGGTCGCATCCGTTCCCGTGTCATCCCTCGGGACCGTGGAAGGAGACAAAGGCTGAGAAGGCAGTGGGGGCTGAAAAGGCGGGACTGGATGAATCCTCCTCCTCTTGTTTGGAGGGCTTCCAGACGGACCCGGCTCAGTCGGGTCATCTGTCGGGGAAGGGGCAATCTGGTCCTTATCTCTGTGCATAAGGCCTGTATTGCCGTCAAAATGGCCGCCGAGTTGTCTTGTGGCTCGGGCTGCGACGGGCGCGACGGTAGCTCCTCCTCCACAGGAGCCTTGTCGTCGCCACCCACGTTCTCGTCGTCTCCCTCGTCGGGATCCGTCCCATGGGAACGGGCCTCTTCCAAATTCTTGTCGAGTCCCTCTTCGACTTCTACCAGCTCCTCCTCGGAGGTTGTGTCCGTGTCCAAAATGGCCACCGCTCCCCTCTTTTTCCACTGGGGCCTTCATGGGGGTCTTCTCGATGGGCTTGAAAGAGGATTCTCTCCGCAGAGGCAGGGAAACTCTGGGTCCTGAGGGTGCCACCACTGGTGTAGCCTCCACAGGCTTCGCCAGGGCCGCAGCGACTTCCTCAATAGAGGCCTTGGCCGGGTGAATCAAGGCCTTCACCACCGTGCTTGAGGCCTTCACCACAGGGGGAGGGGCACCGCCTCGCTCCCCTTCGGTGGGCTTCTTTGAGATCGACCGGGGCCTGTCCAGAAGCTTAGCTGGGTTCTCGGACTTTCTCTTCCTCGAGCCAGAGCATTGGCTCGCGGTGGACGGCGTCGGGGAAGGTGCGCCCTGCCTGGCAGCCGAGGAGCCTGACCGTTCAGTGCTCCTGGTGCCCATGGACTCGCAGTGCTTAGCCTTCTGTTGGGCCCCCATCGCTGGGGCGTCCTTACAGGACTTAGAAGACCGCTCGGACTTCTTCTTCTTCTCACCTGCTGGGCTCTTGCCTTCCAGCCAGTTGGCGAGACGGGTCCGACGATCCCTCATGGTCCGTTCCAACATGTTCAGCCAAAACGTGCAGTCCTTTTCCACGTGCGTTTTGTCTTCGTGGAGGCAGTAGAGGCACCTCGAGTGCTCATCCTCCTTGAACAGGTTCTGTAGCTTGCATCTAGGGCAGTTCCTGAACAACTTGCCAGGCGTCGGGCTTCCTTTTTCCTGGGCCATGTCCATGGGTAGGCCTCAGAAACTTCTGGAATCCTCCGAGAAGCATAGCTCGACGAACCCTTGAGGGGCGTAGAAAATTCCGAAACGGGTCTCCGTTGATCAGTAGAAGAAACAGTGGAGCTTGAGGCTCAATTTAACCGAAAAAATCAGATAAATCTCTTTGAAAAAGCGTGAACGCAGAAAAAGCTCGAGAGCTATAGCACGAGGACTCCCAACACTTGAACGTGCAGTAAAAATCTGAGGATGGCTGCCAGGGGAGGGGTTTACGGAGAGGGCAGTCATTGGCTGGGGGCAGTATGACCCAGAGATCAGTGATTGGTTACTACTAAGAAAGACAGATCAGAAACGAAACTGATACTGATTTTTTCTTTACCGAGGATTCCCGGCCTGACAATGGGGAATATTCATGAGCATGTGAATCCATGCCAGACCCCATGCTGGAGAATGGCCGCTTACCAGTGCCATGTTTTAGCTTGCTTTTCACTCGAGCACTACACCTGGGACCTTTTATTCCAATGGGTTATGTTTCAGGGGAACTGGTGTCGGAATTGAGCAGCTTCCTCGTTGCTCTGCCTCTGATCCATTAATTCCACCATGGAGTCACTCTAGACGTCTCGCTCGGTCTGCTCATTTGGCTTCACACTGGAGAAGGGAGATTTTGTTCCTCCCGTTTCTCTAGGTTTCGGTGTCGTTGGTCAGGCTCTGGACCCACCTGTGGTAAAGCCACCATGAAGGACAGTCTCCAGGACTCCATCCTGACAGTAGGTCCACCCACCCTTGTAAGACCGGGCGTCCGACGTTCGCTGCTGGAGTTCTCTTTCTCGATGGCAGGCACAGGCTCCACAGATCCACACTGCTCCACCCCTTCAAGGTGTAGCTACATCCGAGGGCTCTGCCTGCACATGACTCCCTCTCCTCCTTCTCGATCAGTTCATCCCAGTTACATATACATGGGAATTTAAAGGTGTGTTCCATTTTCCTTAATTTTTTCATATTTGATCCATCATTGCCTGAAGTAAATATAATGGAAGGCACATTACTTGGCATGGAAGGCGATCTCATATAAGCAGATATTATTGCCAATCTATGGAGTGCCACATGGGAATGAGAGTCCTTGTCCCGTAGAAGGGAGTCACGCCCATTGATGTCCCACTTGCCTCGACCCCTTGGAAGGGTCTTGCTGAGTGGGCTCACCTCCCTAGCCTCATAGAGGGTGGCTACCCTCTGGGGAGAAGTGGCAATTAATCTCGATTCATCATAGTATGTATTTTTTTATAGCGAAAACCTAGCTTGGCTCTGTGTGACTTGTGGATACAAAAGGAGGTTACAATATGTATTTATTTATGGTATTTGTAAAGTGCCTTCATCCAAGTTACTGTACACATGGTCTTTGTCCATTCCTCCAAAGATATCCAGCAATGGGCCACTCACCCTCTCTCATTTGTGGCAGGGGGTATTGGGGTCAGTCTGAGCATGTAGTACACTGAGTCAAGGCAGGTTCCTGAGGACTGTATACTTGTTGATCAAGTTGTATGTTTTATACTGTTATGTTGTCGCTAAGGCTGGTGCCCTAAAAAGACAGCATAAAACTGTGAAGGTTTGCAATATGGCAAGGATATAAAAGCCCTATAAAAAAAGCCCTAGCTTTTTTGACTTTGATTAATAATGACATGATGCAGGTAATCCATATCAGAAAAGATGCTCTGCTAAGCAGACCCCTTTTCAGTAAACTCCATGTCGAAAGCGTATTGTAGACCTGTGTCCTGCTGCAACAGGATCCTGATCTGCAGCCCCTGCTCTCAAGTGGCACAGAGCAGATTCGGAGGTCACATCTGCCCTGGTTGACAGCCAAGTCACTGCAGTACAGAGATTGCAATTTCATCTACAACTCTGTTCCAAAACCATCATAATTATGATAGTATGCCCACCTGGTGGCAGGATAATCTGGAAATATAAGCCATACCTATTGGGTATGGTGGTTGGTAGTTCCGATAATTATTAAAGCCACCTCTGATTTGTAACATACCAGTAGCATCCCTTTGAGCTCGGACAGCTCTGACAGGCTATGTGGATTTAAGGCACCTGCCTATCTGCATTCCAGTGAATGGAACAAAAGATAGGGTGGATGCCTCTATTGTATCTCTGTGAGGAAGGGTAACTTTTCTCTTGCCACGCTTGGGATCCCCCAGCTGCAGACACCCTGAGTCCGTGGCTTCAAAGAGACAGTTTGATAACAAAGGCTTTCCTCAAACTAGGGGTCTACTGCCCAGTGAGCCTTTAAAGTTGCAGGCTGAGAAACGGGTGCAGTTATCACAGTCAGACGAACAAGTCAGTTTGAGGATTGATTCCTCCATTTTCTGTTTGGCTTTTCTCTTCTTTCTGTCCCCCTCCTTTTCCTGCAGAACAAGACACACTGGGTGATTGAAAAAACTAGATAATTTCATATTTTTTTTACCCAAACCAATGGTTACCAATGTCTCAAACTGATCGACCTTCAAACCTACTCTGGTGAGCCATTTCAACTGCATTGCTTGAATGGCATGTTCGAAACAGCACTGAACACCAGCTTAGAACCAACTTGATGCCAGCTCATTGGGTGGAACAATACAACTTGCTGCACCAGTACCTGGTTTGACCTGTTATCTACAGTACCTCAAAGCCTGGTTCAAAACTGTCGAACTGCATAACATTGGAATCAGGTACTTTCAAATGACCCTGTCCCCCGGTCCACCTTTAGGGGCCATAAACAATTGTTTAGTCTCTTCGGCAGCTTTTGACATCAAGACCTATCCGTATGATTAACATTGTTGCATTTCATGCCTTTTTCTCCCCTGAAAAGTATCCAGAGTGAATGTAACCTGTACTGCATCTTCTGTCTCCATTTAGACGTTTGGGATTTTAATACTGTTGCTAGTATTTAGTCCTATGACTGATTTATTTATTTAAAATATATATTTTTATAAAACCTTGATTGGACATTCTTTTATTTTGGAATTTGTGTCCTATTTCTGTTTGGGTTGCTACTGTCTCAAATTCACCCCCCTTCAAAGAGTATAGCTGTCCCTCTGCCCATGTTACTACGAAAGGTGAAGGATATATGTCTCTTGGCTGTGCCTTTTCTATCTTCATGATTGGAATCAATGTTGGTTTGTAGACGTTTGTGGGGTGAGTAGGCGGCTGAGTCACTACTCCTCCCTGTACTCCAGCAAGGCAGTAATCATCTCGTCACAAGAACAGATAGGGAAGAACATGTTATGATGTTAAAAATGAAAAGGACAGTTCCATTTTGAAAAGTTGTGGTAAAACAGGGAAGAAACAGGGGACTTGGGCCTAGGAAGAAAAGGAAAGAGAAAAGAAAGCAGTACAGTAAAGAAAGGACTAGGATGGAGAGGGCCAGCAGGATAAGAGGACGATAGAGGTACTTTGGGTCCGAGTTATTGCGGTGGAGGGACAGATTTAGACGTGGGATATTAAAGTATAAGAAGTAAAGCATACGACATGATGGTTTTATGGTAACAGACCGGCCTTGAAATAAAAACAGCCTTTCAGCAAATAAGAAAATTGTCAAAGAGCATTAACACTTGCCTCGCGAATAAGTACACGCAATTAGAAGCCTAGTGCCTGCAGTAAATTTGCAGTTCGTGGAAATATAAACTGCACACGGAATAAAGCAGTGAGATGTGGCAAGCGATGCTAAATTGCAGAATTGAAGTTACTCTAGATGTGCCTCAGGTTATGTTGTACTGTAATAAAATGTTAGTGTTCAGTAATGTTACATTCCTCATAAAACCTCTAGTTTGCCAGAGAACTCAATGGTTGCGGCGTGGAACGATGAAACCGTCACCACTAACAAGTTGATGTATTTGACATAATTCCCGTTTACACTTCCCTTTCTTTTTCCTTTCACAGAGTGTGGTTTCAGATTCATGAAGTTGGGTCAAGCTTAAAAGGAAATCGATTATTTGGTGAATATTGCCCAGAACTTAGTCCGCCATTTTGGCTTAACTTCATTTCATAAGGCTTTATTCGACATAGTCATTAGCCGCAATGCATAAACAATTCATAATATTAAATAAAACGATAACATGGATAAACATCATGGTAGTATATAGGATCATTATGGAATAGATACCTCAGTGATATGTTTAAAAACTACACCATATTGAGACACAGCAACCTGGGTAAATACAATTCATACTTAAAGTTGAGTGCATAGGGAGCAGACTAATTAAGTTCCATGTCAGCCCTTTTGTAAATTCAAAGGCCCATTGGTTATATGATTTCATTCCAATCCAAAATCCGTGGACTATATGGGCCAGTGAAATGTTCCTGAGTTGGCCAGCCCACCAACAGGTCTCACCCAGCATTCATGGCCCTGGACCTTATGGACCAAGCCTGCGACAGGTAAGATGCTGCAAAGTATATGTTGTTTATATCAAGGGAGTAACGAAACCATAGTAAAGCATCCCTTGTTCGACATATACCATAACTATTGCAGAGTGCCTTTAGGTGCTTATTCCAAACAGCTGTGTACCTCTGGCAAAATAACAGAAAGTGGCAGATTGTCGCTTTAGCTCGTCCTCAGGCTTGGCAAATAACATTTCGAGCCATATTCCATGTGCAAGCCAGATTTAGTTGGCCCAAACTAAATCTCATATACAGACAACGGACATGGGGTGGGATAACCACATGCGGATAGGTCTCAAACCCCAGAAGCAGTTTACATTCCAAATAGAAATTCCCTATAACCAGCCTGCTACAGGCATTGATCATATATACTATGGCGACCTCTCACACCATGTTCTTTAGCCTATCAGTAGAGTTCACTGTGATATTTGTGGGATCGTCCCAGTAAGCTTCCAAATGATAGCTAAAAAAAAAAACCTTTTACATGGACAACCACAGCAAGGATCTGCCACCCTTGCATTACAGCAGATCTATTATGGCCGAACGATAGACCCTTAGCTCTGGTGTTGTCCAAAACCTTACCCAATACAAGATTGGCTTTAGGGCAACGACAACGTCTATCGACCTGAGGCCAAGCTCAAGGTAGACTGATGTACCTGGGCATGATTGTGGCAACCCAAGGAGACGTTTAAAGAATCCCCTCTCCGCCAAACACATTTTGCCGGCAGCAGCGTGGCCCCACGTCTCAGCACAAATACAGTGCCACCACCTTTGCTTGAGCAGCATACATGGTGAGTGCCGGCTTGATAGCCCCCCCGTCCATGTGCAAGAAAGTATTTCCAAATTGCACCTCTATATTTGTCCAAGGTTGCACACGATTTCATTAACTGTGTGGTCCATGTTCCCCGGTCAAAGTCTCACACCTAGATAATCAAAGCTCCGAACTTTGTTCCAACGGGGTACCGTTAATATACAATTTGATTTTAGTGCACCTTTTAAATTTAGGCAGGAAAACCTTATGTTGACCTCCATTTGGAGATCAGAGCATTTCTGAACAAAAGACCCTAAAGTAACCTCCAGCCCCTTAACCGATCTTGCCAAGAGGACTGCATCATCTGCAAAAATGAGAATAGGGATGGATTCCAGCCCCATGTTGGGGTGATCAAGGCTCCTTGACCTAATGCAGCGTATGATTTCATCAATGTATAGGAGAAATAGTAGTGGGGCGAGGACACACCCATGCCTCACCCCTCTTCCAACAGCAAATGGCTCAGTCAATTCATCACCCAGGCCACATCGCACTGTTGCTGTATTATTCAAATACCGATGTGCAATAATCTGTAGAAGATTAGCTGGAATCTGCCTTTTGGCCATGATAGACCACAACATGTCATGCGGCACACATTCAAAAGTGGTCCTGAGTCCACGAACACTGTATACAGGTTCATATTTCTCAGGGCCATGAATTTCCCAGGATACCAAAACGAAGCGCAACATTGATCTGTGGTGCTTATTCTAGGGAGGAATCCCACCTGCAAATGGTCAATAAGGCCTTCCTGCACAACCCATGCTTGGAGGTGCTCATAGAGGATTCTAGCAAACACCTTCCACACACCGTCTAGTAGGGATATCGGCCTGTAGTTCGCTGGCTCCCCTCTACCTCCCTTTTTATACACCGGCACACTGGTTGCTTTTTGCCAGGATTGGGGGACTTGGTTAACTCTGAGAACCACATTGAACATGTGCCACAGGGCTGGTGCCCATTGGTCCGGCTCATCCTTCACTAGTCCGATGGGCATAAAGTCCTGCCCCAGTGTTGTGATGGGATTGCTTTATAAACCTCTACTATCTCTGGCCAGGGGGGGGCTTCCTGTGCCTACTCTATTTTGAACCCTCCCGACTATACCCTTGCACTCCAGGGTGCCCACACCTCCACATAGTTTCTGGATTTGTTCCCTCCATACAGATGGAGTGATATTGTCTGCTGGGCTGTTGCTACTGACCTCTTTATTCCCCACTAATAAGTCCCCAGAACAAGTTAGAATCCAACAGATTAGAAGCTTCCTGTAGTCTGGCCCAATCCTGCCGGACTAACTCGTCCTTCTTAGTTTTAATTAACTGCCTATAGTGCACTCGATGGGACCTCAACTCACCCCGGCTCATAACTTGACCACACATTCTGGCTAAATATGAGATCCACAATACAGATGGACTCTTGCTTTTAAACGAAGATGTCTGTGAAGCGGAACAATGGGAATGGAATGTGAATTGCACGCAGAGGATGCGCAATCTGACTAATTGTGCAGCAGTCACTTTTAATTTGAAGTTGCACCCACGTGCTTCATTACATTGTGCCGTTTGACATGGCAAGTGTGCAAAGGGACAGCAAGGTTCCCACTGACAGTACGTATGCAAGCTGGCACCCTTTACAGGCCCACATTCTGTAGGGATGTTCGTTTATTTGCATTAGGGAGTTCCACATGAACATCAATGAGTCTGAATGTCCATGTGCATGTCTTGTATTGTCAAAGCATGTACCTGGGTCATCATGCCTTCTGCATGTGTGCCAATTGGGATGGTGTACACACAAATACTGTGCCTCCAAAGTTTGTTGGTTTTAAGGGGAAGAGGAGGATCTCGGGGGCCAGTAGGGAAGGGGCACAAAGCAAAGGGGCAGTCGAATTACAGATTTAACCACTACTTTCAGAGACGTGCCCCCTTGAAAACAGCTTTTGGCTTTCTCCATCACTAACGCGCTCAGCGTGGTGGAGACCTAGCAGGGGTGAAATCTGGCAGGGAGCATTGCTCCTGGGAACTACGTGCACACTCAGGAGCAGATTTTTATTTTGGTTATGGTGAGAAAAGTCCCTGGCTGCAACTGGCACAGCAAGCGTGTACTCTTCTAGTTGATGGCCTGTGCCTGGATAATCGAGACACTGAATATCTCTCTTTGTACTTTCATTGGCACACTGATCGGGGAGCCAGCCAATCAGGTGGCTAGGAACGCGGGCTAAAACCGGCGATCTCAGCCCACGTTCCAGGCCACCTGATGGCCGGTTCCCCCGGCCGCCATCTTTGCACCTCCCTCTGTCCCTTAATTTATTTATTTTCATGCCCTCCAGCCCACTTATCTCATTTTGGCGGTGGCGAGTGCCGGCCCTGCAGCCACTCCTTCCTCTCTGCTCTCGACAGCGGCTCCGTATGGAGCGCGACCTTTCCTTTCCATGGTGGCTATCTTTGAACAGTCTTTTCGTTCCATGGATGGGACGCCGAGTGGTGCCCCATTCACGGAATGAACATACTTTCAATTAGTCCTGTTCTAGCCCATGGGACGGGTGTTAAAGACATTAAGCACTCGTTCCAAGGGCTGGAACGGGTGGTAACCTCCCAAAACAAAACTTGCTCTGCTCGGGCCTGTAACTCGGGCTGCCACCGTTCCAGCCCTTGGAATGGGTGCTTAATGCTACATTAATGCAATTCCTTACCATCAAACCCAATGTACAGAACTCCTGCAGTACAGATAGGTACCATACTTGAGAGCTATATATTGTGACTTTTTTTATTCTCACCCAAAACAGTAGTATCATTAACACACATCCAAAACTTCCCTGAGGTGTGGCCGATGTAGGCCTTCGAGGCACTGTCTATTTTTTCTCCAATGAGTGCACCGTTGTCATTGAGCTGGAGTTATCATTACTGCACATGCATGCCCTGCCCTCAATGCGCACAATTTTCAGGCACATAAGCATCAGCGTGTCTGTCAAAGCCAGAGACATGCAGACTAATTGTTAGAACACGTGCTGGGGAAGCAAGCAGCAATCACTGCTGAGTTATAGCCTATACACCAAATATCTCATTTTTTGAATTGCCTCCACTTCAGAGAACTATACATTAAGTGTGATTCTTCTGAGCATAAACACTTACTATACAGTAGACATGTAAAATCTGTAGGTTCAGACAGGGAGTTGGTACCCTAGGAGAACTGATTGAGACAATAGAACGTTATCTCCCTGAACTCATACCTTTAACTACTTTGATTCAGCCTAGGCGACCAAATCTTGCAGAAGAATTGATCAAAGGGATTGCAGGTCATGTAATCCTTCCATGTGTCATGTATCAACCCACAAACGAGCAATGCTCTTCTCAATTTAGTTTACAACTCATCTAACGTAAATACACACTCTTGGTGTAAACAAGGCAAGAGTTAATATACTTGCAAAAATCATTTGACCGAGTCAGATAACAAAATGTTTTTTTGAAGTAGGCTATTTCTCGGTCTATGGTAGGGGTTGGATCAAATAAAGTGCTACCCCATAGTCAAGGGTATTTCCCTAACAGCATCAGCAGTGTTCAAAACATTACTATTGCCATTGCAATGGCCATGGTCATTCACCATCCTGCGGCTCACAGTCACTGGACTGCAGTATGACCAGATGTTGCTCTTTTGCACTGTCTCCTTTAATCACACAATGGCTCCAGTTGTCAAGTGGGAGTAGCCACTGCTCCTCTATCCTCTCACCCACAATGGGTTAGATAAATACGACACATAACCCATCATTTGCATTCTGGGGATCACGTAGGATGATATAGGATTACAGTATTCCAAGGGGGTCCATAACCTAATTGAAGGACATTACCTCAAAAACAGTAGCATCCCAGATCTACTTACTCTAACTGGATCTTGCAAGAGCTGGCATCCTGTTAAATATTATTCTCCTCTTCTTAAGTAATATATTACTTTGAGAAAATTGTATTGTTACTTTTGTGAATACAGGCCTTTGGCTGATATCACATCTGGTAGCACTGGCCCTGCAACTTCCGGGTTATAATTGAGTGGTGGGTTGTACCATCAAGTGAACATTTATATTGGGCCAACTCCATGCAAATGAGTTCGCCTGGCAGTGAGGTGCTGCCACAGCATGCTCGATGGCAGCAGTGGAGGGTCACATGAACAGCAGCTCACATCCCTACCCTGCTGCTTCCCAAAATGGCGTGAGCATTTGCTCGTTTGTGAGAACTGCACAGGAGTCATTCCTGCTATTGTGGAAATGTGTCCTTCGTGAATAGGCTTTTTTGTTATTTCGTCAACCTGCAACTTCATAAGGAAAAATCCACCAACATGATGCAACCCCATAAAACAAGGCAGAGCAGGGCGAATAGCTCAGGGGCAACGCTTGTCTTGGAAGCAGAACAACCAGGTTCGAATCCCGATCGCACGCTTAGAAACTTAGAAACCAATCTCTTGTATTAAGCCTGTTATAATTATTCGGGAACTAGCATGTAGTTGCTCTTCTGGCCTGTCCAGCATGTAGCTGCTCTTCTGGCCTGTCCAGCATAGAGCATCAGGAAGTCGTAAACAGTGATACCTTTAGCAGGGCTTAGTGGAAGACCATTTGCTTCAGGCATCAGCATGATGATTCACATAGGACAGACTCATCCCAGGGAGCAAAAGGAGAAGCCCAACTCCAAAGGGCTGCTATAGAGAGGCGCTACCCCAATATTCGGCCCATGTGAGTTTAAAGCTAGAACTAACACAGGTCATGAGAGTGTTGCACTGATACAGTTAACCTCTGTCATATCACATGCCCATATTTAGGTCTTGCACAATTTCCCCATCAGGGTATGGAAAGACCCCAAAGATGATTGCACTTCAAAGTTTATGTCAAGGGCATATCTAGTACAGGGGGGTCCATAATCATACAATGCTCTGTAACCTATGGGCAAAGCACCCATCGCCTTGGAGGACATGGCAACCACACATTTATTGAAAAGCCAGTTTTAAAATGCTGTGAGAAAGATTACAATAGTTAATTTTGGGCCAGTCCATTCAGTTTATATGGCGATTCAGCAAAATGGTGACTTCACAGTGATCCTGACTAATATGGAACATCAGAACCAGCTGTTGATGTATGTAGGGATGACATATAGTCAGACTTGCACTAATGAATGGATGGAAAACTGCAGTCAGAAGCAGGAGTGTCTGCTTCTATGTCGGGCACAGTATGACGTTCATTCATCGCAACGTTTTTTTTTGCTAAATTTTGTTTCGATACTTTTTTGGGCAATTAATCGGCAGCAAAAACCTGGCGATGGAATGACATAGAACAGTCAGGCTCATCCATTTCAGGAACATACTGCTGCATATATCTTTCAGTAGAGGGATCTTATTCATTTCAAACATGGACTGAAAGAAGTTCCATGAAAGAAAGTAACGGGTTCAAAGAACGGGTTTGCAAAATCACTCTAGATATACAACATCAACACCTCATTTGTGTCTAGAGCATCACATCATGCAATTCAGAGCCTGAACAGAGAGGGGTGACATGGAACATTGATGTGAAAGATGTTAGATTTGTCAAGAGTGTCATGGAGGGATACAGGATACATATTGCGCAGCTTGGTGCACCCATGATGTGGACACTGCAGACAGTAAGCCGGTTAAGGGTAGGATTCACTGGAGGTCAGGGACACCATCAAGGAGGATGTTTTCAAGATGTTGTCCCTAGGAGTGATAGCGCCATCCCGCAGCCCCTGGGATAGCCCAGTGGTACTGGTCCCTAAAAAGACCAATGATGGGAAGACTGAATTTCACTTTTGTGTGGACTACAGGGGGCTCAATTCTTTCACCAAGACAGATGCTCACCCCATTCCTCGGGTAGATGAGCTCATTGACAAGTTTGGTGCTGTCAAATACATGAGTACCTTTTACCTCTTGGCAGGGTACTGGCAGGTTGGTTTGACAGATGGAGTGAAAGAGAGATCAGCATTCTCAACCCCAGAAGGACATTATCAGTTCACTTCCAATTGAAGAACGCCCCTGCCACTTTTTAGTGCATGGTTAACCAGGTTTTGTCTGCTCTGGTCTGGAAAACTTCAGTGTTGCCTATTTAGGCAACATTGCTGTGTTCAGCCACACCTGGGAGGATCACTTATCCCACCTGAAATGAGTGCTTCAGATGCTGCAGAATGCAGGTCTGACTATCAAGGCCACAAAGTGCCAGATAGCACAGGGCACTGACTTACATAGGCCACCTGATCGGTGTAGGTAAGAAACAACCCCTCAAAGTGACTTTACAGTCTGTAAAGGATTGTGACATCCCCACCACACAGACGCAGGTGAGAGCCTTTCTAGGTCTCACTGGGTACTGCCGGTCATTTATCAAGGGGTATGGGACCATTGCTATGCCCCTGAATGATGTAACTTCCAAGAAGAGGCCGAAGAAGGTAACTTGGACCCCTGCCTATCAAATCTCCTTTAGGATTTAAAAGATGAATTATGCAGGACCCCAGTTCTGAAAGTGCCATTCTATGACCAGGAGTTCATTATCCAGACAGACGCCTGTGGTTTTCAGATTGGAGCAGAGTTAGCACAGCAGAACTCTCAAGGGGTAGAGCAACCATTCACCTACATTAGCAGGTGATTGACAAAAAGGCAAAGGAACTGGGCGGTCATTGAAAGAGAAGTTTATGCGGTCACGTGGGCTGTAGAAAGCTGAAACCCTACATCTTTGGGTCACACTTTAAGATCCAGACAGACTACTGGCCTCTTCGATGGTTAATGGCCATGCAAGTGGAGAACCCTAAACTTCTGCGTTGGGCCATATCCCTACAGGGACATCCAGCACAGGCCAGGGTCCCAGCATGGAAATGCAGATGGCCTCAGTAGGCACATTCATCTTGATGATGAACCAGACCATCAGTAGGGTGGTGGTTCACATGTTGAGGCTGGGGGGCATGTGCAGAATTCAACCATCCACACGGTGGGTAGATCAAGATCGGAAAATGTGTAGGGCAAATCCGCACACATTTTCCTATGATCACCACATAACAAATGCATAGACCTGTGTACATCAAGGCATCTCAAAAGGGGGAGGGCAAAACCTTCCTCCTGCCATGGCCAGTCTGATTAAACGACAAAGGCTTAATTGATCAACTCTGTTCTTTGTTGGCCCTGCTGGGGGCATCTACACATACTGATGAGAGTTTATTCAAGCAGGCCTACAAGAGGCCTGGTCGCAGGGCTAACAAAAGATAGGAAACCCCAACACCTTTGATATGCATCTGTGTCAACCTGAAGCCAGCTCCCGCCTCTTAGTATCAAGGTCAGTGAACTGCCATGACTGGGACAGCTGTTTACAGTAGGCAACCCCCGCACGGGGGCCACATTCAGAGGGTAGGAGTATGTGATTTGATGGAGACAGAAAGTCTGGTCTCACCACATCTTCAAGGGAAACCTGCTGCTTCAATCAGGAACCACAGATAGCTCAATTAACCAGATGGGTCTTAGTATTACCTGTTTTTGCCCCTTTTCCTTTTCTGTTGGAAGTCACTCTGGAAATACCTCATGCATACAGGAGATTGTTGGTAGGGACCCACGATTGCTTCATTAAGGTAGGCTTAGCCTACAACAATCACTGGGGCCCATTTGGCTTTGAAAGAGGGCTGAGCCCTGCTTTTGGCAGATCTGAAGACTTTGCAAGGGGTAACAAGAACAACTCAGTTGGACCTGGGCGGAAGGTACAGTCTGCCTTAAAGCTTCTGCCAGTGAAGGATGGCCAGGATTTCCAAAGCGGGACGCAAGATCCCGCCCCTAAACATCGCCCAGGGAAAAGAGGGAGATATTGAACCCGGAGGACCCTTCCAGCAGCTTCAGAACTGGTACCCAGCCAGCACCACAGCGTGCCCCACTAGGCTGTGCAAGCAAGCTTCCTAGGTGGTAAGTGCCAGAGAGTTTCTGAACCAAACCAAGGACAAGGCTGGTGCCTGCAGCACGAAGGTGGGGTGCTAGTTATCATGGACCTTGCACAGTACAAACAAGAAATAGAATTGCAACTCTCAGATGTTGAGACCTACATGGAAGTTCAAACTGATCCAACGGATTTTAACAGATTTCATGGCACGGCACACTCCAGCTAGAGACTTCTTCCACTGACACTGAAGGTGGCGCACAATAAAACATGCCTTTTTATTTTTATTTGAATGCTAGATTCTTTCTTGAAGAGGCACCCAACCCGTCTCACACCCACCTTAACAAACACCCTGTGTCGCAATGGACCATGAACCAGGCCGGTGTGTAACAAATAAATATTTATTTATTTTTAGAATTCAAATGAAAAATCAGAGCAAAACAAATTTTAGGGCAGCAATCGCCAGTGTGCTGACAATATAATGAATAATGTTATAATACAATGAATTCAACTTTCTGACATCATCTACATAAACCTCAAATAGAAATGGAAGCAAAATCAAATTTTCACAATCATAGATGGCACATATGTTATGCACTCCCACCTGCAGCATTCCCACCTGCAACACTCCCCAAGCACCTGCTAACTAAATTCTGTGTGGATGAAAATCAGTGGCCAGGAGTCAGCAAAATGAAAACCATCAAAATTAGTGAAATGGCATACTCGGATTTCACCGGTTATTTATGGATCAGTTACACTTGCGGTAGAATAGCTTGGATAGAAATTTGTGTGGCTGCACTAAAGAGACAAGGAAGCTGACAGGCTACTGAGCAGGACACTAATGCAACGTGAACATAGGTGAGAAGATTTAATTTGGGGAGGAAAACAATGAAACAAAAATCACACGCGGCAGAATTGCAATTTCTTATTTCAAACAGGCTTTAACCTGGAAAACAGCTAAGAAAATGGGCTTAGTAATCAAAATCAGAAATAGTTTTTTGGGATGGGAAACAAAGACACAGAACAGATAGGATACTGAGGGGAAGGGATGACTCTTTATAGGATGGTGATACTTTTTTATGGGAAATGTAAATCGGATTTTAAAGAAAGCAAAGTACACTGGCATAATCGGTTTTGTTAGCCAAATGATTAGTTCCACTGAGACTATATAAACACTCGACAAAATTATTTCTTTCAAAGTGCAACAATAATGAATGGGAGTTTTCAAAGGGGAAATAATTAATTTATTCCAAAATGATAATAGGGACTTACACAGGTAACTGAAGGAAATAGAAAAGAAATAAGCTAACAGATATAGACATACACAGATTCTTCTAGGGAAAAGGTGAACAGAGGGTACTGGTAATATGGGAAATGACTTAGGTTTTTATGGGATTTGAAAAGGGTTTGAACAGGAAGCAAGAAAAAATAGCGGGTTATGCAGTTTTTGAGTACTGGGTTATGGGATACTTACAAGGCAAACTTGGATTTGGTAATTTGGACAGCCAGCAGGGTCTCTGGACAGTGGGGCCAAGAATCTGGTCACAGGCAGCGAGTCAAGAGATCTGGTTACTGGGTCAGCTGGGCTCACCTGGTGAGGAACAGCTGGGCAAAGTATGGTCACTGTGGACAGCTGGTGGGGTCAGCTGGGCAAAAGGTCTGGTCATTGGATTCTCCTAAAGGGGATGTGTTGACTTTCCTTCTTTCTCCCTGGATTATTGGGTATGCCTGTGGTTCTGGATAGGTGGTTCTGCCTGGATTTGGGTCAGCGTCCTCTGGAGCTGGTTCTGGAGTCTCCCTGTCTACCCCTTCTATAGCCAGAATGACATCAGAATATTTTACAATAGGGGCAAAAGTATCCTGGACTTACCCCCTGAATGGGATAGGACAGGCTATTGGGAACGCTTCCTCACTCCGGGCTGATTGGTCAAAGGGAAGTAACCTCACCATAGGTGTGTGCATTTTTATGACACACTTTGTCTCACAAGACTATTTTTCACAAAAGTGGGTTATGGAACAAAACTTCACATTTACAATAGTCAGCATCATTAAAAATCAGATAGGCAGATCCCATATTTCAAAAAGAATATGCCAGTTCGAACGCCAATTCTGTGCGATGTTGCTTCGTCCTTTGGCACAATTTTGCCGTTTTCAGGAGCAACGTTTTATCCAAAACTCAGCAAATTGCTACACATATGCATAATAGTATTTGGCATAGTTTCCCCAAATTTAATATCTGCTCCATTTATGCTTCCCCTAGAACTGCATTTTTCCTGCCATTTCAGTTCACCACGTGCCAGAAAGATGCAACTAGTCTTATTGTGCTTGTCCAAAACTCACATTAAAACTGTCCTAATATCACATCACTGCTTATTCATATTGCAGGGAAAAAGCCTTAAAGTATAAATGTCCTGCATTGTCAATGAGGTGGATTTGCCAAAGATGTGGGCAGCGCTGCCACCACCAAAACCCAAATTTTCTCCCCTGGGTCAGCTTGCACAAGGGTTTCCATGACTCCCCTTTGAAGTCCTCCAGTTTGAATGTAGACAAAATCACCCCCGAGGCAAAACTCAGGGCTTCACCCCCATCCTTTGTCCTTGGGAGCAGTTCTGCCTGGCATTCTGGGAGAACCTGTCATTATCATTCTTGTCAGTTCCATAAGATGCAGATTGCAGTATCAATTCACGTGGAGGTTCGACATTGGCCTTGCTGCCAATCTGATTTGACAGAAATTCCTGGGCCTCAGCCAGTATGATTTGTCTTTTGGGGGGGAAAAACAGAGCACAGTACATATCTTTTCAGCCCCTCTTCCCACATGTACAATTGTGTTTCTGTGCGAGCTACAGTATTATTTCACATTTAGCTTTCCCAAGGTCATTTTCTGCTTTGCAACAACAGGTTTACACATGGTCATTTTTTTTCTCATGTTTCTTTCACAAAATGCATTTTTTCCCGGACACAGCTTCCTTGGCATTTACTTTCTGAAAGGCTTTTTATAGATCTGGTCAGTTTCTGGACACAGAGATGTGCTTGAAATGGTTTCTTGGTCATTTACATGAAGCAAGAGAGAGCATCTTTCCTTTGAAGTACTTTGCGTGTGTTGGTTTAGTTCAAAAAGTAAATCCAAGCCGTGCAGACTTGAAACTGAATTTCTTTGCTTTTCGTGGACTTTACTGACGAAACAATGCCGTTCTCGGAGGGATGGCTTTGTTTGATGTTGTTCAAAATGAAATACATGGACAGGGCTGTGTTTTAATGGAACAAAACTGTGTGATGGTTCGAAATGTTTTATATGCAGGTTATTTTCCTGTGCAGCCTGGGATGTTTAAATGACAGAACAGCAATGCACAGCCATTCTGAGTTTGAGTTGCTTTCTCTAAATTCACGTGAATGACAACCAAAATGCAGCCATTCTTGGGTGACTGTGTTCAACTCTCGCCCCATATGTGCTCAGCAGACAAAAGCGCAGCCATTTTTGGGTAACTGCTGAAATGCAGTTTTTGTTGTAGGGTGGTTCTACCTTAGGCCTTAAATGTACGCCACAAGATCAAGTGAGGAAGATAATACAGTCAGTACTAGATGAGGCAGAATCCAATGAATACATTATCACACAAAGGCCTTTCTTACCAATAAACACCCACTGATGCCCGCAATGTACATTCCACCTAAAATTCACAAAAGTTTAGTGTCACCACCGGGACGTCCTATAATTGCAGCAAGTAACAGTCTGTTGTAACAATTGGCTAAATATATTGATTGTGTCATACAACCTTTGGTTCAGAATACAAGGACATACCTGAGAGATACTAATGACTTTCTAGTTGACTTTGATAGTATGAATGATATCCTATTTACCTTGGATGTTACTTGTCTGTATACCAATATAACATATGAAGCTGGTATAGAAGCAGTCGAGTGGTTACTATTGAGGGCACCCAAATGCTCAGCAGATAAGATTTTTGTACTGGGCCTCCTAAAGATTGTGCTAATCATTTTTTCAGCTTTGAAGACCCCTACTTTATCTAGATAGCGGGGATATCAATGGGAGCTGCTATGGCTCCCAGGTATACAAATGCCTATATTTCATACCTTGAAGAAGAGCACATCTTTAAAAATATTTGTTGGACTAAGCATTTGAAATGTTACTATGCCTACATAGATGATATCTTTGGGATTTGGAGTAGAGCAGTTGATGAACGTGAAGAATGTATCAACTTCATGAATTTAATCACGCCGAGGATTACATTTACCAGTAAATCCAATACGACCAAGTTCGAATTTTTAGATGTGGAAGTATATATTCAAAATGCTACTCTCAATACAACAGTATATAGTAAACCCACAGATAAAAACAGTATTCTACTAGCTACAAGCTTTCATCTGAAGAGTACAATAGAAAGTATCCCCTTTAGTCAATTCCTTAGATGCAAAGGTATTATTTCTGACAACCAACAATACACCCTAAAATCATGTGAACTTGCTAATACATTTTTTTAAAGAGGATACTCAACAAGGAATATCGAACAAGCATCCCTGAAGGGCAATGAAACTATCAAAGAAACTAGTCTTATTAAGAAGAAGAAAGAGCTATCATCAGATTTAGTATACATGACCACATATTCGCATCAAAGCCCACAAATCAAATGGATACTTAAATCAAATTGGAGGATATTACAACTGGATTAAACACGGACCAATTTATTTCCATCGCCACCTATCTTTGCTTACAGAAAGAGCCAAACGATAAGAGATCTTATCAAAAGAGCTGACATAAATGCACCCATAAATACGACTAAGGAGTTTAAAGGAATGGTCACTTGAATGAATTGTCAACATCATCTTGGGAGGATAGCTTAGGGGCAACATGCTCGCCTTGGAAGCAAGACAACACGGAGCACCACAGGTTCGATCCCCAGGTCCGTGCTTAGAAACCTCTGGGTATTAAGCGCGTTATAAATTACCTATCATATCATAACATCATTAAGGGCAATACCATTAACCATCCGGAACGCCCACACGCTCGCCTACAACACGTATTCATGGAATCGAATAGGGCAAACCAGCGCTCGGGCAAAGACGCGCACTGACCCAAACCTGTCCGCCACACGACGGCAGGCAGTAGCGTCCCTGCGCTGGAAAAAAAAGTGCGCCAAAATGTGCGCTAACAAAAAGCACGAATATACAGCTCTGATGAATGTCCCATACTGTGGCCCCCTAGGACAAATGACGTGCAAAGAGGTACGCGACAAACAGCGACACCCGCTGTGTGAAAAAATAGCTTGTGCATGTATTTCGTGTTTGCACAGGAAGTTTTACACGCGATCAGGCCTGGGGGAGCGGGGTACGTTTATTTCAAGGGTGCGCGTGAAGTTCTACACGCGATCGTGCCTGGGGGAGCGGGATACGTTTATTCCAGGTGTTCGCGGGAAGTTTCAAACGCGATAGGCCCTGTGAGAGCGGGGTGCGTGTATTCCTGGGGTTTGCGTGAAGTTGCACACGCAATTGGCCTGGGTACGTGTGAATCTCGGGTTCACGGGAAGTCTCACACACGATAGGCCCTGTGCGAGTGGGGTGCGTGAACTCCTGGGGTTCGCATGAAGTTTCACATGCGATTGGGCTGGGTACGTGTAAATCTGGGGTGCGCGGGAAGTTTCACGCGCGATTGGCCTTGGTCGAGCGGGGTACGTGTATTTCGGGGGTGCGCGGGAATGATCACACACGACAGGCCCTGTGCGAGTGGGGTACGTGTATATCTGGGGTGCAGGGGAGTCCTAGACGTGAATTGGCAGTGTGGGTCCTCCCAGGTGTTCCCTCTACACCCTCCACGGCCCCTGCAGGCAGCCCACACCACAGGGGACTTCAAGTCCCGCAGACAGCCCATCCACCATGGGCATGCCCCCAGGCAAGTCATATGGCAGCTTGCACTACTGATCACCAACGAATGACCACCTCCACCCCCATCCCCCAGCAGTGCAGGGCACCTGCCATCAGGCCCCCACTCATGTGCCCTTGCACCCCCACCTCCCCAGCAGTGCAGGGCACCTGCCAGCAGGCCCGCTCTCATGTCCCACTCATGTCCCGTTGCACCCCCACCCCCCAGCAGTGCAGGGCACCTGCCAGCAGGCCCCCACTCATGTCCCCTTGCACACCCAAGCCCCAGCAGTGCGGGGCACCTGCCAGCAGGCCCCCACTCATGTCCCCTTGCACACCCACCCCCCAGCAGTGCGGGGCACCTGCCAGCAGGCCCCCACCAGCAGGCCCCCACTCATGTCCCCTTGCACACCCACCCCCCAGCAGTGCGGGGCACCTGCCAGCAGTCCCACACTCATGTCCCACTCATGTCCCCTTGCACCCCCACCGCCCCAGCAGTGCAGGGCACCTGCCAGCAGGCCCCCACTCATGTCCCACTCATGTCCCCTTGCACACCCACCCCCCCAGCAGTGCAGGGCACCTGCGCAGGCCCCCACTCATGTCCCCTTGCACACCCACCCCCCAGCAGTGCGGGGCACCTGCCAGCAGGCTCCCACTCATGTCTCCTTGCACACCCACCCCCCAGCAGTGCGGGGCACCTGCCAGCAGACCCCCACGCATGTCCCCTTGCACACCCACCCCCCAGCAGTGCGGGCCACCTGCCAGCAGGCCCCACTCATGTCCCCTTGCACACCCGCCCCCCAGCAGTGTGGGGCACCTGCCAGCAGGCCCCCACTCATGTCCCCTTGCACACCTATCCCCCAGCAGTGCGGGGCACCTGCCAGCAGGCCCCCACTCATGTCCCCTTGCACACCCACCACCAGCAGTGCGGGGCACCTGCCAGCAGGCCCCCACTCATGTCCCCTTACACACCCACCCCCCAGCAGTGCGGGGCACCTGCCAGCATGCCCCCACTCATGTCCCCTTGCACACCCACCCCCCAGCAGTGCGGGGCACCTGCCAGCAGGCCCCCCCTCATGTCCCCTTGCACACCCACCCCCCAGCAGTGCGGGGCACCTGCCAGCAGGCCCCCACTCATGTCCCCTTGCACCCCCACCCCCCAGCGGTGCGGGGCACCTGCCAGCAGGCCCCCACTCATGTCCCCTTGCACACCCACCCCCCAGCAGTGTGAGGCACCTGCCAGCAGGCCCACACTCATGTCCCACTCATGTCCCCTTGCACACCCACGCCCCAGCAGTGCGGGGCACCTGCCAGCAGGCCCCGACTCATGTCCCACTCATGTCCCCTTGCACACCCACGCCCCAGCAGTGCGGGGCACCTGCCAGCAGGCCCCCACTCATGTCCCCTTGCACACCCACCCCCAGCAGTGAAATGGCGATCCCACGACACAAACCAAAAGTCAACTATGTACATCAACACATGTCCGCCACACAAAGGCAGGCAGTAGCGTCCCTGCGCATTAAAAAAATGTGCGCTGACAAAAAGCCGTATATACAGCTCCGATGAATGTCCCATAATGTGGCCCTCTAGGACAAATGACGTGCAAAGGGGTACGCAACAAACACGGACACCCGCTGTGTCAAAAATAGCGTGTATTTCGGGGGTGCGCGGGAAGTTTCACACGTAATTGTGCCTGGGCGAGCGGGGTACATGTAATTCACGGGCTCGCGGGAAGTTTTACACGCGATTGTACCTGGGTGAGTGGGGTACGTGTACTTCAGGGGCTTGCGGGAAGTTTTACACGCGATTGGGCCTGGGTTAGCGGGGTACGTGTACTTCCGGGGCTCGCGGGAAGTCTTACACGTGATTGGGCCTGGGCGAGCGGGGTACGTGTACTACAGGGGCTCGCGGGAAGTTTTACACGCGATTGGGCCTGGGCGAGCGGGGTACGTGTACTTCCGGGGCTCGCGGGAAGTTTCACACGCGATTGGGCCTGGGCAAGCGGGGTACGTGTATTACTGTGGTGGGCGTGGAAGTACATGAGGCAAATGCACGGAACGCCCACACGCACACGCCAAAAAAGACGCGCTAATCCGGAAACACGTATGCAAGCAGGAAGCAGGCGTACGTCGACCCGCGCAGCATAAAAGTGCACGCAAACAACAAACAAACTCAGACGCCAGGATGAATATACCGTTCCTAGCAGCAGTGGCCGTGGGATACCGCAGGAGGAGGAGGAGCATAGTCAGGGCCAGAATTTTTACACCCAGAACCAGCCTTTTTGAGATGCCTGATGACCACGTGTATGGGAGGTACAGGTTTCCACCTCACATAATACTCGACCTGGTCAGTGAGTGGGAGGATGACCTCACATCACCCACCCTCTGCTCCCAAGCACTCAGCCCCCTGGAGAAGGTCCTTAATGTACTGCACTTCTTGGTCACTGGATCATTTCAGCAGTGCCATAGTGGGGGGGTGGTGTCACAGGCCACGCAGTCACGCTGCCTACACCAGGTCTTGGCCATCATAACTGCACGGCCATCAGTACGCAGGCACATATACCTGCCCAGAACACCTGCAGAAAGGCAGGCTGTCGTCCAGGATTTCTACGGGGTGGCACACTTCCCCAAAGCGCTAGGTGCCATTGACTGCACCCATGTGGCTCTACGTCCCCCCAGGGCATCTGAGCACATCTATAGAAACCGCAAGCACTGGCATTCCATCAACATCCAGGTAGTATGTGATGCAAGGGAATCATCACCTCAGTATATGCCAACTATCCAGGGTCCACCCACGACAGTTTCATTTACAGAATGTCAACCCTAAACCGGGACCTAGAAGCTGGTCGGCATGGCGATACATGGCTGATTGGTGAGTATAAATGCCACAGCACATGCATGCATGTCAGACACTAAGTAATGTCACAACCCCACTAATGATACACATCACCACCTCCCCAGGGGACAGTGCCTACCCTCTGAGCACCCACATGATGACGCCAATTCGGAACCCCACCACGCCACCCGAGGTAAGATACAACACAGCACATATTGCAACCCGGGGCATAGTGGAGCGCACATTCGGAGTGCTCAAGTCACGCTTTCGCTCCCTTGACCGTTCTGGTTGGTAGCTGCTTTACGCTCCCCCAGTAGTGTGCAGGATCATAGTGTCAGCATGTGTCCTGCACAACGTTGCAACACGCCGGGGCCTGCCCTTGAACATGGTGGTGCCCCCACATCCCCAACCACATGCACGCCCGCTGCGCATGGGAGGGGAAAGGGCATGGGGTGAGGCAGCCCGTACGCAGCTGGTGGCTAATTACTTCACCTAAAATCACACCCCTGTGGAGTGCCCACAGCCCTGGCACATACCAGCTGACTATCAATTATGATGAGTCAAGTGACAGTCAACTGTCACAACCATACCAGCCTGAGATTGTTCACCTGGTAGTGTTCCATTGTGTGCAACCCTACCTACACAAACACCACCAATGCTGTGTCATCAAAAGACACACTTCTATGCTGCTAAAATCATTACCCCCTTGCAAGATACAACATGACAACAGTGCCATGTCACCCAACACCTCCCCAGCACTGCCACCCAACACACCATGGCATGTCATGCTATGTGAGAGCAAACAAAGGAATCCCCAAAACATGACACAAGTGTCACAAAGTACAGTGTCCCGAATTGAAAATGGCCACACACAATATGCTCCCATTAATGTAGAACTGACAACACACATGACCAAAGACTTGCCACAATACAATGCAGCTAACCACCCCAAACAAAGCATTCACATGACAGTACTAAGTTAAAGGATACATAGTCTTACAACCTGGTGATGCTAGCACATCGACCACTTCCAACTGTACAGTGTTGGTGCCACGCAAATCTGGAAGTGCACTGCTTACAACATGAACTCCATCTCCAAAGTAGACGCCCTTGTGAAGACATGAGGAATGAACCTGCAAATTAGGAGGGAGACATGGATGCACAAGCACACATCAATACACCATGCAGTGTACAATACTACAACAATATGCACTAGGAATGTATACACAGTATTGACTACAGACTGCCCACACATGTCATGGGAGTCCAATGTCACTGTGTAAGTTATTCTCACTTGGGCACACCCTTTGCAAGCCCATGGTAACAGGAAGCAGGAGGGGTGTGTGTCTCACGAACCCAAGCATCTAACCCAAACTCAGGACAAGCCTGCATGTGCCCAGCCCGATATAAAGTGGATGCCCACGGGAGCCACAGAAGGCAACACACTGTAACAAAAACTCAAAAATCAAAAACCAAAAATGAAAAATCAAAAATAGCCATGTGAGGGCCAGGTGGGATGGGGGAGGCCACCCAGGAGGTCCGAGGACAAGGTGCACACCAACAGCCACCTGTGTGGATATTGCAAGAAAAAAAAACACCTCCATGGGCTCATGGCCTGCACGGCTACGCTATCGTGAGAGATTCAGAATCGCTGTGGTCGCTCTCATCACCCTGTGCTGCTGCCACCACAGGAGGTGGTGGTGCAATGGGAGGCAGCCCACGCAAAGCCCTAGTCTGGTCCTCCTTGGCAGCAAACATGCGGGTGTGGAAGGTCTCGTTCTGGAGGAATATGGTGCGGAGATCCCATTGCACCACCTGACGTGATGCCCGGACCTCCTCCCGAGTTGCCTGCATCTCTGCTGACAGCGTACGTGTGACCGGCTCCAGAAGCTGTTCTGTCCTCGTGACAGTGGAAGCCTCAAGCTCCACAAGAGTCTGCCTGAGGTGACGGACTTCTACCCTCATGGCTTCCCTCTGGCCCTGGGACTCTAAAGAAATGGCTTTCCGCAGAGTGTCCAGGGCCACCCGTCTGTCCCTGTTGGACGCCAACATGTCCTCCCTGAGTGATTGGCAAATGGAGTCTGGTGCCTGCTGTAGTTGCTCCATCTGCCTTTCTGGGGGGACAATGAAAGTGGCCACCCTCTCCATAGCTTGAGCCATCATCTCAGATGCTGCTGCCTGTTGGTTTGCCATACCGTATATGTATTTCTCCCATGCGGTATTTCCTGGTGGCATACAGCCACCGCGTTGGCGGGCACCACACCTGTCTGGGGCAAGGCGAACTGTGCCTTGCTGTGTCGGCACTGCCTGAGGCTGCAGGACTGCATTCCCCCTCTGATCTGCTAGCCCAGGAACAGGATCAGATGTTGTGGAGTGTGGCCCTGCATCCGTAACCACCAAATGCGGACCTACCAGCACTGACATCCCCATAGTGGGCTGTACCCCTGGTGCAGGTGGGTCGGACAGAACAGAATCCCTCCCAGAAACACCTACCTGCAAAACCACATAGATCTCATCATCCGAATCGACACCCGAAAAGAGGTCCGGGGAGGTGCACCCAGAGACACACCTGGAGAGAACGGTCTGCAGCAAGAGTGGGTTCTCACCCACCACCACACCCGTCCCCCACTGGAGCCCGGTCGTGCCTGAGATCCCTCCTGGGTCTGCACCATCTCCTCACCCTCAACAGCATCAAGTGCGTCATCCCCCGCAGAAACATGAAAGACAAAAAATGGAAACAGGCATTAGCACCATGGCACACAATTAGGCCTCACAAGCTACGGAACCAGTACTTGATTGACACATGTCCCACATGACTATAACCCTCCCATGCATGCACTGTCACTGAGTTTGAAGGGGAGGAAAATGTCAGACACTGATGACACCAAGATGGAAGAGCAACACATTAGCTGCATGCTGGCTAGCAGAGCCATCACACATTGGCCTGTGAGTGGCATGTCCAATCCACATACATGACACATGCCATTACACAGATGGCATGTACCATAGGCATGTCACATCGTTTGACAATAGGGCTGAGAAATGCGTAGTTAAAGTGGGGGGATCGAAATAATCAGCCTGAATGAACAATGAGAAATACGGAACAATGTTGTTGCAAGATGCCACTTCAAGGGCAACTGGCGTGATGTTGCACAAAAAGTCTACTGTGGGCAGAAGGGATACTATAATACCCAAATCCAGGGGTGCAGAATGTTTTGGATGAAGCACATGGGTGACCCAAACCACTCAGGCACACACACCCTCACCTGGCACTCAATCAGAACCCCTCACACACACAACATACACATGGATCACACACACATGCATGTGCACTCACCGGACAATGCCTCGTAATCTTGCAGATCTGCCACACCTTGGATCTGTTCCTCTGTGACGTAGGTCCCAGCAACAGACTCATGTACAGTGAGTTCAATGTCCTCTTGTGGAGACCCACCTCCAGTCACCAGAGTAGCGGCATGACTTGAGGCCAGCTTTTTCTTTGCCCTGCGCTTAAGGTCATTTCAGCGCTTTTAGCACTCACCAGCTGTGCGCCTCACTAATCCAAGGGCACTTATGATGTCCGCGACGGTCTGCCAGTGTGTCTGACGTTGAGCAGGTGTGGTCTTGCATCGTGAAGTGTTCAACATTTCGCTGTCATGTGCGGACACACACTGCACAAGTGCATCACGTTCGGCATCATTGAAGCTAGGCTTCCTTTGCGTGCCGGACTGCGTAGCCGTGTCTGGGGTATCAGCCTGTAGTGGACAAGCACTCTTCCTCTTTTTTGTGGAAGGTGGTGGGGATCCTGAGTGGCCTACGCCGCTCTGGCCACTAGGGGCAGAAGCACCGGTGGACTGGCTAGTTGGAGTGTGGGAATGCACACTGAGCATGGGACTTGGTGCAGGCATTGGCTGAAGTGTTACGTAGTCAGGGGGAACATTAGCAAGATGGACTGGGACCAACACTGCCCTGGCTGGGAGAGTCAGAGCTGGGGTGGATGGAGCTGCAGCTGCCCCTGCAGCCTCCCCACCCTGCCTACTCGGGGCAGCAGATGATATAGCTGCCCCTGATCCACTTGGCCTGGTGACACCAACTCGCACCGCCACACGTGGCCACCCAGGAGGTCCGAGGACAAGGTGCACACCAACACCCACCTGTGTGGATGTTGCGAGAAAAAAAAACACCTCCATGGGCTCATAGCCTGCACGGCTACGCTATCATGAGAGATTCAGAATCGCTGTGGTCGCTCTCATCACCTTGTGCTGCTGCCGCCACAGGAGGTGGTGGTGCTATGGGAGGCAGCCCACGCAAAACCCTAGTCTGGTCCTCCATGGCAGCAAGCATGCGGGTGTGGAAGGTCTCGTTCTGGAGGAATATGGTGTGGAGATCACATTGCACCACCTGACGTGATGCCCGGACCTCCTCCCGAGTTGCCTGCATCTCTGCTGAGAGCGTACATGTGACCCGCTCCAGAAGCTGTTCTATCCTCATGACAGTGGAAGCCTCAAGCTCCACAAGAGTCTGCCTGAGGTGACAGACTTCTACCCTCATGGCTTCCCTCTGGCCCTGGGACTCTAAAGAAATGGCTTCCCGCAGAGTGTCCAGGTCCACCCGTCTGTCCCAGTTGGACGCCAACATGTCCTCCCTGAGTGATTGGCAAATGGAGTCTGTTGCCTGCTGTAGTTGCTCCATCTGCCTTTCTGGGGGGACAATGGAAGTGGCCACCCTCTCCATAGCTTGAGCCATCATCTCAGATGCTGCTGCCTGTTGGTTTGCCATACCATATATGGATTTCTCCCATGCGGTATTGCCTGGTGGCGTACGGCCACCGCGTTGGCGGGCACCACACCTGTCTGGGGCAAGGCGAACTGTGCCTTGCTGTGTCGGCACTGCCTGAGTCTGCAGGACTGCATTCCGCCTCTGATCTGCTAGCCCAGGAACAGGATCAGATGTTGTGGAGTGTGGCCCTGCATCCGTAACCACCAAATGCGGACCTACCAACACTGACATCCCCATAGTGGGCTGTACCCCTGGTGCATGTGGGTCGGACAGAACAGAATCCCTCCCAGAAACACCTACCTGCAAAGCCACATAGATCTCATCATCCGAATCGACACCCGAAAAGAGGTCCGGAGAGGTGCACCCAGAGACACACCTGGAGAGAACGGTCTGCAGCAAGAGTGGGTTCTCACCCACCACCACACCCCGTCCCCCACTGGTGCTCGGTCGTGCCTGAGATCCCTCCTGGGTCTGCACCATCTCCTCACCCTCAACAGCATCAAGTGCGTCATCCCCTGCAGAAACATGAAAGACAAAAAATGGAAACAGGCATTAGCACCATGGCACACAATTAGGCCTCACAAGCTACAGAACCAGTACTTGATTGACACATGCCCCACATGACTATAACCCTCCCATGCATGCACTGTCACTGAGTTTGAAGGGGAGGAAAATGTCAGACACTGATGACACCAAGATGGAAGAGCAACACATTAGCTGCATGCTGGCTAGCAGAGCCATCACACATTGGCCTGTGAGTGGCATGTCCAATCCACATACATGACACATGCCATCACACAGATGGCATGTACCATAGGCATGTCACACATCGTTTGACAATAGGGCTGAGAAATGCGTTGTGAAAGTGGGGGGATCGAAACAATCAGCCTGAATGAACAATGAGAAATAGGGAACAATGTTGTTGCAAGATGCCACTTCAAGGGCAACTGACGTGATGTTGCACAAAAAGTCTACTGTGGGCAGAAGGGATACTGTAATACCCAAATCCAGGGGCGCAGAATGTTTTGGATGAAGCACATGGGTGACCCAAACCACTCAGGCACACACACCCTCACCTGACACTCAATCAGAACCCCTCACACACACAACATACACATGGATCACACACACATGCATGTGCACTCCCCGGACAATGCCTTGTAATCTGGCAGATCTGCCACACCTTGGATCTGTTCCTCTGTGACGTAGGTCCCAGCAACAGACTCATGTACAGTGAGTTCAATGTCCTCTTGTGGAGACCCACCTCCAGTCACCAGAGTAGCGGCATGACTTGAGGCCAGCTTTTTCTTTGCCCTGCGCTTAAGGTCATTCCAGCGCTTTTAGCACTCACCAGCTGTGCGCCTCACTAATCCAAGGGCACTTATGATGTCCGCGACGGTCTGCCAGTGTGCCTGACGTTGAGCAGGTGTGGTCTTGCATCGTGAAGTGTTCAACATTTCGCTGCCATGTGCGGACACATACTGCACAAGTGCATCACGTTCGGCATCATTGAAGCTAGGCTTCCTTTGCTTGCCGGACTGCGTAGCCATGTCTGGGGTATCAGCCTGTAGTGGACGAGCACTCTTCCTCTTTTTTTTTGGAAGGTGGTGGGGATCCTGAGTGGCCTACGCCGCACTGGCCACTAGGGGCAGAAGCACCGGTGGACTGGGTAGTTGGAGTGTGGGAATGCACACTGAGCATGGGACTTGGTGCAGGCATTGGCTGAAGTGTTACGTAGTCAGGGGGAACGTTAGCAAGATGGACTGGGACCAACACTGCCCTGGCTGGGAGAGTAAGAGCTGGGGTGGATGGAGCTGCAGCTGCCCCTGCAGCCTCCCCACCCTGCCTACTCGGGGCAGCAGATGACATAGCTGCCCCTGATCCACTTGGCCTGGTGACACCAACTCGCACCGCCACACGTGGCCTAGACTTGGCGACCTGGAAGTCAGCCTGGGAGTCACCCTCTGCCAGGTCAGGTGCCACAATGGGCCGGTCCAACAAGAGCTGAGCAGAGATGGTGTCAGCCACGTTACCCTCAACTATGGGGGGGGCATGGGTGTCCCTGACTGGTCCTCCACACATGGGGGGCTAGGGGTACCCTGCAAATTCCGGCCACGTCTCCTACTGCGCCCACCACAGCCACCTCTTGAGGCTCAGCCACCTTTGCCACCCTTACTGCTTAGTCGCCTCCCAACCATGGCACTGATGTTGTTGTGCGTATGGGAGTTGCAGTAAACTATTGTCCTGGGCATTTGGGTGTCAAAGGGGTAGGGTACTAGATGGAATTCGTACCCTAGTGCTTTAGCAAGGCTGTATGTGACCCCTGGAGAAAGATGACGGGTCACACAACGCACAGGCACCCCAAAAACAGAAAATAACGTGCACGCAGCCCCTCAAAGACCACGTGCGTGGAAAAATGAACCCGCACTACGCTGTGACACCCAGAAACACAAAAATGAACGTACGCGTGTTACACGCAGCCTACATTGACCTTCGAAGGGGTACGCGACACACGGGGCAAGCACAGTTGGTAAATATGTGCGCGACTCACCGTCTGCCTGGAAAATGAGCGTGAAAAATATGCGCGTGTGCGGGTTGGCAACACCCCCGCCAAAAGAAGAATTGTACACTGTCTGAGGAGACAGGACAAAAGAAGAAGTGAACTCTGTTTGAGGAAACAGGCCCAACAGAAAATCAGAAAAAAGCTATCAGAGGTAGCAGGGAGTACGAACTAGAAACGCTGTGAAGTAAAGTACAAGAAGTACAGAATTCACCCACTCGCTCTCCATGAAAAGCACGTACAAGGAAATGATGTCCTACACGTCCAACGTCACTTCCCCACACTGCTGGGGGGTGGGTGTGCAAGGGGACATGTGTGGGGGCCTGCTGGCAGGTGCCCTGCACTGCTGGGGGGTGCGGGTGCAGGGGGACATGAGTGGGACATGAGTGGGGGCCTGCTGGCAGGTGCCCCTCACTGCTGGGAGGTGGGGGTGCAAGGGGACATGAGTGGGGGCCTGCTGGCAGGTGCCCCGCACTGCTGGGGGGTGGGGGTGCAGGGGGACATGAGTGGGACATGTGTGGGGGCTTGCTGGCAGGTGCCCCGCACTGCTGGGGGGTGCGGGTGCAGGGGGACTTGAGTGGGACATGATTGGGTGCCTGCTGGCAGGTGCCCTGCACTGCTGGGAGGTGGGGGTGCAGGGGGACATGAGTGGGACAGGAGTGGGGCCAGCTGGCAGGTGCCACGCACTGCTGGGGGGTGGGGGTGCAAGGGGACATGAGTGGGGGCCTGCTGGCAGGTGCCCCTCAGTGCTGGGGGTGCAATGGGACATGAGTGGGGGCCTGCTGGCAGGTGACCCTCAGTGCTGGGGTGTGGGGGTGCAAGGGGACATGAGTGGGGGCCTGCTGGCAGGTGCCCTGCACTGCTGGGGGGTGGGGGTGCAAGGGGACATGGGTGGGACATTTGTGGGGGCCTGCTGGCAGGTGCCCCACACTGCTGGGGGGTGGGGGTGCAAGGGGACATGAGTGGGACATGAGTGGGGGCCTGCTGGCAGGTGCCCCGCACTGCTGGGGGGTGGGTGTGCAAGGGGACATGAGTGGGGGCCTGCTGGTAGGTGCCCTGCACTGCTGTGGGGTGGGGGTGCAAGGGTACATGAGTGGGGGCCTGCTGGCAGGTGCCTCTCAGTGCTGGGGGTGCAAGGGGACATGAGTGGGGGCCTGTTGGCAGGTGCCTACACTGCTGGGGGGTGGGTGTGCAAGAGAACATGAGTGGGGGCCTGCTGGCAGGTGCCCCACACTGCTGGGGGGTGGGGGTGCAAGGGGACATGAGTGGGGGCCTGCTGGCAGGTGCCCCGCACTGCTGGGGGGTGGGTGTGCAAGGGTACATGAGTGGGGGCCTGCTGGCAGGTGCCCCTCAGTGCTGGGGGTGCAAGGTGACATGAGTGGGGGCCTGTTGGCAGGTGCCCCACACTGGGGGGGGGTGGGTGTGCAAGGGAACATGAGTGGGGGCCTGCTGGCAGGTGCCCTGCACTGCTGGGGGGTGGGGGTGCAAGGGGACATGAGTGGTACATGAGTGGGGGCCTGCTGGCAGGTGCCCTGCACTGCTGGGGGGTGGGTGTGCAAGGGGACATGAGTGGGGGCCTGCTGGCAGGTGCCCTGCACTGCTGGGGGGTGGGGGTGCAAGGGGACATGGGTGGGACATGAGTGGGGGCCTGCTGGCAGGTGGCCCACACTGCTGGGGGGTGGGGGTGCTGGGGGAGATGAGTGTGTGCCTGCTGGCAGGTGCCCTGCACTGCTGCGTGGTGGGGTACAAGGGGGTAATGCGTTGGTGATCACTAGTGCAAGGTGACAAGTGGCTTGGCTGGGGGGCATGCCCATGGTGGATGGGCTGCCTGCGGGACATGACCAGGGGTGCAGGGTAGTCCCCTGTGGTGTGGTCTGCCTGCAGGGGCCGTGGAGGGTGTAGACAGAACACCTGGGAGGACCCACACTGCCGATTCACGTGTAGGACTCCCCTGCATCCCCGAAACACACGTACCCCACTCGCACAGGGCCTATCGCGTGTGAAACTTGCCCACACCCCAGTAATACACGTACCCTGCTGTAATCGCATGTGGAACTTCCCGCGCACCCCAGTAATACAGGTACCCTGCTGAAATTGCGTGTGAAACTTCCCCGCACCCCAGAAATACACGTACCCTGCAGGAATTGCGTGTGGGACTTTCCGCGCACCCCAGTAATACAGGTACCCTGCTGTGATCGCGTGTTACACTTCCATGTACCCCAGAAATACACGTACCCTGCTGTAATCGCGTGTGAAACTTCCCCGCACCCCAGAAATACACGTACCCTGCTGGAATCGCATGTGGGACTTCCCGCGCACCCCTGTAATACACGTACCCTGCTGTAATCGCGTGTTGAACTTCCCCGCACCCCAGAAATACACCTACCCTGCTGAAATCGCGTGTGTAACTTCCCGTGCACCCCTGTAATACACGTGCCCTGCTGAAATTGCGTGTCAAACTTCCCCGTACCCCAGAAATGCACGTACCCTGCTGAAATTGCGTGTGTAACTACCCGCGCACACCAGTAAGACACCTACCCTGCTGAAATTGCGTGTTAAACTTCCCCGCACCCCAGAAATTCACGTACCCTGCTGAAATCGTGTGTGTAACTTCCCGCGCACCCCAGTAATACAGGTACCCTGCTGAAATTGCGTGTAAAAATTCCCCGCACCCCAGTAATACACGTACCCTGCTGGAATCGCGTGTGGACCTTCCCGCACACCCCTGTAATACACGTACCCTGCTGTAATCGCGTGTTGAAATTCCCCGCACCCCAGAAATACACGTACTCTGCTGAAATTGCGTGTGGAACTTCCCGCGCAGCCCAGTAATGCACATTCCCTGCTCGCCGTTTGCTGTTTGGCAGCCCTTTATACTGGTCCAGGGTTAGCGCAGCCCTTTGCGATGAATTGTGAATTTTGATGGTTTTTCCTTGCGCGAGGGCGTTCTTGGGGGTGTAACTGCCGCAGCTGCAGGGTTGTTGCGCCACTCTGCGCCACTGCTGGTTTTGGAGGCTGAAATCCATGAATACGCTGTGCGCGGAAATCGATTTTAGCGCACGCGGCTGATGCAGACATTTGCACGCGCACACTGTGCGCCAGCCGCGTGCGCCACTTTTGTGCGAAATTCTATGAATTACCCTGTATATGTGTTCTCTTGGATTCCATCCCTATTGATTATCACAGACAGTACTCTTCTGTTTTCCATTAAGGAGAGCGGGGATCAGTAAAGGTGAACGGCGTACTTTCCCTGATGATATCACCGGATGGCTACTACTTGGAGATTACTTTGAATCAATCAATTAGAACTGCGAGTGCCCTTTTTTCCTAATATGTTTATGTTTTCTCCACGATCGAGATGACTACTAAGTTATCCAGATTCTCCAATTAGATCCCTGAGCCAATATTTTGGGTACTTTTTGTTTTTCTTTTCCTAGACCAAACTTTGAGCCCTTGTGACCCAGCAGTTGGCAATTTAAACGGTGAACATATGTTTGATTAGCTACCAGGTTAGTAATCTTCTTAGTTATACATTTTTTACTTTAAGAATTTGATAAGCTGAGTTAAGAGTTACTCTGTCAATTACACATATATATGATTTAATTTTTTAGGAAGTGAGTGAGTTTCCATTGCCTGATGAAGGGATTTCATGCCGAAATGCATAGCAAGAACAGGAATCCCAAACTGAAGATTTAACATCGGGTTCATACTTTATAGATTGCCTGATGAAGGGATTTCATGCCGAAATGCATAGCAAGAACAGGAATCCCAAACTGAAGATTTAACATCGGGTTCATACTTTATAGACGGGTTCATACTTTATAGTCCTGCGGAAATTCAATTTACCAATGTATTGTTGATTTTTGAAAAATATTTCTTTATATGGAAAAACCATTCGTTTGAATATTTACCCTTTCCTACGGGAGCACTACAATATGCTGAATGTTTATAAAGTGAATTACAATGGAGATTAATTGTTTTTCACTTACAGCAGAATGTTAATTCACTAAAATAATTGTGTTATACAAACTGTGTTGTGTCTATATTTCCTTGATTAATCTCAAGGAACACTTCTTTGATGCTGTACTTTTTAGATCCTTTTTGCTAACGATACTTACACAGTTGCACCAGAAGTTGATTTACACTCTATTGAACAAGCGAGATATTCAAACTTGTGCGTCCCTCCACTATTAATCTTACGACTGCAACATTCTCCTCAGCATTGGACCATCCGCATTAGAGGACAACTCGGGTCGAGTGAAGAAGCTAGGAGGAGTGCATCGACAAGCATCAACCAGAGCCTGCCTTAAAGGACATTTCCGAGCCAGTCTAGCCCCTCGAGCTGCAACCGACTGCACCACTAACTGTTGTCATGCTGCAGTCGCTAACGTCGTCTGGTACAACACAACCAGTGCTTCAGACCCACCAATGAGCACTGTGACAGCGATTCCTGACCCAGAGCCACCGTGTAGGTTAGCCTGCAGCCGTCCATCCAGCCTCGCTTGCCAAACTGCCTGCCACTTGATACCCACAGCTGTCTCCCATCTTGAACTCTGTTGCAGAAGCTTCAAAGCTCCCTGAAACAGAATAGACACTGTCTAGCACCAAGAACATCTACAAGCACAAGATACATTGTGGTTATGTCCCCCTCGCCCTTCCTGGAAGGCCCCTAGTGACATTGTACGACCCATTGCACCCTTTTTGCAGAAAACAAGTATCCTTGAACTGTTGTGATTACTTACTTTACCGACAATCCTCCTGTTAGTATCCATAGTGCATCCCTTTTCCTTCTTGAAACTTTCTGTCCTCTGCATTCCTTTACAGGGTGGGTTGTATTTTGTAGTGTGCTGTTGAATAATAATAAAGTAGATATTTTTATACAACCTTAACTAGACAGTCCCTTTCATTGTTGGGTAATAATTGTATTTTTGCTGTGTTGCAACTAACCAACGATCCACGACCTTGCAGAGATAAACCTGTAGTTCTATCCATGTTACCAGAATTGGACAAGGAGGTTTACAATTTGCTTGTGTTTCCAATCTGTTCGGGTCCCATCTGGTGTACTAGAGGTGTGGGGCTGATTGATGGTTTAGAAACTTATATTCATTCCTGGACGACTGGTGCCCCAGAGGTTGATTTGTCACAGACCTAACCGTAGGGATATTGTCATGACTTCAGGGAGTAGTGGAGAATAAACAGGCTAACTGGAGGTTGCCTACTTTCTTCTGGGCCCGGTTGGGTGGGATAATGTGGCGCTTTGCGAAGGTTACGTTGCGGCAAGTGTATAGAAACAGAATTATTAAATTGAAAGTGTGCGCTCAGATGTGACAAAACCTCATGTAGTAAGTCTGGTATGAAGAAGTGATGACTGAGTGTGAGGGGGACTACCATTCATAAACAAGACCTTTATCCTTCTGACCCTCCATCAACTAAAGCTGCGAATAGGAAAGTCTTGCTTGCATTAATACTTTGCAGTGGTGGAATGAAATGAAGATCAGGGCAGCATAGCTACATTTACAAGTTTAAAATAAATGTGGAATGGACCCCTTTGTTTCCCTTTTTCAATTGATGAACCCATTCCTTTCTGTTACCATCCATCTCGTCTTTCAATGGCAATAGAGGTCGAATAACTTAAAGTCAAAGGCGGCTTGATATATGTGAAGGGTGTTCACATGCAGGGGTGGACTGGGAACTAAAAGAGGCCCTGGAAATAATTACTGGGGACCAAAAGAGGCCCTGAAAATCAAGTTCAAAGTGGCCCCATATGACACATTTTCAGGGTATTACCCAAATTGACCTTTTACAATTGACCTTTTGCACAATTGACCTAATTATAGTGGTCCTAATTGACCTTCTGCACAATTGACCTTTATATTATTTTAGTTATTTTATATATGTATTGGGTTGGTTTTGGATTATAAATAATATAAGGGGATTGGATGGGAGGTTGCAGGGTTTTTGGATGGGTGGGGGGATTGTGGGGGGTTTCCCCCCGCATATATGTCCTAATTGACCTTCTAAATTAGGTCAATTCTCCCGAGGTCAATTGTGAAAAGGTCAATTAGTATACAACCATTTTCAGCAAGCCCACTGCTTTTCCTATGAGAAATATCACACAAAAGAGGCCCAGGGTGCAGAGGCCCACCGGGAAATCTCCAGAATTCGCTATAGGCCAGTCAACCCCTGTTCACATGATGTCACAACGCCTACCAATACTGCCCTTGTTGACTTTTTTTGAATTTGCTTTCTCGTTAACAATCTTTCTTTTTTTTTGTATTATGTCATATTGAGTTACATTCTGTTATGTTTAGTTTGTTAGGTTTCTGGGGTCAAATTATAATATGGCTTCTCTAATTTGCATTCCTACTTTGCACTTGGGCTCTTGCAAGCAAAGAGGGGTGGTATTGTGCATGGGTTGGGGGAGGAGAGAAGAAGGTCCTATTTGATTGGCTGCGTGCGGCAGAATTGTGGCTACTCTTGCGTGTGTGTGTGTGTAGTCATGTGAGTATTGGTTAGGTTATGTGCGTCAGAGTTAGATGGTACGCTAACTCGTGCCGCTCTCTTTTGAGAGATTTACAGAGAACCGGTATTGCAGTAGAAACATCTCAATGAAGAGCGGCTGTACATAGAAGAGCATGGGGTCCGGGGGTTTAGTTATGACCAATTGATTTCTACATTAATCCATTATATAACACATTTTTTTGGTAATTGTGTTAAAAGTGCAAATTGCATGCAGGGGACCGCCAAGTGTATCACTCATGCGTACAATGTTAAACAGGTCTATGGCCAAATGCAACAGTGAAGAGTAAAACAAGTTGAAAACGCCTTTACGCTTTACTTTTGTGCTCCATTTTGCCAAATAATGAAACATCGCCTGCAAATTACACTTTGCAGGCAGCGTTTACGAATGAGCTGAAACACAAACTGAAACTGGAAAGGCATCAAAATCCCCCACTATATGATTTGAGGCACAGGGGGATAAAGTAATGACCCTAGAATCACATAATGTTTTTCTGTCCATGTGCTAAAGTGTAGTTTAAAACACAGGTATCCATGTCCCAGTGCCAACTTGTTTAGTCAATAGGTCCAATCTCCTCCACTTCTACCCTCTATCCTCTGGTCCCTCCCTCAAAGCAGAGTAAAGAGCTGTGAGTAAAGCAAATGTGATACTGACGCCCATCAGGTGGGTGAAACTGCATGCTGATATTGATGCAAGGTGTTCTGCTATTCCATTGGCTAGATGAAATATTCCTTAACAAATGTTAATGCTTATAAAATACATTATTATTATAATGGGTTACGTGCTTAATACTCATAGGTTTCTAAGCGCAGACCCGGGGATCGAACCCATGTTGCTCCACGCCGTCTTGCTTCCAAGGCGAGCACGTTGCCCCTGAGCTTTCTTCCCGAGACATGTTCACAGCAAATCCCTTTCTACTCCGCACACATTCACATACAGCTGTGTGTGTTAACGAAGAGCTCTGAGACATCTCTGAAGTATTGTAAACGCACAGAGAGCGAACATGTAGTGGTGCGGCAACTAGTCCCTATGCGAGACCTCCCTTACTCCCTAACACGCCACTGCAAAACCTCACTTTTGTTGAGATTTGATTTGTATGCATGAGTCATTCACTATTCAATTATAACATTTGTTAGCAAATCAAAACATAAGAAATGCCTTTGTTAATCAATGGTACACGGACTCCTTTTCTGATTTCAAAATTACTTCTCTTGTTTTAGGAGGATAGCTCAGGGGTAACGTGCTTGCCTTGAAAGCAAGACGACATGGAACACCACAGGTTCGATCCCCGGGTCCCCAGCGTGTAATAAATAACATATAATATTAATCCTTTCACCCTCAAGGAAAAGCTTTTTGAGGGAACGGCATATCGTCATTTCAGAAAACCCGAATTAATTCAATTTAAAATTGTGAAAAGTATTCTTAAACCCAAAAATCTTAATATCAACAGGAGATAAAAACAAAAAGCAGTTAAAAACAAAATGGTGCACTTTTCAGCCCCTAACTCCCCTGAGATTACAAGGACATGGATCTGCCGGCTACACAGGTTCTATGTGAATGCCATATTCCAGTTGCTACAGAAAGATCTACACCCATGATGTGGCTGAGCTCCCTTTCATCACCTGATCTCCCCGTTTACGCTTTATAAATTAAATGCAATTTTCTTTCTTTGAACTTGAGAAGTGGCAGTGTCTGTCCGGCCTTTATTTGTGAGAGTCGTTTCAAGTGTTTTCAGCAGATTATCATTTAAGCATCCCCTCATCAAAGGGTAAAGGTTGGGGTGTAAGATGGCGGGGCGGTCTCTGGGGTCTCCATGACACAAGCAACAGAGGCAGCCATTGTTATAGCAGAACAGCCCCACGTCAGCATCCGCAACCCGGAGCAGAGTTTCCTCAGAAGATTGGACAATGTCCCTGGATCAAAGGTCAACTGCTAGAGAAAAGGGATCCCTTTGGGCCATATGCACTGATCTTATGTCCCATTATGCGGCGGTCATTTTGAGACCACAAATGACACATCTTCACCTGCGAACGCAGGATTTTGGTTCAAGATTGGCCTTCCACAGAAAGTCTTTGCCACAAGTAGCAGAAAACAAACTTAAAATGTACCATTCAAATAAAATAGTGATTTTTTCTCTCTGACAACCTGTGTTCATCTCACACATGCTCACAACCTGTGAGATGTGTTTTCTATGTGTAGCCCTACATAGCTTCCCAGCTCCGTTAATACTTTGCAGTGGTGGAATGAAATGAAGATCAGGGCAGCATAGCTACATTTACAAGTTTAAAATAAATGTGGAATGGACCCCTTTGTTTCCCTTTTTCAATTGATGAACCCATTCCTTTCTGTTACCATCCATCTCGTCTTTCAATGGCAATAGAGGTGGAATAACTTAAAGTCAAAGGCAGCTTGATAGATGTGAAGGGTGTTCACATGCAGGGGTGGATGGGAACTAAAAGAGGCCCTGGAAATAATTACTGGGGACCAAAAGAGGCCCTGAAAATCAAGTTCAAAGTGGCCCCATATGACACATTTTCAGGGTATTACCCAAATTGACCTTTTACAATTGACCTTTTGCACAATTGACCTAATTATAGTGGTCCTAATTGACCTTCTGCACAATTGACCTTTATATTATTTTAGTTATTTTATATATGTATTGGGTTGGTTTTGGATTATAAATAATATAAGGGGATTGGATGGGAGGTTGCAGGGTTTTTGGATGGGGTGGGGGGATTGTGGGGGGTTTCCCCCCGCATATATGTCCTAATTGACCTTCTAAATTAGGTCAATTCTCCCGAGGTCAATTGTGAAAAGGTCAATTAGTATACAACCATTTTCAGCAAGCCCACTCACTACCTGTGAGATGTGTTTTCTATGTGTAGCCCTACATAGCTTCCCAGCTCCGTTATAAATCAGGGTATGCCTTGGGTACACTTTTCCTCACCTCGATTTGGCAGAGGGAACCCAATATATCTATAGTTAGGTAGGTAACGAAAATAAGGTACACACATATAAAAAAGGTTGACCAAATTTATCTTTATTTATTTTATTTTTATTTATATAGCATTTATTACAGCACACAAACCCCTGAGGCATCTAGGCGCTAGTTACAGAAAGTGCATACATAGAATATGGTAGGTACATAGATACAGTCTGGCAAAGCTACTCCTCGTGTACCGGGGAGCTACATCAGGTTGCATATGGAAGTCATGGGTTACGGGGAGCTATATGGAAGTCGTGGTAGGTACATATATACAATCTGGCAAAGCTACTCCTCATGTTACGGGGAGCTACATCAGGTTGCATATGGAGTTCATGGTAAGTACATATATACAGCCCAGCAAAGCTACTTCTCATGTTATGGGAAGCTACATCAGGTTGCATATAGAGGTCATGGTAAGTACATATATACAGCCTGGCAAAGCTAATTCTCATGTTGGGGGGAGCTACATCAGGTTGCATATGGAGGTCATGGTAGGTACATATATACAATCTGGCAAAGCTACTCCTCATGTTTCAGGATGCTACATCAGGTTGCATATGTGGTCATGGTAAGTACATATGTACAGTCTGGCAAAGCTACTTCATATGTTACAGGGAGCTACGGGGAGCTACATCAGGTTGCATATGAGGTCATGGTAAGTACATATATACAGTCTGGCAAAGCTACTTCTCATGCTACAGACAGCTAAATCAGGTTGCATATGAGGTCATGGTAAGTACATGTGTACAGTCTGGCAAAGATACTTCTTGTGTTACGGGGAGCTACATCAGGTTGCATATGAGGTCATGGTAAGTACATATATACAGTCTGGCAAAGCTACTTCTCATGTTACAAGGAGCTACATCAAGTTGCATATGGAGGTCATGGTAGGTAGGATCGAAATGTAAACTTTTAAAAAGAGGTTGATGATATAAGAAGGTACAATCACATATCCATGGATGCGCTTTCTTGACCTCTGCAACAGACAGGCCACTCGTGGTACATCGTCCATCAAACATATATTTCACCTTTTGATTCAGCCTCCCCATATCACACATCTACATATTGTAGCACTGAATATCGCAGTCCCAGTGTCGTTTTCTCTAATGTTGTGGGTTACTCTTATGTCCTTTCCTTTACAGGGGAGGCATCCATAGCCACTGCCCACCTCGACTCTACATCTCACTCTGCCGCCAGCCTTCCCCTAACAATATTTTCATAAATGCAAACGATTTTGACCACCTCTGTAATAAGTGGCACAATACGTTCCTCACGCTATTGTGACCTGTGAATATGTTTGGCTGTTTGTATTACAGAAGTATGAGTCTACTCAAATCCCACGATTAAGAATGCTGTCATAATTCAGACATTTCAAACAATAGTAAGCTTGGAAATTCATCTTGTCACTGTGACTCATTTTACACTTGTGTATTTCAAGAGCACTGCGAAGTGGAAGGATTGACAAGCCTTTTGAGTGTGGACTGACAGTTAAACCTTAAACTGCAGCGGTCGAAGTGCGCGGAAGCCGATGGGAGCGGTGCTGCTCTGCTTTTTTAATTTTTTAAATTTTTTTACTGTTTCTATACTTTTATTTGAAAAATAATACTGTTCTGGAATGGTTTCATTTTAAACTAAAAGTGTAGGAAGAAGTTGAAACTTGCACTTCAGTTCACCGCACTGACCATTCCCTTAAATATCAGGTGGGTTTGGGGGTTTGGATTGCGCATAGGAGGGGTCGTGGTGATGCGGTGTGTGGGGAGCGGGTGCAGGCTAGCAGGGCACATAGTTCCACTACTTCTTGTCGTACACTTTGACCACTGCTAAACTGCCTAAATTAATCCCTTCATGCAAGCCATGTTTGCCCCACACAAAAGTGTGGTTTGGGAACATGTCGGGGTGGAAACATGGCCTCCCGGAGAGCATTATTCATCCTCAGAGGGACACGCTCTGGGATGTGCTCCCTCGGTAGCCCTTTGCCTCGCGACTGTCTTGGCCTGCAAGGGGGGCAGCATAGCCAAGGCCAGGGTTCTGGCTTTATTCCTAGCCCGGAGAGAAAACACTCCTGCACAGCAAGAGCGTTTCCATTCAGAGTGTACCTATAACCCCCTGAAATAGGATTAGAAATGTATGAATGGCATTGAAGGTAACTTGCCATTGTTTGGTTCAGGAGTGGTTCATTGATGAAATGCTAGCCATTCTAGAACCAAGTAAAATAAACATGGCAGGCCATGTTGAGTATTTCTACTAATGTGCAAGGCCTTTGAAACTATTTCCTGTGGAAAATGGAAGGCTCACCCCCGGCTATCACCTGAGATCCTTATGCTGCTTCGGTGGAGTAGGTCACAATGCTTGAGGGGCCATCCTCAGACGCATAAACAAGGCTGTCCAATAGCTACCAATTTCCCTGTGTTGTGGTATGAAAGATGGAGTGCTCAAAATGGAGGCTTTTGTGAGGCAGAAACATGTATTTAAACTGTGTTTTAAGATGTCAACAAGATCAGTGGAATACTGAGGAAGTTCATATATGATATAATCCCCCCCTCAGGTAGACAGAGTGCCTTGCACACTTATAATCCAGAAACATGTCAAGATCCCTCATCCACCAAATCCATTGGGGACCCAGATTTCTAGAGTCAGTTCCATCAAAGTGAAAAGGAGACTGGGATTGGAAGCATTGAGGGTGGGCCCACCTTGATGCGATGAGGGGGATGCACTTGTGGTAGATGATGACATCTCGTCATCAGACATGTCGAGACCAAGGGCACTCGCAGGAACCAGCAAGGATCAGGGTGGTTGAAATATATACAACAGGTGAGCTCAGACTGCTCCTTCGAAGGAAGAAATGTGTAGTGTGCCGCGGAAACACTTTTAGGCGCCTTTGTGCATGGAGATATTGGCCTTCAACACATTATATTACCAGCTTACACAGTAGGGGGGGGGGCATATGCAAATCAATGCCACCCATCCCCCCAGGTTGCTGGAACACCAGACATGACAGTGGAGGCTCAGAGGTGGCCGTGGCAGAGCACTGCGGTGGGTGGCAGTGCAGCAGCTGAATAGTTATGGAGGCAATCTAGGGGGGTACATTGAGAGAGTGTGTCCTTTAGCCGGGTGGTTTCACAATGGAAGTCATTAAACACTAACACCAGAAGAACACCAGAGCTGCCCAGCAGGGTCACATTGGGACAGAGAATCGGCTTGGACACCAATGAAAAAGTGTCCCACGGTCACAAATGCCAATTCATTCCTTTTGTGACAGACTGAGTAGTACCCAAAGGGGATGGGGTGGGTGCATGCATTGCATGCATTGCAAATTGTGCATTTTAAAGAGCATTTGATGAGTAACACAGGTCTAAACTACTAGCAGCACAGTGATGTAATTAGGACTAGCCACTTTCATTGCATCCCATTTCAACATATCTTGTGTTAACACCATTTTCTCACCACTTTTTCTTGCAAATATGGGTTGGTGTTAGGCATATAGAAAGGGCGGCGTGTGAGGGTGTAAGTGGTCTCCACCCATACTTTGCATTCAAAATGGTAAAAGAAATTGCAGTGAAATTGGATTCAGTGCGATGGGATGCGAGCAAATCTCATCGATCAAACTGGTCACTCTTGCTAAAACAGTAGCCCACACTAGCATGGCAAGCCTGCATTTTGGCACTGGTCCGTCCCATAGTGACCACCAGCGTGAACAGCAGCAAGGCAGTGAGCCTGCATGTGGGGTAGATATCCGCTCATCATCCATGTCGGATTCAGGCCACTTCATGCACACATAGAGTACACCTGCATTGATCTTCTTGCATCACCTCTACTGCGTATCCTTGGAGAAATCTACTTCCTTTCCAGTCTCTTGCCTTTCCTCCTCGTCACTTCCTGTTTCTTTTCTTCCTTTCCAGTCTCTTGCCTTTCCTCCTCGTCACTTCCTGGTTTTTTCTTCCTTTCCAGTCTCTTCCCTTTCCTCCTCGTCACTTCCTGTTTCTTTTGCAGGAAAAAATGGAAAGAGAAAGAAGACATGACACTTCTTAGCATTATATCGGTCAATGCGATGTGTAATCTGTTAAGAAGTCATTATGATGTAAATTATGAGAAACAAACCACATCATTTTCAAAGAAGTCGTCCTATTCCTTGTAATATACTTATTGGGTGCATAGATGAGTGCACCGGGAATGAAACCAATTACTTGTACGCCCCTCCATAAAAGTATACCTTTATTGAAATACCCCTTTCTTCTAAAAAAACAAACTACCCGAATCAAGGCATTTTTTGCTCATACATGGAGGTGGGTTTCACAACTAAAGGCAAGGGGGAAACACCTGACATCATTTTGAAATGGGACTCTAAGCATCTTAATCAGACCCTGTGCATGCCTGTCTCCACTCGGTCCGCCTCACTCTGGGGTTATGACCACGCAGCACATTGCAACTTTATTACAAAGTCTTCTTGCAAATTTGAATTCCGGGTAGGAATTATGTAATGCCCCTTTTTGCTGTATAGTAGTACCACAAGGTTCAAATTGACTGCTTTAACACCCCAGTTATTTCATTTGTTACTGATTAGCTTGTCCATTTTTCAAGGCACAACTCATTCATCCGGCCTCAGAAATGTATCCGTGACACAGTCATTCTATCCTCAACACTTTTGGCAGTAGACAACACTACCTGACATATATCCTTTAGCAAGCTGGCTACAAACAAACACAGGACACAAACTGACAAAGCCAACAGGTTTGGCTCTTGTGTAGGCATTTTTTAGGCCTGCCAGTGTGATGGGGCTCTAACCCCTAATGTTTCCAGGTTTCACTATAGTAGCAGGGAGCAGAGTGGGAGCTGCTGTCACCCTATCCTGTGAAGAGGTCCCTTTGCTCCAAAAGACGCAAATGAAGATAATGGTGTCAAAAAAACATGGTTCTAACTTCCCTTCAAAAGTTGCTACCGGTATTGGAGACTGCACAAGATCTGAACAACAAATCATTTATAATGAATGACAGAGGTCAGACTGTCTGGATTGTGGGTTGTATTTCTAAATGATCAAACAATCCAGCACTTTCTGGGTTGACGTATCTTGTGGTAGGCCAAAGGCAAAAAAGCAGACCAGGATTTTACAGGCACAGGCTTAATACGCACAAGTACTAACACCATTTGCCAGCTGTTGCCATGTTATGATGAGGTAGTAACATTGTATAAGTGCCTGGAAATGCATATCCCATGCAGACACATAAGACGCCAGTCTGATAGCACAGCGAGTAGAGCATAGAGTGCTTGCTTTGACATCTGTGCAGAGCCTGCTGACACAGGTTCGAATCCCATCCGAGGTCATCCGAGGTCGATAAATGAGCACCACACACCTTGGGTAATAAGCAGCGCTCAGACACCGGTTTGTAGCACTATATAAATGCTAAATGATGATGATTATTATTATAAGCCAAAACTGTTGTCATTTCCCTTGCTTGTTTGTTATATTTACCTGGATTCCTAGGATGGTTTTTCTCCAGCCCAACTTGGTTTATTAGCACTCGGTGAGTGTGTCTGGCCAATCAGGTGGGTTGGAATGAGGGTGAAATCTATCAGTAACTAGCCACATCCTCACACCACCTGTGCCCTTTCCTGGTAATCGGCAATCTTTTCCTGATGCGGGCACCCCAGGCCTATTCCCTTCTTGACCCCATCACTCAAAGCATTCCAGGCCCCAAGCCGACCTACATGCTCTTGCTGGTCTTCCCACTCTATCCTGATGGCAGCCAAGGAAATAGAAAAGGGATTTACTCCCTTTACCATATTCCAGGGAAGGCAGTTTTTCTGTTAGTTGTTTTTTAAGGAATTTGGGCACACACAATATGCACAGAGTAATTTCCTTAAAAAAAAATCTAAACCACAATTAACAACCGGGAGGCATCATCAGGGTGCCAGTACAGTTAATCCTGAATAAGGGTGTGTACAGGGCTGGTAGTGCCCCTGAGTCTTTGCAGTCGCCTAGCTTCGCTCATGTCACTTTTGCTTGGGCCGCATTGCCATTACCACCTTCATCCACCCCAGAATGTAGGTGGGGACATGCTATATTATTCTTAAGGTAATCAATCACTGCAGAGTTACATTAAGTGAAGCAGTGAACATTGTACATCGATCTGGTCAATCAAAAACAACAGTTCTGCTAAGAATATTTGTTGTACGTTTCTTGAGGGGGGCAGGTAGAATACAGTTCGTGGATGACAAAATGGTATCATAGATGATTTGATCAGGTCTATATGTTAGATGTACTGTGTGCAGCAGGCACGCCCTGCATGCCACTGTGTAGAAATAGAAGGCACTTGCGTTTTAATGGCATTGGTGAAGAGTATTATGCTTACATAATGCACATGGATAGAAAAAAAGAGACCGAGGTTAAGCAAGAAAGCGGGCTCTGCATAGTGGAACTGTTCCATGGCGACTGACTATCAACATGGTGTAGCAGTGATTTAGGAGCAGTGTTACAAATATTAGGATTTATGTCGAGTATGATGGCTGTACAAGAAACTAGTGGTGGTCATGGAATTACTGCCATATTTATCACACCTGATACTACATGTTTGATATGATATGATATGGCATTTATAACTTGCCTATACACAAGTGTTTCAAGGCGTGATGAGGCAAGGGAGGGGAACAAAGGGAGGACGGACAACGATCCTACTAGGCCAGGTATAATTCAGATCGCACAAGTGCGAGGGAAGGGGGAAGGGACAGTGCAGTACATGGCAACAGATGATAAAACTAAGTAAGTAGTGGCCAGCAAGTAGCAAGTGCATGGGTAAGTGCAGACATCAAGGGCTGGGAGGGGGACTGTAGGGATACAGAGACAGTCCCCAGGTGCGGGGATTGCCAGGTGGGAAGTGCAGGTGTGAGACGCTGGCGGGGGAGGGACCTGGTCCTGAGATCATAGGGTGTCCAGTTAGCCCGTGCGAGTGCAATTTCAGTTACAGGTAGGAGGTCAGCAGAGGGGAGGAGGAGAAAAAGCAGAAGAAAACAGAAAGGTTTTGAGGTGCTTCCGGAACCGGAGATGGTTCTCCTCAAGTTTAAGGGAGGCAGGGAGGCTGTTCCAGAGGGAGGCACCAGCCGAGGAAAGAGATCTACCACCAACTCGTTGCTTGGAGAAGCGACGGACCCTGAGGGAGTTGGAGGCGGATGAGCAAAGAGCTCGAGAAGGAAGATATTTAGGAAGAGAGAGTACAATGTATTGAGGCCCCAGAAGGCCTTGTGGATGATGCAGAGGGTTTTGAACTTAATCCTCGCAGCCACTAGGAGCCAGTGCAGAGATTTTAGTCCTGGAGACATGCAATCCCTGGGCTTGAGGCAAAGGACAAGTCTTGCAGTTCTGTTCTGGATAAGTTGCAGAGGATGGAGAGTAGAAGCAGGCTGATTTAGAAAGAGGCTGTTGCAATAGTCCAGCCCAGAGATAACCAGAGATCTGGAGACAGTGAGCTTGTGGGGGAAGGAGAGGAAAGGAAGAATACCTCTGAGGAGGTGCAGCTGGTAGAGTGAGTTCTTTGGAGACGTTAGAGATGTGAAGAGAGAAGGAGAGTGTGGAGTCGAAGATGACCCCAAGGTTTTTTAGCCTTGCATGTGGGAGCAAGAAGAGGCCAAGAGAGGCTGGCCAGAGAGCTGCAGGGAAGGAGGGAGCGGGTGTGCCGATGAGGAGAATCTCAGTCTTACTGGCATTAAGGCAGAGGTAGTTGGCAGCACACCACTCCTGGATAGCAGACAGACAGACAGAGATGACAACATCCTTCCTCTAATTTTCCACATTCCATTAAAGAGCAGCAGTGACCGTTTTTGTGCTACTGTCTTAGTTGGAAATCCACCTGTTCTGTTATGACGATTTATTGAACATTAGCAAACGTGACATGGGTTAAGGGATTTGAAAGCACAAAACAAAGTCAATCGTTGTTTTAGGAAGTTCTGCATATATTTGACACACTTTTGTCTGTTCACATGTCCTCTCACCATGCTGTTAAGTTGCAGTAGCTCATTGGGTGAGCGCTCCCAGTAATTTCCTGGGTTGCTTTTATGAATTTCAATCCCTCTCCCATTTTGTTCATAATCCCATTTTTGTATTCTCTTTTTTATTTAATTTTTGAGCAGTTTAAAGGTAGAGTTCCTTGTTATCCTTTATTGGGTCTAATCAAGAGTTATTTTGTTGATGAGGATTTCAAATTGCAGGTGTATTTTTATGGCCCTATTAACACTTCAAAAGTTTGCCTAGGTGCAAATAGACGTCAAACCCATTTCCAGCCTTATAGCATGTAAACCTTACTGCATTGGGTAATCCCATTGTTTTCTTCCAAAAGATTCCTTCTAATTTATTAAACTCATCTTTTCCACTTAACAGAGACGCTTCAATGGCATATAATAGAAGTAGGAGTAAGCCTTGTTTGTATGTAAGAGAAAACCTTTATTACTATAGCCCCCAGTCTTATGAAGGAATTCTTTAATGTTCCCAGCTTTTTGTAAAAAATATTGTCAGTTTGAGCTGGAAATCTTTCCTTTCTTGATTTTGTGATGATATCAATACTCCTAAATATGGATAGGATACAATTATTTCAAATTGCATCTCTTGTACCTGCCATATGATATCTGTATAGCGATTGGTCTTGTTCACTAAAATATTTTTTTAATGGATTCTTAAATGATTTGTCTCGGCATAGCTCCATAGCTCCATGCATTACTTTTGTATGATCTTATAATACTACGTCATCCAGGTACCCCATGCTTTCAATCTGTATATCAGCAACTTTGGGTGGAAAAACACAGGCTTTGTTAAGGTGGCCCGGCAGAGCAGGTGTATATTAAAGGGATGGTCTAGTAAAACATTTTATTTAAAAAATAGATAGGCAACATAAAAAAAAAATACTACCATTCTCTTTTTTAAAACTTCCTATGTAAAATTTTGAGCTATTCAAGCTCAAAATTCGCAAAAGCAAGCACATGGGCGCATCCATTTTGTGAAATGGAGGCCCTCCTGTGCTGGCTTTTGCTTTTGCGGCACTAATGAAGGAAAAGCCAGCCAGCTGTAGTAAACAAAAGCTACCGCTGGGTGGCTTTCCCTTCATTAGTGCTGTAGGCGGAGGACGGGAACCGGAGACCAGAGCAGGAAAGCTGCAGCTGAATCTCGGTAAGTGCTATTTATTTTTTTTAAAAATAAGCACTAGATGCATTTTTTTTCTAAGTTTTCCGGACTGGAGGAGCCCAGAAAACTTAGAAATAAAACCGAAGGTTTAAAAACGTTGTATTTATGTTTGCGGTTGCTTTTGAAGCGACCGCAAACATAAATACAACGTTATTGTGTTGGAAAACGCGGCGGTTTTTCTTTCCAATTTTCTCAGGCTCCTCCGGCTCGGAGGAGCCTGAGAAACTTGGAAAGAAAAACCACAGCGTTTTCCAACACAACCGCGTGTGTTTCTGCCTGCTGTGGCCATCACTTTTGGTCTCCGGTGCTCCCAGGGGAGCACCGGAGACCCAAAGTGAAAGCCACAGCAGGCAGAAACACAACGCGGTTATGTTTACATGCCGCGTAGTGTTTCTACCTACAGCTGATTTCCCATTTGGGGCTCTCGGGCTCCCCGTGGGGAGCCCGAGAGCCCCAAATGGGAAAGCAGATTCAGGCAGAAACAACGCGGCATTTAGCATTTCCCATGTGGGTCTCTCGGGCTCCCCATGGGGAGCCCGAGAGCCCCAAATGGGAAATCAGCTGTAGGTAGAAACACTACGCGGCATGTAAACATAACCGCGTTGTGTTTCTGCCTGCTGTGGCTTTCACTTTGGGTCTCCGGTGCTCCCCTGGGAGCACAGAGACCCAAAGTGATAGCCACAGCAGGCAGAAACACATGCGGTTGTGTTGGAAAACGCTGCGGTTTTTCTTTCCAAGTTTCTCAGGCTCTCGGAGGAGCCTGAGAAACTTGGAAAGAAAAACCGCAGCGTTTTCCAACACAATAACGTTGAAACATAAATACAATGTTTTTAAAGCTGCGGTTTTATTTCTAAGTTTTCTGGGCTCCTCCAGCCCGGAAAACTTAGAAAAAAAAAACACAGCTAGTGCTTATTTTCTTTAAAAAAAAAGATAGCACTTACCGAGATTCAGCTGCAGCTTTCCTGCTCTGGTGTCTGATCCCTGTCCTCCGCCTACAGCACTAATGAAGGGAAAGCCACCCAGCGGTAGCTTTTGTTTACTACAGCTGGCTGGCTTTTCCTTCATTAGTGCCGCAAAAGCAAAAGCCAGCACAGGAGGGCCTCCATTTCATAAAATGGATGCGCCCATGTGCTTGCTTTTGCGAATTTTGAGCTTCAATAGCTCAAAATTTTACATAGGAAGTTTTAAAAAAGAGAATGCTAGTATTTTTTTTTATGTTGCCTATCTATTTTTTAAATAACATTTTTTACTAGACCATCCCTTTAAGGCTAAAAATCAAGGGCACCCTCTAAATGTGATGGACTTAGTTTTAGGCTTGTTTTTTAAAAAAAATGTTTTAATTATGAATATGGATGTATTGAACTCTGTTGTATGTATATACATTTAATAAACATGTAAATACAAAAAGAAAAAGAAAACAAAAAAGCAGGGGCACCAACCAGTATGCATCCCTGCTTCCAACCAACATTTGTTTATATAGGTTTACATAATCTGCCATAGCTATCCAACCTCGTTTGGACCATAGTATTACTGTCGGAGTGTGTGGCAGAATGTTCCGGTGTACACTGCTGATCATAGCTACTGCTACTGCAAGTCGGTTTTCCATACCTTTGCTAAAGGTAGAGCCACATTACATCTACCCTGCCTGGAGCGGAGCGGTGGCGGAGTTTGTGGAAGAGTGTTACAGTGTTCACTGCTGATCAAACCTACTGCTACTGCTAGTCTGTTTTCCATAACTTTGCTGAAGGTGGAGCCAAGTTACATAAACCCTGCCTGGAGCGGGGAAGTGGTGCATTGTGTGGCAGAGTGTTACAGTGTTCACTGCTGATCATACCTACTGCTACTGCTAGTCTGTTTTCGATACCTTTGCTGAAGGTGGAGCCACATTACAACTACCCTGCCCGGAGCAGTGGCGGAGTGTGTGGCAGAGTGTTACGGTGGTGTGTGGAGTATGATGGAGGTGGCAGAACTAATTTTGATCACCTACTAATGTAATACAGCCTGGGCTCTCCCCTCTCTAGAAACGACATATCTGGTGCTACTTCCACAAACCACGTAGCCTCTACCTCTATCACACTGTCCTCTTTTCTTAACAAGCCATGCACTACGAAGCTGCCAAAGGGGCAGCAGTGTGCTATACAAGTCCACACAATTACCAAATCCTGTGAATCCCTAACCGCTAAACTCTTAACATCATCCGCCAAAACTATCAATATACACCTCATGTACAGACCACCATGTCCTATCGGAACATTTGAGGAAGACATATCTATGATCCTCTCAAACAATCTAAAAAACTCATCGCAAGCCATCCTTCTGGGAGACCTGAACTTAGGTTTTAATGATCACAAAGACCTGCAAGCAACTAATATCACCAATGTCATCTCAGAACTTGGATTTACCCAAAGAATCTCACAACCTACGCATGAAAAAGGTCGAACACTCTACTGGGTAGCCAACCACAACTGTAATGTAACGACTACTGATGTCTGCCCACAAATTTGGACTGATCATGCACTAATAACCTTCCTCTTAAATGAACATACTACCCAACCTAAGGAAAACATACTGGCTCCCCCCTTACCAACCAGAAATAAAAAAAAAACATAACTACAAACAAACTGCTACCACTTATCCTCCCAACTCTAAATGCCTTACCTGAATCACTAAACCCATCAGTACTAGTGAACGAATTCAACTCAACCATGGCCACAGCCCTAGGCACTATCGCCCCTTTGAAATTGTCAAGATACACCAAACAAGGGGAAGAGAGGTCGACACTCTCCCCCCGAACCACAGAGGCTGAATGAAGTCGACCCTCCCACTGTGGTTGGCACAGGTGCCTGGTACAGTAAACAGAACACCACGTGGCAGCCAATGGGGGGAAGCGGGTTAGGGAGAGGTTGTGGACAGGGTGGGGAAGTTTAGGAACACCGGATAGAGGGTTAGGGAAAACCTAGTTTGGATAGGACAGGGAATGTAACAGGAACAAACCCTACATTGCCTGAAACCTTGTAATACCCTCAGTGACTAGCCCTGTCTCTGACATGTCCTTTTGCACTCCTTGAAAACCTTTAGTAATACACCTTGATACATGTACCACATTCATTCTCTAATAGCAACAACATACATAGCAAGCATGATGGAACATACAATTGGGAATGATCCCACTGTGAAGAAACATAGCACATGGCCCCAAGGGCAGACGTAAGCAACCCTTATAAACATGGATCATGACAGGAAAAAAGAACATAACACGTAAGCGTTGGATCATTCATCGCTCCAGCCCAATGTCTTTCCTAAAACCAGAACTCTTAATTGCCACATTATCAGCCCAAACCCTGAGAAGAAAGGCCAGGTATATATTGTCCCATCTGCAAAAGTGGTTACACATTAATTGCGACTAATCAGTCCAGCCGCCATGCAATTGTGTTCTTTACACTGCAGTAATCCTGCCTTCATGGAACCTGGCCCCTCCCTGTGCACAAGATACCCGCTCGGGCACTCACACCAACATCTCTTTACTTATCTTATGTCCGGGAGGCTTGGAAGCTCTCCCGGATGCCGTATCGTGAGTCTCATAACAGCGGCACCCTTTATGCCATTCCTCTCCTGCTGCAACTCTCCGTAGCTTTCCGTAGCTTTCTCCTTAATACGGTTCAGTGAATCTCCTTTGTTCCGCCGTCATGAAGCACACACACGCAAAATAAGCCACACCTGCCGTGCGCCGTGGGCCCTTAATGAGCAGTTACTAATCACCGTCAGATGGCCACACTCGCGCACGGCGGATGACTACACACTCCTTCCACGTGCTGCTGGGAAGTGTAGTTTTGTTCACCAATTCCCTATTTAGTCAATTGCGGGCGCCTCCTAGGTCCTTGCCCTCCACTCCTACCCTTATTCCTGACAGCAATTGAGTGAAAGTAAGCCCAGAACACACTTAAACACTTGGTTCCCCCCTCACCTCAAATCCCTAAGGATTGAAAAACGCAAATGTGAATCCGCCTGGAGGCTGACTCCATCCGAGACTAATAAAGCAGCTCTCATCAATGCCTTTAAGATGTATAAAAATGAAATAAGGAAAGCTAAAAAAGAGAACTTTAACAACAGAATATTACAGGCCAAATCTGGAACCAAAGAGCTATTCATTATACTAAAGGAACTTGAAAACCCTATCCCTGTCCCGGACAACTGCGACAAAAACAAAACGTGGCTCTAACATCCAAAAAGCCGTAAACGACAAAATTGTCACTCTCCAAACAAAAATTGAGAAAAAGAAACAAAATATTCCTCCCTCATCCAATCAAAGTGGAAAACCACCTACTTTTACCAAACCAGAACACAAATTCAACTTCACCAAAGTAACCATTTTAGAAATTGAAAAAATAATACGTTCACTCAAACCTACCAACTGCCGAGGCGACATATGCCCTGCCCAATTGAAAAAGACGCGGCCAGAGACCTACCATCATTTATTTCAAAACTTATTAATGCTTCCTTTATATCAGGCATAATACCAAACAACCTTAAACAATCCTGGGTCCTACCCCTCCTTAAAAAGCAAACCTTGGACCCCTCCATCCCGACTAACTACAGACCAATTACTACGGTACCTTTTCTGTTAAAAATACTAGACAGAGTAGCTTACCTACAGATCCAAAAATACTTGGAGCTGCATCAACTATTAGGTACCAGACAATCAGGCTTCAGGCCTCAACACGGTACCGAAACCACGCTCATCAATATCAAAATCCAGATTGATGAGCTGAGAGACCATGGAAAAACTGCCCTACTCCTCCTACTGGATCTCTCAGCGGCATTTGACTTGGTGGATCATGATGTATTCTGCACACACCTGGAATCTGCGGCCCACTTCTCCACACATGCCATTGCATGGATCAAGTCGTTCTTAAGTGGCAGAACCATGAGGGTTTTCTCCCCCTCTGCAGCGGCTGACCCTGTAGCCATCACATGTGGCGTTCCCCAGGGATCTTGTGTCTCTCCGACCATGTATAACATTTTCACAAAGCCACTGTTTGATGATCTGGGCCTTCTGGGTGTCAACTACACAAACTATGCAGATGACACTCAGATTCTCATCCCACTTTCGGGGGATTATGAACGGGATTTGGCCTTGGTGAATAGAATATACCTCATCATCCAGGCATGGGTGGCCCGCCATGGTCTATGCCTGAAGGATGACAAAACAGAACTCATCATACTGGGGAACACACAAAACATCAAAAAACTGAACGATGACTACTCATCATTTATTCTAGATGGCAACACCATCAAAGTAGCAAAAGAGGTAAAAACATTAAGTTTTTACCTCGACTCCTGCCTCTCTCTAACAAAACAGGTGAGTGTGATGCTCTCTAGTACCGCATACGCCTGCAAGCTGATTAGAGCTGCTAAACCATACTTGTCCACCACCAGTTGTCTCACCCTATCTATAGCTCTGGTATTATCCAAATTGGATTATTGTAATGCACTATACATAGGATCCAATAAACACACGCTTCAAAAATCCAAACCCTGCAGAACAATGCCCTTAGAGCCGCCCTAGGAATCCCAGGAAGAGAGCATATCTCTGATGTCCGAAGACAATCGAATTGGCTATCCACAGCTGACAAAATTAAACTTAAAACAGTATCACTTACATTCAAAAGCATAAATAATCTAGCCCCCAAATACCTAACAGACAGGGTCAAAAGAAGAACCTCCAATAGACCTACCAGAGAAGCCTATACCAACCAGCTAGTGGTGCCCTCATTTAAATTGAGCACAGCCGGAGGCAACAGCTTCCCTGTCAAAGCGGCCCAGTTGTGGAAAACCCTCCCATCTTCTTTAAGGTCTGACAAATCCTATCTGCACTTCAGACTTCACTGCATCAAATGGCTCAAAGAAAATGACCTATAACTGACTGATACTAGGACTACTCACATCTGACCCATCTATTATGCCACAACTGAACGCATATTTACATGCACATCTCTCCCGCTTATTCCACCCTGCGCTCTAACCCTCAATGTTTATTGCACATACTCCTCTGTGTACAAATAATTGTGGTTATAACCCTGTATATCATCACATTATTGCTGTCAATGTACTCTGTAACTACATGGAATGTGTAACTGTAACTTGTAAGCTTAAAGAATTCTTGAATTTGCGCCTGGATGCCCTTTGGTCTGGCGCGCGTTATAAATAAATAAACAAACAATACTCAATTATGCATTCAGCACCACCAGGGTTTCAGGGGAAAAGCGTTCAATTGCATCTCCATCCTGCTGCGGTCGGCTGCTTCGAACTTGCACTGTCTCTTCTGTCTCTTGCGGTTGTTAATGAGTGTCTCCACCAGCCATTTATGATGGAGTCTGAGTGCTACTTATTATTATCCACTGTGTGTGGTGCTCATTTATCGACCTCGGAAGGATGAAAAACTGAGTTTGGCCCTACGGGATTCGAACCTGCACAGATGTCAATGCGAGCGCTGTACTTGCTGTGCTATCAGACCAGCTATTAACTGTTAGTTACTATTAACTTTGCTGGCTAGGGCTAATGGGAGTTGAAGATTGAAAGGTTGCAGACCACTGAGATAGCCGAATGCCCAAAGTCAATACTCAGCAACTGGCTGGCTCCAGAGGAAAACATGTCGCCTGGGATTCCCACTAAGTTTATTGGTTCAACTTAGTTTATATGAGGAAAAAGAAGCTCCATTTTTTAAGCACTCATTTCATTTCAGTCTCCAAAGATTTTTGCTACTTGGATATCTTTTTTTTTTTAATTTGCATTTCGGCTACTTTTTTATTTTGACTCCACGCCTTCCAAAGGCCACCTACTGTACAGTAGTACCCCTTGCTCGCAGCCCGAGCAGCAGGTCTGACATCCTCGCCTTCCCGCGGGCCAAATACTTGTGCGGTGTGAAGTTATGAGCCTAACTTGACACTGTGCTGTTAGTTCGTGGGAGGAGACTGGCTCGCGGGCAAGTGGCAGACAAAGACGGATTGTTGCGATTTGCACACAGGTGTTTCTGAGCGTGTTCCAATAGGCCCTGCTGTGTCAGCCACCGGATTATCACCTACTGGTGCTGCGTTACTAGTAAAGGGGTCGCTAAAAAGCCTGGCCGATGCGCTCCATTCACTGTTTCTTGGAAAGTCTCGTGCACAATTGCATTCCTTTTCACTAAATGAATTAATCAAGGGCTGGGGGACACTGGCCCATTCCTACTTTGGCGTCGCCGCTCGGCATCTGAAGGTGCACTGTTTTTTAGTTTGAAATCAGCAGGGCTGTTTCATGAAGGTCATAGGGCAGTGGTCAAAATGGACGGGGACGCTTGGGAGCAGTGCTCCTCTACTTTTGAAATTAGGTTTTACTGTTCCTTTAATTTTATTTTAAAAAGAGCCCGTTCCGGAATGGTTTCATTTTAAAATAAAAGTGTAGGAAGAAGTTGAAACTTGCACTTGAGTGCACGGCTCTGAACGTTCACTTAAACAGCAGGCGCATGTGTTTGATGGTGTGCATTGTCCATGGGAGTGCACGTGCTGATGGGGGTAGTGGAGAGCGGGGGCAGGCCAGCAGGGAACATAGTTCGACTACTTCTTTTGTTTTGTACTCTTCAACCACTGGTTGCAGGTGTAGTAGGAATGACAACGTCAAATGATCACGTGATCTATGATTCTGAGAAGGACCATTTTTATGTTTTTGAAACAACTTGTAATGATTTCTTAAGGCATCAGCTTGTAAAGTAACCGTAAATGACGATAGGCACAACTAACACAAACTAGTATGAGGTGAAGACTTATTGAACAGCAACATATGAGTAGAACATGCTACCCCAACTACCCACACCCGATGCTTATGATTGAGCTCAAATTTAGGATTTCTGTTATTGCAAATACGCAGGTGAAATATGCGCTCGGTTATTCGGGAAGAAAACCGCCCTCGTTAAGCAAATGGTACTCAATCTGTGAGTTTTAGGAAACACGATTTATGTTTAAAATCATGACTTAATGAAATGACATCAGAAAGTGCTGTACTTTGCATTGCAATAATGCCTTTAAAAATGGGGACGCAGGTGCTGCAAACGTACTCTTCACCTATAAGCTTTTTTGCATAAATTCTCGAGATGTTTGTTTATATGAATTCTTAAGGACACTGCCACCTCTAAACCCTCTTTGTTGCTACACGTCATTTAATTTCTGGTCTCAACACAGAAACGTGGATTTCCAATCTACTGATGAGGAAGCTGTTCGCATCATTGCATTCAGAAATCATTCTTATTGATCCCCAGGACCTCTTATCTTGGGGGATGAACACAATGAAACAAAAAGAGGTAGAAGCTAAATGGCAGGAACATCAATTATCTGAGGACAAACATACTGCTTGCATGTCAGAAACACTATCCATGGATTTAAAGAAGTCATTCCACGGCTTCCACTGTTTTTCTTACGTCGACGACACGTACATTTCAGTTAATCTCGATCTTTCCTCGGTGGAGACTGCATCCCGCTTTAGGGTGCGTTTGGCAGCCGTGGGGGACTGGATGAGTAGTAATTGGCTCATGCTGAATAGCAACAAAACCGAGGTGATGGTTGTGGGCCCTCCTTCTGTGGCTGCTTTGTGGACCCCTATGTTCTGGCCCCCTTCTCTTGGTCCTTTTCCCACCACGGTTTCTGGCATGAAAGATCTTGGCATCAGAATCTACCCCACACTCTCGGTGGATAAGTAGATTGGTGCAGGGTGCCAACAAGGCCATTTCCAGCTGAAAGCCCTGAGGAAGGTGCTGCCCTTACTATCACTGCACTCAAGGCCCCCTGTGATGGCTTCCTTGCTGTTTTCGGCCCTGGACTACTGTAACGTGTTGTAACTGGCCCAACCGGCTTATCTTCTCCATCGGCTCCAGAACTCGGCCGGGAGGGTGGCCACTGTGGCCCTGCGTTATTCCTGTGATTCCCAAATTCTTCATTGCCTTCACTGCCTCCCGGTGACCAAACAGATACCTTTTAAATCTCTTTGCTTGGTCCACTGTGCCTATTATGGCAGGGGTGCAGAATATTTGCAACAAAATGTTGTCACCACACTCCTTCCCAGGCCCTGCATTCGGTCCAGGTTTGTTTGGTGGTTTTGCACGGGCCAAGTACGCATGCATTGGTAGACCCGCATTCTCCATAGTTGCCGCTAAACTGTGGAATTCATTTCCTACGTCTCTCCGTGCCACTGAGGACTAGCTCTCCTTTAGGCGCTCTCATAAAAGGTATTTGTTTTGACATTGAGTTAACTTTGATAGTCTGTCTCGTGCTCTGCCTAGCGCCAAGATGCCTCTGGGCGAACGTCAGTACAATTATACATACATACATACATAGAGTCATATGGACAGTGTAGGCTGCTTATGGTCTTTAATTAATCTTTAAGCACCCAGTTCCATGGGCTGGAACAGATGAGAATGGTCTCAGGACGTTTTCCCCCGTTCCAGCCCTTGGAACAAGTACTTAATGCTATTAGCACCCCGGGCTTCCAATACAGAAACTCGGGGTGCTAAGTAAATTGTATTTTTATTCAATGTATGGGATGCCGCGCGCATCCTGTTCCTTGAATGAAAATACTGGCACAAGATGGCCGCCATATATCCGGAAGGCAAGGCTCCATACGGAGCCCCTCTTCCATTTACATGGTGGCCTTGGAGCACCAGCTGCAGCATGGCAGCGGCCACCAAAGAAAAGAGGTAAGTGGGGGGGGGGTGGGAATGGGTAAATTAAAAGAAAAGGGAGGGTGTGGAGAAGAGCAGCCTGCAGGTTCCATGGAATGCGGCTTGGATCGGTAGATTCAGCTCGTGATCCAAGAAACCTGATTGGATGCTCCCCAAGGTGGTCTGAAACCTGAAGGTTTGATAATCACGGCCACATGCACCAGTCTAAGGCTTTCTTGACTACATCAATTGCCAAACTGTTAAGAAAACATTTCAAGCAATATGAAATATGTGTCAATTCCTAAGCTAATCCTCTGGAAAGTTCGGGCAGTCTATGCTCAACAGAATGTTTGACTGGATGTAACATGTACAGTTGCTATCCCCAGTAGCATGTCAGCACATAATGGAGCCATCGAGATAGATAAAGTATTTCAACAGGGCTTTTAGCTCCTGTAAAAGGATGCCTGCCTTTGGTTCAGTGCTGCCTGCATTTGAATGTCAGGTTGGGCTGTGGAGCTATTGCCTCCTGTTAAGGTTGGTTCATATGCTCTCAGAAATGCCTAGTAACAGGAGTGTTGGTGGACCAAAGATGACAGCAAACAGCCACCGAGCTATGGGTTCTTGCGTCCCGACTAATGTTAGAATCTGTTCATAATATTTGCAATCTTATAAATATTGGTACACACATCAAGAAACATTTATAATTTGGTGAGTGTTTTGCCAGTTGCATCATCAAAACAGGGCCAAAACATAATCAAGAAAGGTTATCTAAATTTAATTACAAAACATCAGTCTTGGTTTGTTCTTTTTAAAACATGAAGTTCTCAAAGTTTGTCAGGATTCATAAAAATAAACTTCTCTGTGGGCTGTACTGCTCTGGATAAATGCTCTTCCCTGTTCATGTAAAAGGGGTGCCTCCCATTACTGTTGCACTTCCTGTTGTTGATAGTGTAGTTTGTGGCAATATGTTCCTGTCCCACTGTCTGGACTGTTGTGTTTGCATTTGTAATGTATTCAGCGCTTACTGTCGCTGTTGTAACTGCTATGTACGTGGCACATGCTGCTGTGGTGTCTGGTGTATCTGCGTTTGCAACAGCAGGAGCATCTGTGGTTGCGTCTGTTGTTGGAATGGTTGTTGCTGCATATATTGAAATGTGGCCTACTCTTGCTTTGTGTGTGCAGAATATGGCAGTGGAAATACAGGCCCCTCTATTGGGCTGGGTAGCTGCAATCCTTCGTTCATTGCCCCTCTGCTCCTGCATGCCCGTGGCTAATGCCCAACCTTCCCACACGTCCAACACTGTACTCCAAAACTTCCAAACCCTCTAAATCATGGTTCCACCCCGCCAAAGCCTCTGCCATATCCACAAATCCATACCCTCTTCCCCTCTGTGCGTACCCCCTCCTCTTGGGGTAATAGTTACTTTCTCCTCTTCCTCCCATATATCGACTAGCAACCCCTGTTGTTGGTATTCCTGTTTATAATTTTCTCACCCAACCTTCGTTATCATCACTCCCTCCATCGTTACCCTTAAGAATTTCTTCTGCACCAATTTAGCTTCTTCTCTTTGCCTCTCTTCTATCTTATTCTGTTTTCTTGTCTCAGTCGAAAATAATTAACAATATTCAACTGTATCTCGAGCCATTGTTTCATTGCAATCCCTACAATTTTCTTTAGCTGTTTCTGCATTTTGTAGGGAAGGCTCTGGCATACAATGTGATAAAATAGACATATAGTTCAGTCTCAGCCCTCCCTTGCTTCTAAACACCACTTCTCTTGTAGTTCTTGTATATATTTCTTTTAACAATTGTATTAATAATGTGATACAGCTTATAATTAAACTTTACACATGATTACAAATTATTTTAGACACAAATCAAACACCAGTAATTCAAGTACAAAAACAAAATGATGAAGAGAGAAGAAAAAAGAAAAATATCAAACATATTTAGAGTAAAAAACATTAGATGTATAGAAAGCACAAATTTCTAAGTGCTTCCCGATTTAAAATCCCCAGATACAATCCGGCAATATAAATGGGAATAGCCACCTACATCAAAATATCAAGGACGTTAACATCCTACCTCAGGTGTTGTTTTTATCATTTGTCACTATACAGTGTGCCTACTAACAAGGGAGATCATACATCCATTATCATTTCGACCAAGGTTACTTTGGGTCCATACTTTTTTCCTTGATTCCTCTTTGCTCTAGTAGTTAATATCACTTTCTACTTGGGCATGGGGAAAATCCGTATTGTTGGGTAGATTCAGATGGAGATGCCCAAGAGTCTTTCTATTTTTAGCCAGACAATGCATATAACTAAAAATACCTTAAAGCTTTGGGAATTAATAAAACGTGGCCAAAACATGGGTTCTCTGATGAATTCCAAATCATGTACATGATTACTATAGCATAACAGGTAAGTATCTGCCACGTTTACATACTCTTGTCAGTAGGTGTTTTGTGGTTTCCTTGACCTCTCCATTTTTACATATACAACAGAATCTTTCCAAGGAGGGCTGGTCACTATGTGCACTCATATTAGTCAGGACCGGTAGGTTATCCATCCTCAGTAGAAGTATGAATTGTCTAAGCTTGCTTGAAGGACAGAGATTCAAGTAATTCTGCATTTGTTTAAATGTATAGAGCATATAATGAGCATGTTTATATTTGCAGAGTTTCCCAAGATGTTCGTAATTTTTTAGCCAGTCCCAAAGATCGACCTTTTTTGACAGGGCTATTTTTGCAGGGTGACTGAATCTTTCACCTCTGGTAATCCAGCATATTTCCTTCAAGTAAATTTCAATTTGATTTTTAAGGTGGTAATTGGTTGTTTCTTTGGAGATTTCAAAGTAGATAGCTCTCATAAGCTGATTCTCTGGGTTATTACGCATCCGTAAGTACAATTCTGTTCTCTTTTTCAGTACGATAGATTTTAGAGAGGACAGTCCCACCTCAAGTCTAATTATCGCCATCGGTATAGATTGAGGAAGGCCTAATACTCTCCGCCAGAATTTCCCCTCAACCACTTGTAACCAGTTCAAATCCATCAATAGCAATGCCTATAGGCCATATACTACAATAGGAGCCAATACCTGTGTATATAGTTGTCAGATACCGCATAAACTAAAGCCGCAGTTTTTATTTGCAAATTGACTTATCAAAGATGTTATTTGAGCGGCCCTAGTTTTGCGTGATTGAATACATGAATTATATCCACTCTTTGCATCCACTTCGACACCTAAATACCTGTATTGATGCATGCATTTAATTTCAGTGTAGTTCTTGTATATATGTCGCTGGATCCTCATCTATCCTCATCTTGCATGTAATGATCATGTCAGATGTGTCTGGATATTGCACCCTCAATGCTCTCAAAATGGCTACTCTGCATCATGTGCATTATTTTGTGCTGTCATTGCGGGACAACCTTCCCTATTCCATACATCATCTGATTGTTTGCAAGCAAATGAACTCTTCAGGTCCCCCACCGCTAATTTCATTACTGCTATCCCTTTTCTAGCTCATAAATCCATTGTTCTGCCCCTGCTGTCAACGATGGTAAGGTAGCCATCAAATTGTTTTGATCTGTTTGAGGCCATGGTACATAGTGAGCCAGCTGCCTACCCTTTTGGAGCAATGGTAACTGCATCATCCCTGCCATGCGCACAGCCGCAACCACAATTTTTGTCACTTTTGGTGCTATCATCATGTGGTTTATTTGTCGGCCTGGCAAATTCCTGAATCTGTTTACGTATGGTGTTTTCTTTGATTCATTTGTTGGACGACGCTGATGGAGCGAGGGGCCCTTGCTGCGTAATAACTCATCACCCTGCAAATCTGCTAGTGAATACTCTATTCTTTTGAACACGTCTGTGTGAGGGAATTGTACTATCTCTTCTTTCACGTCCCTCTCTTCATATTCCCACTCAACTTCCTCTAACTCTATCTCTTCCAGCACCTCCCAGCACCTCCACTTACATACACTCCTCTTTCTATCTCGTCTATTGTGTTTCTGCCAACTTTACCTACAACTCCCCTCACAATCTCTTCTCTTTCAATGTCCTCAGTCACTCTTCTACTAATGCGGGAATTAACTTTCTTTCGGGACTCTTTTCTCCTTTTCTCTTGCTCATGTTCTATCTCCAATGCCTTCATGGTTTCATTGTCAGTTTTCTGTCAGTCTATTTTAAATAATATTTGTCCTCCTACCCATTTGACTGGTACGACTGCTGCTTCTTGTCTTCCTCCATATGCTTTTCACTCTTTATAAGTCTTCTTTTGCATCTTTGAATAAGTTCTGCTCGCTCTGCAATTGTACTTTTAGTGCAACCATGTTGTCCCTCTCCTTGAACTCACCATCTGCTTCTGCTGGGGGAACATATCTGGGATTACTATAACCGGCAACAGCTTGAAATGGATATAATCCTGGCACGGTCAGGAGCGGAAAGCATGGTTGAGGTGGAGGATGCACTGTGGGCTGCACACGCCCTTACTCATCTCTTCTACTTCTACTTTACTTTTTGATCGGCTCCTTCTCCTCAAGCATCTTCCATAAATAGAGTATGCTTAGTCTCCTCTGTAATTTTCTTCCCTCATATCTGGCATGTAGATATATGGGCATATGTTGCAGCAGACGCTGGACCATTCTGCCAGCTGTGTCTTTGTCCCAGTGTTAGTGGTATTTAAGAATTGTTTGTTTATATTGGGGCAGTAAATTACACAAATGAACAATGGGGGTTTCTGCTATTATAATAATAAAACCAAATTTACCACATATTCAATTATGGCCTTTTCACCACACTCTCACAGTCACTTTCCTTTTCACCCCCCTAATAATAGTTTACAATATGAACACAATATCCATCCTAACTCACACCAACAATACACAATCTCAGTCTATTCCATATTTACCTACAAACAATCCTAACGTCCTACTCTAGCAACACACCTCTACCATTCTATTATATACCAAAACAACATCAACAACCATTACTTCAAATAAAATATATTCTAGACAGCTCTCTACCCTTTATATGGGGTATCTCTGCTTATTTCTTACTGCCCCTCGACGGATGCTGTGCTTTGCACCCTGACATGCAGCTGTATGTAACTAATTGTCAGAAGTATCTCTTTTCTCTCTCTTCAATTCATTTTCAAAATTTCACAGCAATACAATACCCTCCCCCCTTAGGAATTTTCTTCCATGGATATACTCACATCGTATGATTCCTGAGGTCCATCGGCATCAAGCCTCCTCTATCTGCCTGCTTTGGCCTTCATGTCTTGTGCTGCCTGCGAGATCGGCAGGATTTTTGCTGAAACTGGGCTCCTGCTAACTGCTTCTCAGGTGCACACTCGAACTGTTTGCTGCAGGCGGACTGCGCTGTGGCGAGGAGTCCTCAACCATCCACCAGAGACTGAGTATTGAGCAGTGCCTCAAATCTTAAGATAGGCCCAAATGTACCAATAAGAAGAAAAAACCTAATAATGAAGTAACACCAAGTACATGAGAAAACCTTGCTTTGTTATGATACAAACGGCTGCTGTGATATGTACAAAGGACAATCTCAAAATGGTATTAGGAACAACAAGCTATTAAAGGAAGAAATTATCATAATTGACGTCATAGTTAATACAATCACAACAAACATCTCTTCTTGTGCTTGCTTTGTTGGTAGAGCATGGAACATATAGTTATTTATAAGTGAACCATTTTATGATGGGTTCTTCTACAACTAATAACTGCTCATAGGGTCATCCTTCTACAGATAATACGTTGCAATCTAACATACTATTTGTTGGCATTCTTCTACATTTGTCGATAAGATGAACAGACTTCGATTGGTCGGTCTGACAGTCCAGTTGTGGCCTTGGCGTGTCGTTTCTATGTCTGGATGTACTAAGTAAATAGCAGGTGCACTATCTAATTTGGCCTGGAATAAATGACCATTGTGTGCATCACGTGGTAGAGGACCATGGTTCAGAGGTCAATTTCATTTATTTGTTGGATTCTCTACTATCCTAACGTCTGTGTGTGCTTTCCTTCAGCAGCCACTCGGGGCGCTCTGTATTCATTCGTTATGGCATTAATTGGCACAGTAGCTAGTTACCCCTGGCATCCAAGGATATGTGTATTTCTCAATGCTGTCAACTGAAACTAGTTTGCTTCAATTGGTGCATGCTGTGTGCCCTGGAAAATATTATCTGGTGTGGTTTCTGTTTGCTAAGCAGAACTCTCCTCGGTGCACTGACCTTGGTGTCTGGGGCTCGTCTGAGCATCGTGAGACATGAACTTGTTTTACGTATTTTTATGTCAGGATGCAGTATTTCAGACTCGAGGCCTAGTAAAGTTTGGTCTAAGTAATGGCAGTACTTCTGTTCATTCTCTGCCATGTTTTTTCTCCTCGTCTTGCATGTTTAGGGTTTTTTGTGTCTACTGCGAGTGTTCTTCATGTCTACTGTGAGTGTTCTATTTTCTCTACTGCGAGTCAACATTTAATTAGTCGTTGCCTGTGTATGCAGCAGCCTTCTACTTATGTGAACGCAACTACCTGTTGCCCTACTTGTGCCTCACACCTTATTCCTCTCCTAATGGCGGCTGCATGACCCTTAGTGTTTTACTGTTTATAGATCGGTTCTCAGCTTGTATCTTCGTGCATACTGAGGAACGGGTGGGTGCGTTGCCAGACCTGGCGCAACCCTCATCTCCATTATTACAGTCCCCCCCACCCGGTCAATTTATTGACCACCCCTACATTTTCCTTCATCCTGCCATACCCATCTTGGGATATCCATATTTCACATGCCCCCCTCAGGCTGCCTCCTTGTTCCACATACTCCTCTGGCCCACAGGTCAAGAAGCAGCAATCTCCATTTCCTTCACAGTCAACCTAGTGCTCTGTATAGGTTTCAGGGTCAAGTGGGGGCTCAAACACAGTCCCTGAGGGTGCTGGCAGTCTTTTGATGACGTGCATCTCATGTGGTGCATCTGTTTGTGTGCTGATGTGTATCACGTTGTCTTTACCCAACATCATCATCATCATCATCATCATCATGTGCTGCTCTACAACCAGCTTCCCTGTTCTCATACATTGTGCTACATTCATTTGCAGGACACAAAGTCCTGTTTGCTCCAATACCAGGATTGCTAATAGTATTTTGAATGCATTACCTAGCCAGTAGGCACTCACGAGAACAAGGCCGTAACCCACTTGGATGACTTCTTGGTTTCTCCATTCTAACCCCAACAAAACTAAACATTTTTCTTTTCCTGCTTCCCTTTCTATTCCCTCTCCTTAGTCTACCCCCTGCTCCTGGAACTACCCATTGTTAACCAAGTGTGCAACATCGGTTTCCTATTTGAGTCTTCTTTCTCACGTTTACTCCAGATTGCATCTGTCATTAAATCCTGCTGATTTCACCTTTATAAAGTTAAAAAAGATGTGCCATCATTTTACCATTTCATCCACTAAACTATTCAAAACCTTGGTTCTTTCTCAATCTCAGCTACTGCTGTTCTTTATACATTGGCCTAACCAACTATGCCATTTTCCCTCTGTATTCAATTATTCACTCTGCTTTCAAAATCTTGTTTAACCTTCCCTTGTCTTCCTGTATTTCTCTCTACTAGGCCCGTCTCCCCTAGCTTCCAATTAATTTTCATTTTGAGTTCCACTTTCTTTGTTTAGTTTTTAAGAGGATTCGTGCACTGGCTCCTCCCTATTTCTGCTCATTGATCTCTCTTTGCTCATTGATCTCAAGTTGCATCCCTCAACCCATTAATTTGTAGGGAAATAATTATTAAAGCAATATGCCCCGCACGGGGGGGGGCATTATCTGAGTCGGTAATGCCGCTGCAGCGAGGGGCATATAGCTATTAGTACCCCAGCCCGCAAGAACTGCGTGACCAGGGCACTAAAAGCTTTGTTTTTGTCCTGAAACTCTGCAGCGTTTCCATGGCGGCCATCGGGAGTGGACGCGCTGGATACAGAAGTGTTCCCAACGTGGCAGCTCCCGAAAAAAAAGATGGGGTTGGGAGGGCAGAAGGGAGGGGAAGGGGAAAAGAAGAAGAAAAAAATAAAGCCTTACCTGAGTCCCCGGCAGGGGGCGAAGGCAGCCTCTCAGCCGTGGGGAGGCTCGGAGCGGGGATGGCCCCGCTTTGAGCCTCCTCATTGGCTGAGTGGCTGCCACGCCCCCCAGTGACGACAAGGCGGCTAGAATCCCGGCCGAGAATCGAAGGATTCTCGGCCGGGTAATGCCTTGGCGAGGGCCAATCAGAATGGCTCTTTCATTCTGATTGTGCCCTCGCCGGGTACTAAATCTTTTTCCACAATAGGTGAAACTGTTATACATATTCTGTAGAATAGTTAAAGGCTGTCCCTGATTTGGGAATAAGAACTTAATGTATGCAATCTTTTCTTTACCCAATATGGCATAGGAAGTATATGTGCCTCCACTATGATATGTTGCAGACTTTGGAGGTCATAGGATCCTAGCACACATTCGCCTCTTGATAGAAGTGACCGGCAAAAGGCCATTTGTGTGTTAGTTGAATTGAATGCTAGATTTAAATGTGATAATGACTGTATTGCATTTCTGGGATGAAGCTGCAAAGATGGTATATTCGTTTTCTAATAATGTTTATTTTAATGAAAGTAAAAAAATATATAAACATTTTGCTTAAAGAATGTTATACTTAATACAAAAAGGAACTGGATTAGTTTTTGCTGGCATACATTCTGTATGATTGCCAGGTGTTTCAGTGTGACTGTGACACATTGTATCAAGCATTGCTTCTGTGATGTAGCACAAATATGCATTTGCCATGCATCCAGTGCTAACATGTGGTGTGCAATATTCTGATGGGCAAATACGTGCTCATGCATATTTTTGCCCACCCTATCAGAACTGACAATACACCGTGTGCCTTTTTGATCCACTTGTCCCTTGGTATTGAGGGTCAAATATGGGTTGTGTGGACCTATCTTGCATCTTTAGTTGCCTGGACCAGAGTCTCTGTAGCTCAGTTTGCTCAAGTGGAGTTTGGTCAAAGGGGATATCAGAATGTAAACGCCTTTGTGAAGCAGATTGAAGAAAAGGAGTGAGGTGGTAGAAAGGGCGTGCTAAAGGCCGAAGCTAGAAGCTCTCGCTGAAGAACTTGGAAAATGCTGAAGTGGAAAAAAGATGTCACTAGAGGTTCAGTATATGCATCTTTCAGATAAGTGCTTGTCAGTGTATCTTGGGTCCTGAAGGACCTCTTAAATGGAACAGCCATGGTGGATAGCCAATGTAATGCCAGTCCCCTTCGATAAACCCTTCGAAATGCCCTGGATCACAGCCCCAGTTATTTCAACTTTCCAGTGCCACATCATGTCATATCAGTGATCTCCACTGTCAATGGCACTACTCTAGTGTAGGAAAATACATGTAGAAAGCCTGTGTTCTTCAATCGCTGTGGGGCCACCTAGTTCAAAGGGCTTGGAAATAGGGCCTATACCGGGGAGCATAGTCTTGGTAATTCCCGAAAGTGACACATAACCTTTCGACATCAAAGAACACATTTCTCTCCTGATCACGTGAGCTTTCCCCTAACGTGCCAGGCTATTATGCTAGTCTATGCGAAAAGGACGAGCAGCCTCGTCCTGGGCATTATCAGAGGTTTCCGTGTAGCTAGTATCATCTGCACTGTGAAGAATCCCAGTTGATGGCTCAGAAATAAGTTGGGACTCAACCAAATCAATTAAAAGACTTATTTCTGTAGATACTTAATCCTAATCTTCACTTGGTCCTAAAGTACCTGCACACCGTCTGACAACCATGGATTCCAGGCAACAATCAGGGGCACATTCTCAGAGGTTTCTGGGCACAAAGCTGAGAGGAATGTGAAATAAAGAGATGCGCAGGATTCATAGTAGTAATAATGGGGAACATTTTCAAACAGTTTTTGGGCGCAATTGAGAAGCTGCTCTAGCGCATCTTATCACGCGCGCTATAAAACATGCGCCCTATGGTCTAAGGGCTTATGAATGTGCGCATCACAGATGCGCACATTAGAATGCACTGTTTTACACCATTCTTTCCATTGCATAGATTAGGGCGCATTTCAGTGTTTCTTTAAAGCTCAGAAATGAAATATACTTTAAAATGCGCAAAAAAACAAAGACATCCAGCTGTGGCTTTTTGGAACAGGCACAGAGGGGTGTGCACTGCATAACAACCTTATTCCTGACCCTGTGCTGTTTTCTCTTTTAAGTGTGACAGCAGCCAGGTGAACCAGCACTGTTCCACTTGCATTTCTGTCTCCTCAAACAGGGAAGGACTCTTTTTTTTCCTGTTTTAGCATTGTACATTGGCAGGCTTTTTACCAGTGTGCGACTGTCGAACGCGCTCTCAGCACCCACCTGTGTGTTGGAAGCCTGTAATTCTGGATGTGTGTCTTCAATTGCCCTGCATTCATTTCGCCATACATTCACTGAGACGCATTTACTTCTCTGCACCTTTACTTCTCCGGCCTTTAGCTACCCCTGGCATTCACTTCATCTTTACAGGGGGAGATCCCCTGCACCCATCACTTCTTTTTCACCACAAAGTTTACCCCTCTGCCGCCCTTTGACCTCTAGCCCTAACCTTAATCTAACATTAACCACATACATTGCCTGTGAAGATGCAGACTAAGGCATGGAGAAGTACATTTAGGACAAAGTAAATGCCTGGCAAAGTGAAGGTAAACTCAGTGGGCCCGATTCATGGAATATTTGCCCGGTTCAAAGTGAGTTTGCACTGCTGAAGAGTGACTTTGCACTGCCGACACAAACCCTGATTCATCGAACCGTGAAAAGTGTATTTTGTCCGGGCAAAGTCATTTTGTACTGCAAAAAATGACTATGCGCTGACTCTGCACAGACTTTACACAGCAAAAATACACTTTGCACGGTTCCATGAATCAAAGTTTGTGTCGGCAGTGCAAAGTCACTTTTCAGCAGTGCAAACTCACTTTGAACTGGGTAAATATTCCATGATTCAGGACCATTAAGTGTAGGGGATGTTTTCTGGTCAATGTAAAATGGGATACCCTAATTCTTTAGTACCGACACGCAAGGGGTCAGGGCAGCGCATCCTTTGTTCTACTGTCCAATCCCACTGAAATGATTAGGTCACCTTAGAGAATAAGGTAACCTGGGCATTTCTCAAACTAGCACAAATAAAAAAAAGAACTGATAGTGGCTCTCATTATAAGTTTGCCGGTCCGGCAACAACGGTACCGGTAAACTTGCCGGTACCGTTGTTATCGGACCGGCAAACTACGAGTTCTGGGCATACCAGCACCCGCGAGCAGTCACTCCCGGTAGAACCGGCATCATTCTGAATGATGCCGGTGCTACCGGCCTTCACATTCCCATTGAGCCCTCTGGGCTCAAATGGGAATGGGGACCATTTTATTCCGGCGCCCGCAAATGGGCAAATACCGGGTCCGGCGGGGCCGTAATGACCCGGTAATTGCCCGTTTGCGGGTGCCGGAAAAATTCACAAGTTCACAATTCACAAGTTTGGCGGCAGCCTGCTGGTTTTAACGGCAAGGCTACCGCCAAACTTGTAATGAGGCCCAGTGTGTATCCAGAATGAACTTCTACCTTTTGAATTGTTTTACATTGTAAATCTGTGACTTCAATGATTTTCATATTTTTAGAGCCGTGTTTTAAAATTTAATTTGAACTGTTGTTGTTTTTATATATTGTGTTTTTTGGCTTTTATGGAGGGAATCCCAATGAAGCATTATTGGTTGAGTGGTAAAACACATATCCCCTGTGCTTTGTGCATTCATGGTAGTTCCTTAGACTCTGCCTCAAGATGTGCACGTGGAGGGCAAGAGATTCTCTGAGTAGGCGTGAAGCTTGCAGACCAGCTTAATTTGACAAGCACGGGAGAAGGGACCAGCAATGCTCCAAAATCCTATTCGCAAACGTTGAGCATACTATCTGCTCCGACATGTGCCCTATACCATTTGCTCCAAAACAAGTGGAGCAGATGGCACAAAAAAGTGAGCAAGTTATCTATTATCATCAAAATATGTGACACATTACACTAGCATCAGAACACACAAGGCAGTATAAAAGGCCATCATATTGCAGCGCTTAGAGGCCCATGGGTGTAAGGTGCTATATAAAAAGTGAATAGATCGATAGCAGGTACACTTTTCAAATAATTATTTTCAAGTCTCCCCTTTTACAGTTGCTCTTCCTGTAACAGTTGAGAATTCTGAAAACACCCTTTGTATCTATACTTTGTTCCAGCCTTTTCTTCAGCTTTTTCTCTTATTCTTTGCCTCTCTGCTTTATTTAGTCTTTCTTGCCTGCTACGAGTATGGTCACTCTGATGCTGATATTCATTCCCTCTTCTGGGTATTAGTGTGATCATTTCCTCTCTGTCACTGGGACGAGTCTGAGCATTGCAAGCATGATTCTCATCTGCTTCATTGGATTTCGATATTATTAGTTCCTTTATCTGTACTGGGGCGAGTATGAGCATTATAATAATGGTTCTCTGTCCCCCTCCCGGGTCTCCCATTTTCCCTGTTACCTTTGGCTAGTGGGGATAATGTCTCCTGGTTCTCAGTTCTCTCCTGGACTTCTCTTCATCTCGTCAGGTTGGCTTCTGCGGTTTTCTTTGCGTCTCTCTCTCTTTTTTGCCGTGTTCGGTCATTCACTTACCGGCTTGTTCCGTATTGATAGAGAAGTCTCAATGCTGTTTACAGAACTTCTGGTCCACCACATGCTTCTTATCTTCACACCACCATTCTCTGTCTCGTTTGCTTCCCAGCTTCTAGGACGCAGTGCGTCCAACTTTACTTCTCTCCTTCTCGTCGTTATGAGAAGCAGCACCTCTCCCTCTGGTTCCTGCTCTCTCTACAGTTCAGGACACGGAGCGTCCAGCCTCTGCTCAGTGCCGGCGTGCGAGTTGCTTCGTAACTCGCAGGCTTCCTTCTTTCGTCTCCAGGCTCCTCCCCTTTCTTATGCTACGCAGCCGTGGGACTTCCCAGTCGTTGCTTCATATTCCTTTCTCCCAGTCTTCCATGGTTTCTCTTCTCCTTCATAGGTGATCCTCCTAGTGTCAGTTACTGGGGTTTTCTTAGTTAAATGTATTGTTGCTGTTTCCAGTTAACAATAGCACATACTGGTATTTTCTTCATATACATCATTATATGATGGGTTGAAGAGGTACAATTGGTGTGTTCTTTCAGGAGTTCCTCACAGGAATGGGAGTCCTTGTCTGTAAAGGGAGGGTATCTCCCGTTGAGGTCCCACTTGCCTCAAACCCTAGGGAGGGTGCAGCGGAGCAGGCTCATCTCCCTAGCCTCACAGGGGTCTCCCCCTGGGGGAGAAGCGATGAATTCCCACGATACATCCCACCCTCTATCCATCTGTCCAAAGCATCTGTGTGTGGCCTCCACTCCCCTTTCAGCCCTCAGATTTTACAACCTTCACCAGCTATGCCCTTGAAAAGCATGAGCCAACCCGTTTCTCTGAAAGCGAGAGCACACCATCTCAGGTCATGTCCCAAAGCTGCTGTTACTTAAATAATTTTGAATAAGGTCCTTAATATGTTCTTTCTTATAGGTCCATAAGTTATCTGGAATTATGCGCAATGTGGAATTTTGTTGTTTAAGTTTCTGTCAACTCCCGCTCCCAACCGCAATTCTATTTGTCTGCCATTGCCCATCCATCCTCTCCCACGCTTCAGTGAGCCAATCCTACTGAAGTTGCCTCTTTGCTAAATCTTCCCAGCTGCCCATTAAACACCTCTGCAAATGGTCTGGAACCACAAATCTATGTTATTTGTTCGACTAGTAAGGAGAGGAGATCTAAAGTGGCATACTGTTGAAAATGGAGCGTTCAGAGTTTACGGTCGAGACCATCAGAACTGCATAGAGAAAATCCAAGGTGCCTTAGACAAGGTCTGAGATACCCATTGTCCCAATGTCCCTCTCTGTGTGCTGAACTCACCCTCTCCAGTTGGCCCCAGGCACCTACACTCCTCAGACTGCCAAGATGGCTTACCCACAGGTAAGGCTAAAGCCCTGCTATCAGCTAACAAGGAAGCACAGAGAAAGTGGTAGAGAGTGTGTTAGAGAGCACACAATACCCCCACTAAATTACCCATGAACGGTTGCGTCCAGTACACAAAGAATGCCCCTCATCACTGCCCAATACCCTCTGACCCATCACGATCTGCACTCAAAAGTTATCTCACCTGGTCAGCACGTAACGCTTCTCAGAATTGCCAGTTACCCAGTCACCCCCACAGGGAACAAATTCCAATCAAGGTAGTCGGCTCAACACGCATGCAAAAGGTGAACATACCTCCATCACTTCCATTCGCTTCCATGCCACGAGGAAATACCTCTCCTTGTCTGATGCCACTATTTCCATGGTAAAACTCATTTTAATGCTGTTTATGACCAAGGAACAGCATGAAGCCGTTCAAGAATGTATCAGCGTAGCTATTCTAACGATGTCCCTGCTGGCAGCGTCTAAAGAAAATCACGAGGTTTTCTCTAGAATATATTCCACTACTGCACCCCTTCATGGACTGGTTTTGTCCAACGACAATCAAAATGTTTTTCTCATTAATCTGTGCCACGGTTACCCTCCTTTCATGTTTGTTGTGCACAGAGAAAATCATGACGTTTGTTTCAAAATGATATGCCCGGCCAGCAATGCCACTGTAAATGTCATTTTCATGCTGCTTGTGTTAAGTGAAATGAATTAGTGTAACTGCCGCTTTGCCATGATAAAACGCATCTTCATGCTTCTTGTGCCATACAATTAATATGCTGAGCCAGTCTCAATATATATACCAGCAATGACACTGTAAAACATGTTTCCATGCTGCTTGTTGTCCCAATTCGGTCTCTAGTCGCTCCCATTGCCCCAGGCCTGCCCCATGCCTCTCTCTCTCCCTGACTCAGTTCTGCCCCAGTGTCACTATCACTCTTGCTGCTGAAGTTCTGCAACCGTGTCCCGCTCAGTGCAGTTCTTTCCCAATGTCACTTTAGAGTCCGTTTTCCATCACAATATATTGTACAGTGTTTAGTGTCTGCCCCTGTGTGGCTCTCTCTCTGTACATGTGTCTATGTCCCATGTAGCTTCCACTGCCACGTTCTGGACGAATGCTTCTTTTGTCATCACCCAGGTTCTGCCCTGTGTGGCTCTCAATGCCCATTTCTACTCTAAAAGCACTCTCGGTGCTCATGTTTGCCCCATATCACTCTCATTCCCACAGTCCGTTCCATGTCACTCTCAGTGCCAGGTTCAGCCCCAATGTCAACCTGTATGTCCACGTTGTACCCTATGTGGTTCTCACTGCCACAGTGCTGCCTGAAATGTTCTCTCAGGTCCCAGTTCTATACTAATGTCAGTCTCAGTTCCAAAGTTCAGCTTCATGTGGCTCTCCTTGTCTCAGTTCCGCCCAATGCTGCTCTTTATGCCCAGTTCTCATCCAATGATGTACTTTGTGCCCAGTTCGGATCCAATGTTTCTCATAGTGCCTAGTTCTGATCCAATTATCGGGGTAATTCATAGAATTCAGCACATAGGCAGCGCACGCAAGCAGCGCAGAGAGGGATCGTGCGTCAGCGTGCGCCAGCCGTGTGCGCTAAACAGCATTCTGGCGCACCGCGTATTCATGGAATTCCCAAGGCAAAAAGAGCCCTGGTGCAGAGAACATCCTGCAGCGCCAGTTACGCCCCCAAGAACGCAGCTCGCGCAAGGAAAAGCCATCAAAATCCCCAATCCAGTGCAAAGGGCTGCGCTAACCCTGGACCAGTTTACAGGGCCGCTACACAGCAAACGCCGAGTGGGGAACGTGTATCCCTGGGGTGCGCTGGAATTATCACACGCGGTAGGGCCTGTGCGAGCGGGGTACGTGTATTACTGGGGTTCGCGGGAGTTTCACACACGGTAGGGCCTGTGCAAGCGGGGTACGTGTATTACTGGGGTTCGCAGGGAGTTTCACACGCGATTGGCCCTGTGCGAGCAGGGTACGTGTATTTGGGTGGTACGTGGGGAATTTCACATGCGGTAGGCCCTGTGCGAGCCGGGTACGTGTATTACTGGGGTTCGCGGGGAGTTTCACACGCGATTGGGCCTATGCGAGCAGGGTACGTGTATTTGGGTGGTACGCGGGGAGATTCACACGCGGTAGGCCCTGTGTGAGCGGGGTACATGTATTTCGGGGGTGCGCGGGAAGTTTCACTCACAATTGGCCCTGTGCAAGCAGGGTACGTGTATTTCGGGGTGTGTGGAAAGTTTCACACACGGTAGGCCCTGTGCGAGTGGGGTACATGCATTTCGGAGGTGCGTAGGAAGTTCCACACGCGATTGGCCCTGTGCGAGCGGAGTAACTGTATTACTGGGCCTCACGGGAAGTTTCACACGCAATTTCGCAGTCAGAGCGGGGTACGTGTATCCAGTGGGGAGCGTGGGGAGTCACACAAGTGAATTGGCAGTGTGGGTCCTCCCAGGTGTGCCCTCAACTCCCTCCACGAGTCCTGCAGACAGCCCACACCACAGGGGACTACCCTGCACCCCTGGTCATGTCCCGCAGGCAGCCCATTCACCATGGGCATGCCCCCCAGCCAGGCCACATGTCACCTTGCACTAGTGATATCCAACTCATGTCCCCCTGCACCCCCACCCACCCAGTATTGAGGGGCACCTGCCAGCAAGCCCCCACTCATGTCCCACTCATGTCCCCATGCACCCCACCCACCCAGTATTGAGGGGCACCTGCCAGCAGGCCCCCACTCATGTCCCCCTGCAACCCTGCCCCCCAGCATTGAGGGGCACCTGCCAACAGGCCCCCACTCATGTCCCCCTGCACCCCCACACCCCAGCATTGAGGGGGCACCTGCCATCAGGCCCCCACTCATGTCCCCCCTCTACATGACATAAAGATGCACAATCATGGCCCACTTCTACACCAAAATACCACAGCACGCCACCCCAGTCTTGAGACGCAATGATTTACCAATCCACCCCACACTGACATGCCTATCTCAAGACACAAACCAAAAGTCAACTATGTACATCAACACATGGCTGTCACACACACACACTGGTTGGCATTGATTGCGTAAACCCACATTTTCACATGCATGAGCCCAATAAGCCAATCACACACATGGAAGTAAAATATCAAAATGTGTTATGGACAAAAGTAAAGCAATGAAATGAAAGCATAATAAAATAGCAAACATGAAATAAAAAGCATGTCCAAAAGATGAGTAAATGAAAAGTGTAACCAATCCAAAGAAATCCAAAAGAAAAATAGTCCAAACTCTCCCTCCACCAAAGCAAATCCAAAGGAAACGTAAAAAGAAAAATCCATTAATCCATGGTGAAATCCAAAGGAAAAGTACAAATTAATCCATTGTCCAACTATGTACAATCCATTGTCAAGGGTCCATGAGCCCAACAAAAGAAATGAAACCTACCTAACAAACTACCTAAGAAACAATATATATACAAATGTGTGGGGCATAGTCCAATCACCGCAAATCAAAGGAAAATGAAAATAAAACCTAACACTAAAAACTATTTACAATGGCAGTGGGCTAGTCCGACAGCTCACTTTTCGATGTCCCGGGCCAGGGCATCATCGAACTCCCACTCAATGTCCTGGAGGCGGTCCTCTTCCACGGCCCTGAGGGTTCGCAGGGACGATGACATGTTGACCTCCAACTCCCTGCGAATTGCCTCGAGGCCTCAGTTCCCTCCGTATGGAGTTCTCCACCCTGACTATTGTGAGCCGTGCCTCTTCCGCCCGCTGCTGCTCCGCATCTATGGCGTGGCCCAACCGCTGCCACACAGAAGACACTCCTGGGTAATCCTGGGTCCTCCTGCCCTTGTTGCTGCTGCTGCTGTTGCTGCTGTGCCTGTGCCCCTGCTCTTGCTGCCTGCATGTCCTCCTCTGGCTGGGGTGCAGTTGTTGTGGTGACCACCCCTGCTGGACGTCCGACTCCCGACTGTGGCAAGGATGTGTCCCCCACCAGCTTGGCCGCTGGGTCAGAGGCAGCTCCACAGGGTACACAGGTGATACTTGGGTGGGAAGATGACATGGAGGACAACTGGCGCGTAGGGTGTTCAGGTGAGGAGGGGGTCGAAACAAGGTCCAGCAAATGGAGGAATCCAGCCCTGGTGACCAGTCCCAGTGGGTCAACGCGGTAAACAAAGCATTCGAGATGACGTGCAGTGTCTTCACAAAAACACTGCAGGTCACCTTGCATGCCCCGTTGACGCAACGTCATCCCACTCAGGACAGGCTTAACCCAGTCCCGGATAGCCACATCTGCAGGGAGAGGAAGGCCAGTTGTTGTAAGCGGATCCCCTCCCTGAAAACGGGTCTGGACGTAGGCATCCCTGCTGGTGCGGGATGATGCAGTCACAGGATCAGGGACAGGATTACACACAGGCACCTCCGCGGTGGCCTGTGCTGCCTCCTGTCCTGCCACTGCACTGCACCACTAGCACCAGTGGAATCCCCACCTCCAGACCCAGTGTGTATCCCTTCCACGGCCTCCTCCTCCACCAAACCCCTCACCAACCTGGATGACTCCGTGCCATCTTTCTCCGTCGGACCCTGTGGGGTCTCAGCTGCCCCTTCTGCTGCTGAGGAGTCCACCTCCAACCTCCGCCTCTTGGACCTACCCTCGGCAGCAGCGGCCTGGGACGCGGCACCAGACTCCTCACTCCCTGACAAGATGGCAACCTGGGAGGGGAGCCGGGCCTTACGCCTCCGGCTGGTGGAGCGATCCCTGCTGCTCTGCTCCACAGCACCCTCTCCGCCCTCTTCATCAGTTGACGCTGCAGACAGGGAGAGATAGAACACAGGCATCATGGCACTGGACAATGGACTGATACACACATGACAGTTGCACATGAGTGCCAGTGTCAAACTTCAGACATGGCATCACACTCCCCAACACACATGTCATTTCAACTCACACACATGAGCAATTCAACAGCATTATTCCACCAGGCAGCACCATCCATACACAAACAATAGCAAGAGCAGCCGAAGGTGAGCCAGATGTCACATGAAATACGGGGAGCGCACAACACATGCACACAGGCCACCACACTTACATGCATGTGTACATCTCCACCAACTGTTTCAGTGATGAGATCGCCATCCATGCCACATCTGCCATTCAGCCTTCTACATGTCCGTGTCACATGCATCCATGTTGCATCACAGTTGCACCCTTGTCAAATACACACACATGCACATGTACACAGTGCAGATACATGCAGCTGGAACCACCATCCTTGTGTGACACCACAACCATGCCAACGTACATACACAGTAATTCAAACATGTGTGCTCCCACATCTGCATTTGGCCTGCATGCTTACCAACACATACACCATCCATGTGTCTCACACATGAGAGGACTCACATGTGTCAGCCTCACGCCCCTGTACACACACATCCATACATGGCCCTACAAATACACATGTGCAACCTGCACACTACTGGCACACCACAACACGCACAGCGTCCAATCAGTATGCATGTACACTTACCACTCGACTCCAGATGGGTCTGCCTCTCAAGGACCTGGACGTGGAGTGCTGGGCGTGTGCGTGCCAGGACCCTCATTTGGTGGTCTGACAGGTGGCCCCGGCGCCCCTTGGCATCCGCTGCCTTCAAGAGACATGTTCAAGAGGTGCTTCCGGACATGTTTGATGTCACGGACTGCCACCCCCTCCTCGTGGATGGCAGTCACGATGTCCATCCAGATCCTGGTCCGTCCTTCATTGTCGGCGCGTGAACTTCCAAAGAGGGCATCATACTGCCCCAGGACTTGCTCCACCAGGACACCAACTTCCCTAGCACTGAAGCTGGTGGCCCTCTGCCTCTCTGGCTGGGGGTTGCCAGTGGTGTCAGATGATGTTGTGGCCGACATAGCAAACCCCAGAAGCAGGTGTGGGTGGGCAACTGGGTCCTGGGGCTGGGCTGTGGAGTGATGGTATCCCAGTCGGGAGTCTTCAGTTCCAGCAGGGGTGGTCACAGCAACTGCACCCCTGGCTGACGTGCAGGCAGCAAATAGCAGGGCACGTGGGCAGCAGGCAGTCAGGCAGCAGCAGATGGCAGGTGGGAGCGTGCTCAGGGCTCTGGGGGGCAGGAAAATGGCCTTTTGGGCAGGAGCGTGGTCTTCCATGTGTATTCGCGTGGCCAGCTTGATACGGAGTGATTTGGCATGTGAAAAAAGTGCACATCAGCGTGTAATTCGAGGAAAGGCCCTTAGTGCGTAAGGACATTAGGCGTGCAGACGTTGCCCACAAGACGGGTGCATAGTGAATCAGCATGTGAGAAAACTGCACGTCACTGTACCGAGTATCACGCTATTTCCTTGTATGTGCTTATTGTGGAGAGCGAGCGGGTGTATCTTGTACTTCTTGTCAGTTCACACGTGATTACTTCACAACGTTTCCAGTTCGTACTCCCTGTTTCCTCAGACTGCGTTCTTTTCTTCTTTTGGCTGGGTCGTTGCCTACACGCACACGCGTGTCTTTTTCACGTTCTTTTACAAGGCAGACGGTGAGTCGTGCACGTATTTGCCAACTGTGGTTGCCCCCGTGTGTCGCGTAACCCTTCAGAGGTCATTGTAGGCTGCGTGTAACACGCGAACGCTTATTTTTGTGTTTCTGGGTGCCACAGCGTAGTGCAGGTTTATTTTTCCACGCATGTGGTCTACCAGGGGTTGCGTGCACGTGTGCTTTTGTTTTTGGGGTGCCTGTGCGTTGCGTGACCCGTCATCTTCCCCCAGGGGTCACATACAGCCTTGCTAGAGCACTAGGGTACGAATTCCATCTAGTACTCTACCCCTTTCACCCTGTGCCCATGACAATTGTTTACTGCAAATCCCATACGCACAATATCAGTGCCATGGTTGGGAGGTGACCAAGCAGTAAGGGAGGCAAAGGTGGCTGACCTCCAAAAAGTGGGCGTGGTGGGCCCGGTAGGGGACGTGGCCAAGATTTGCAGGGTGCCCCTAGAACCCGTGTGTGGAAGACCAATCAGGGACACCGATGCCTCCCCCCCATGGTTGTGGGAAACGTAGCTGACATCATCCCAGCTCAGCTCTTGTTGGACCGGCCCATTTTGGCACCTGAACCGGCACAGGATGACTCCCAGGCTGACTTCCAGGTCAGCAAGTCTAAGCCACATGTGGTGGTGAAAGTTGCTGTCACCAGGCCACGTGGATCTGGGGCAGTAATGTCATTTGCTGCCCCAAGTAGGCAGGGTGGGGAGGCTGCAGGGGCAGCTGAAGCTCCATCCACCACAGCTCTGAGTCTCCCAGCCGGGACAGTGTCGGTCCAGGTCCATCAAACTGACGTTGGCCCTGCCAACGTCACCCTGCAGCCAATGCCTGCACCAAGACATATGGTCATTGTGCATTCGCACACTTCTAGTACCCAGTCCACCTGCGCTTCTGCCCCTACTGACCAGAGCGGCTTAAGCCACTCAGGATCCGCACCACCTTTGAAAAAGAAGAAGAAGAGTGCTCTGACACTACAGACTGAGACCCCAGACACGGCTACACACTCTAGCTTTAATGACGCCGAACTTCATGCACTTGTGGTCTATGTGTCAGCACATAGCTGCAAAATGGTGGTGACTGCAGGGTGCAAGACCACACCTGGTCAACGTAGGGCACACTGGCAGACCATGGCAGACCAGATTAGTGCCCTTGGATTTGTGAGGCGCACAGCTGATGATTGCTACAAGCGGTGGAATGACCTGAAATGCAGAGCAAAAAACAAGCTGGCCTCAAATCATGCCTCTACTCTGGTGACTGGCGGTGGGTCTCCACCAGAGGACAACCAACTCACTGAACATGAGTCTGTTGCTGGAACCTTCGTCACAGAGGAAGAGACCCAAGGCATGGGAGACCTACCAGATTAAGACGCATTGTCCGGTGAGTGCCCATGCATTTGTGTGTAATCCATGTGTATGTTGTTTGGGTGACGGGTTCTGACTGAGTGCCAGGTGAGGGTGTGTACTCCTGAGTGGTATGGGTCACCCATGTGCTTCCTCCAAAACATTCACCGGCCTTGGATTTGGGTATCACAGTATCCCTTATGCCCACGGTAGACAATTAGCGCCACATTACTTCAGTTGCCCTTGAACTGTCATCTTGCTACAAAATTGTACTGAATTTTTCAGTGTTCATTCAGGCTGATTGTTTCAATTCTCCGATTTTTGCAACGCATTTTTCTGCCCTAATGCCACATATGTGAAATGCTTCTGTCATTGATTACACCCCACATTGTCCCACATTTGTTGCCTTGTTATGTGAATGATTAGGGCCTGTTTGAATGTGGAACATGATAGTTGTTTCCTGTCATGTTAAAGTGACCAACCATTGATGTGTACATCTGCCTGCGATCACTGTATTATTGTACACTGGATGTGTTGCAGTGTGTGGCACATGCGTATTTTGTCAGACTATTTAGCATTTTTCATCTCATCATGTCCATCTCACATGGATGGGTGACAGTACTCATTCACTGACATATGGCTGTACTTGTCAAATGTACCATGGCTAGGCTACATGCCATCTGTGTGCTGGCATGTGTCATGTATGTGTATTAGACATGCCACTCACAGCTAATGTGTGATGCCAGTGCTACCCGGCATGCAGCAAATGTGTTGCTTTTCCATCTTGGTGTCCTCAGTGTCTGCTTTTTGCCTCCCCTTCCAACTCATTGACAGTGCATGCATGCCAGGGTTATTGTCATGTGGGACATGTGTAAATCATGTACTAGATCTCTGGCTTGTAAGGCCTATGTGTGTGCTATGGTGCTCATGCCTGTTTCCATTTGTTGTCTTTCATGTTTTTGCAGGTGATGATGCACTCGATGCTGTAGAGGTGGAGGCGATGGTGCAGACCCAGGAGGAATCTCAGGCACGACGGGGCACCAGTGAAGGACGTGGTGTGGTGGTGGGTGAAAATCCAATCTTATTGCAGACCATACTGTCCAGGGGTGTCTCTGGTTGCACCTCCCCAGACCTCTATGATTCAGGTGCTGAATCGGATGATGAGACTAATGTGCTGTTGCAGGTGAGTGTTTCTGGCAGGGATTCTGTTGTGTCTATCCCACCTGCACCAGGGGTAGAACCCTCTATGGGGATATCAGTGTTAGTAACTCCGCCCTTGGTGGTTACAGATGCAGGGTCACACTCCACAACATTTGATCCTGTTCCTGGGCCAGCAGATCAGAGGGAGACTGCAGTCCTGCAGCCTCAGGCAGTGCCGGCACAGCAAGGTGCAGATCGCCTTGCCCCAAACAGGTGTGGTGCCCACTGACGCGTTGGGCGTGCGCCACCAGGCAATACTGTATGGGAAAACTCAATTTACGGTATTGCAGCACAACAGGGAGCATCAGTTGAAATGATGGCTCAGGCAATGGAGAGGGTGGCCACTTCCATTCTCCCCCCTGAAAGGCAGATGGAGCAACAACAGCAGGCAACAGACTCCATTTGCCAATCACACAGGGAAGACATGTTGGCGTCCAACAGGGACTGATGGGTGGCACTGGAGACTCTGCAGGAATCCATTTCTGTGGAGTCACAGGGCCACAGGGAAGCCATGAGGTTAGAACCCCAGTTCCTCAGGCAGACTCTAAGTGAACTTGAGGCTTCCCGAAATTTAAGGTCAGAACAGCAGCTGGAGCAGCTCACACGTTCGCTCTCAGCTGAGTTGCAGCCAACTCAGGAGGAGATCCGGGCATCACGCGAGGCCATGCGTGCAGAAATGCAGGCAACCCGTGAGGTGCTGCATGGGGATCTCCGCACTATCATCCTCCAGAATCAGACCTTCAACACCCGCATGCTTGCTGCCATGGAGGACCATACCAGGGCTTTGCGTGGGCTGCCTCCCATAGCACAACCACCTCCTGATGTAGAAGCAGAGGGTGAAGAGAGCGACAGCAGCAGTTCTTCCACAATAGCGTAGCCGTGCAGGCCATGAGCCCATGGAGGTATACATGCAGGTGGGTGTTGGTGTGCACCCTGTCCTCGAACCTCTTGGGTGGCCTCCCCCCCCACTGGCCCCACATGGCCATTTTTGATTTTTATGTTTTTTTTTATTTTTTACAGTGTGTTGCCTTGTGTGTCTCCCGTGGACATCCACTTTGTATTCCATCTGGGCACATGCAGGCTTGTCCTGTGTTTGGGTTAGATGCTTGGGTTCCTGACACACACACCCCTCCTGCTTCCCTTTCCATGGGCTTGCAAAGGGTGTGACCAAGTGACAGTGACTTACACAGTGACATTGGGCTCCCATGAGCTGTGTGGGCAGTCTGTAGTCGAAACTGTGTGTACATCCCTAGTGGGGATTGTTGTTGTATTGAACACTGCATGGTGTATTGATATGTGCTTTTGCATCCATGTCTTCCTCCTTATTCACAGGTACCGTCTACTTTGCAGATGCAGTTCATGTTGTATGCAGTACACTGACACATTTGCCTGACGTCAACACTCTGCAGTTGGAAGGGGTGGATGTGCTAGCTTATACAGGTTGTAAAACTTGCACTACTTTTATTTGGTACTATCATATTTTGGCAATGTTTCATCCTGTGTTGCTGTATTGTGTTGCTGGTAAGTATTTGTTCATGTGTGCTGTTTGTTATTGATTACTGGGAGCATATTGTCAGTGGCCTGTTTCCATTTGGGACAGTACACTTTGTGACACTTGTGTCATGTGTTGTGCATTCCTTTGTTTAATTTCACATTGCATGACATGCCATGGTGTGTTGGGTAGCGGAGATGGGGAGGGGTTGGGTGACATGGCGCTGTTTTCATGTTGTATTTTGCAAGGGGGTAGTCATTCATGCAGCATGAATGTGTGTCTTTTTGTGACACAGCATTGCTTGTCTTTCGGTAGGTAGGGATGCACACAATGTAACACTTCCAGGTGACCAATCTCAGGCTGGTATGGTTGTGACAGTTGGCTGTCCCTTATGTCATCATCATTGATTGTCAGCTGGTATGTGCCAGGGCTGTGTGCACTCCACAGGGGTGTGATTTTAGGTGAAGTACTTAGCCACCACCTGCGTACGAGCTGCCTCACCAAGTGCCCTTTCCCCTCCCATGCGCAGCGGCCGTGCATGTGGTTGGGGATGTGGAGGCACCACCATGTCCACCGGCAGGCCCCGGCGGGTTGCAACGTTGTGCAGGACACATGCTGCCTCTATGATCCTGCACACTACTGGGGGCGCGTATAGCAGCTGCCCACCAGAGCGGTCAAGGGAGCGAAAGCGTGACCTGAGCACTCCGAATGTGCGCTCCACTATTCCCCGGGTTGCAATATGGGCTGAGTTGTATCTTACCTCGGGTGGTGTGGTGGGGTTCCGAATTGGCGTCATCAGGTGAGTGCTCAGAGGCTAGGCACTATCCGCTGGGGAGGTGATGATGGGTATCATTAGTGAGGTTGTGACATTACTCAGTATCTGACATGCATGCATGTGCAGAGGCATTTATACTCACCAAGCAGCCCAGCTTCTAGGTCCCGGTTTAGGGTTGACATTCTGTAAATGAAACTGTCGTGGGTGGACCCTGGATAGTTGGCATATACTGAGGTGATGATTCCCTTGCCATCACATACTACCTGCACGTTGATGGAATGCCTGTGCTTGCGGTTTCTATAGATGTGCTCAGTTGCCCTGGGAGGACGTAGATCCACATGGGTGCAATCAATGGCACCTATCACTTTGGGTAAGTGTGCCACCCCGTAAAAATCCTGGACGGCAGCCTGCCTTTCTGCAGGTGTTCTGGGCAGGTATATTTGCCTGCGGACTGATGGGCGTGCAGTCATGATGGCCAACACCTGGTGTAGGCAGCGTGACTGCATGGCCTGTGACACCCCCCCCCCCACTATGGCACTTGTCCGCTGAAATGAACCAGTGGCCAAAAAGTGCAGTACATTGAGCACCTTTTCCAAGGGGCTCAGTGCTTGGCAGCACAGGGTGGGTGATGTGAGGTCATCCTCCCACTCACTCACCTGGTCGATTATTATGTGAGGTGGAAACCTGTACCTCCCATACACCTGGTCATCAGGCATCCCAAAAAGGCTGGTCCTGGGTGTAAAAATTCTGGCCCTGACTATCCTCCTCCTCCTGCGGTGTTCCACGACCACTGCTGCGAGGAACGGTATATTCATCGTAGCGTCTGAGCTTGTTTGTTGTTTGCGCGCACTTTTATGCTGCGCAGGTCCGCGTACGTCTGCTTCCTGCTGCATCCGTGTTTCCAGATTAGCGCGTCTTTTTCGGCGCATGCGTTTCCTCTGTTCGATTCCATGAATACGTGTTGTAGGCGCGCGTGTGGCCGTTCCACGCATTTGCCTCCTGTACTTCCCCCGTAACACCCACATTTTCACGCGTTGTTCCCCATTCTGCGTGTTACGCCCCATGTTACGCCTACTTTTGTTGTGTGCGCTGCGCTATGTGCGCTTTTGCTGTGCGTGTAGTGCACGCCATTTGAGGACATGTGCGCCCGCGTGCGCCACGCAGGAATATAGCGCACATCCCAATATTTACACGTGCACAGGCTTCCATGAATCGATGTGCGCGGCTTTCGCACGCTTGCAATGCGATTTCCACATTTGCATTGCGATTCGCACGCTTTCGCAAGCTTGCACTCAGATTTTCGGCGCACATTAAGTCCATGAATCGGCCTGTAAGTTCTTAGTGCCCTGCTCTGATCCAATGCTGCCCTTAGGCCCCAAGTTCTGCCCCATGTGGCCCTCAGTCCTCTGCCCAAATGTACCTCTCAATGGTAAATTCCCACACCCCAGTTTCGTGGCCAATAGTCAGTTCCATTCCAATGTGACACTCTGTGCTTCCAAAACTGCTCAACTGCTTCCATGCCCACACATGTATGTGCATTTATACAAGACACCCACACTCACAAATCAGATATAGACACAAACTACACATGGAGACTCAATACACAAATACACGCTTGCACGCTTTTAGAGAAACATTTGCACTTGGCTCTGTTGACCTCTTCGTCTCTGGCTCCTGGATGGCCTGTGTGTGGAAACATGGCACAGGGAAGGAAGGGATTACCACTTGCTTCACTCGGTCCCACTTCTGTGCAGCGCGTAGGTGGCCATGAGAGACTCAAAATAGACACCCTCCATATTAACCTTTACTTCAGGACTCCTGAGTGCCAGTAAGTGACTGTATAGACAGAGGCCCTGGAGGCCACCATGATGGATGGATCCCCATCTCACCCAGAGACATCTAGGGTATCAGTTCTTGCAGGCCCATTGTGCCGCTGTCATGCATACTGCGCCCTGACTGGGAATAGTTTAACAGCCGCGGCGTCCTCTACATTAAGTGAGGGCACCATCCTTTCACACAATTATTATCATTCTCATTGTTCTTTTATCACGCACTTAATACCAACGAGTGGTTTCTAAGCACGGCACCAGGATTCAAACCTCTGTTGCTCTGCGTTGTCTGCCCCTGAGCTATTCTTCCTCTGGTGCCAGCATGGTGTCCCAATACCTGGTTGAATGTTGAATATAACAGGGTTCTTCCAATGACATCAGTGTTCTGCTTTATATGGCAGAGGGGCACCCATGTTCTTTGGCTGTTCCTCCTGTTCTAAAGTGCTACCATTATAACAGTGAGCTGGTCAATGTATAGTTCCACTTTCTCACTCTTGCTTTATTTAACAGAAGGAAGATGTGGACCTTTCAAAGGAGTAGTAACAGAAGGGACAGCCCAAGGGACGGGCAGGACTAAAAGGGCTGGAGAGACAATGTATACAAGGGGTTTGCCGTGTCCTCAGAATCACTCTTTTGCAATCAATTCTTGCAGTACTAATTTAATCCTTCAATAACAACCAGAAAACGAACTGACAAGTTTAAGTCACTGGGAGAAATAACCATTCAACAACTAAGATGTGTCTACAGTTGCCTTTTTATTTGGATACACATGTAGACTTTTTGTATTTTTTTCTAAGCAAAGTCAAGTTTGGCTCATAACAAAATACAGGGCTTTGATCGTATGTACAAACCAATCTGTGAGTGATGCATGAAACCAAAATGATAAAAGCAAACAAATGAGGGCTTTAACTTGTCTGAGTTCTGTGCCTATTCATGTACCCATATTTGAACAATCAGACAAAATATTGCTTCATATCAGTCAAAAACCGCGTGTTCATTGGCAATTCATTGGGTATTTTTAACTATTGCAACTTAGTATTTTGAATTCAACATATTATGCAGTTAGTCATAACATACAATGTACAAAAATGTATACAAATCAAACAAATACATCTCAGCCACCTGATATTTTGTGTGTGTGAACGTTGTCACTTGCACATTCAACCATAGACATGGTGGCTTTGGGTCTACAGGTCTACTTGCTGGGTGTCAGTTTCCAGGGGTCTGAGGTATTGGTCCACTGAGTGTGGAACTGAGACCTGGAGGTAAGGTCTACTGAGGCCTGCGTTGGAGGGATGACCAGGAAACTGGTCGATGTCTAGGTGTAAATCAAGAATAATTCATGTGGTCCTCACTCAACTGCTCCCCTGGTGGGGGCTGGACGACCACTGATGTTTCGGTTTGATTGGGGATGTTTGTGGTCTCGTGCAGAAGGGATGTGACCTAGCAGTTCAAGGCTGGACTGCCCCTTTTGGGGTGGGGCCAAGCATGATTTGCATATGGTCTTTCCCCTTCTGTAAGGCTTGGCAGGCGAAGAACGGTGGTCTGGAGGGATGCCCAGAGCAATGCCAGTGGTTAAGATTCATTCTAAACCTTCCAGCCATCACCTCTTTGTTTTTGATCGGTTTGATTGAATGTCAACCTTCATCTGGGGCCAAGTGTTACCAGGTGTCCCTAGGGAAAATAGATCAATGTGTATACTTTAGTATAAAGTGTAATGGACAGTAAAATCCTGGTTAAGGATGATCAAACGAAAAGGTGAAGGTAAAAGGGCCCTAATAAAATATAGGGTATACAGTAGGTAAAGGACCTAAGGCCTGGTAGCACAAGGACTGACCTTAAAATAGAGCTGTGTAGAGCTCAAGCTCTAAATGTTTAACTCCGAGGAAGTAGAAATCCAATAGAGAAGGGCCGCTTCTATCTTCAGAAACAGCAGAGTAGGCAGAATGAAGCAGCATAGTCGTCGTGGGGAGCGTGTTGTTGGTACTGCGTTCCCAACAGGAAAGCTCCTGGGTAGGTGACCACCATTCTGCAGTGCACCTCTCCTTAGCCCCCATCCCTGTCCTTGATGCACTTGGCATACCCACGTGATCCATGCTTCCCCAGCGAAGCCCCTGGCAACCAGAGTCATCCAACAGTGCTCATGCGCCAGGCACAGACTCCACACTTAATTTTCCATCATGTCACAGGCACTAGTTAGGCTGCTATGGAATGATGAACTCACTCATGAGTTAGACCCTGGATATCATCCTCATTCAGCATTGGCGATCAACAATATTTGATGCTGAGAAGTGCCCGGCAAACTCGTTGGCAAACTCGTTGGGCTATTATTCAAACCAAAAAAATACCATTATTCGTCTGTATTACTGGTCTAGTGCAGTGTTAGGATATCCCAATTTATCAAATACGCATGTTATTTTTATTATTTATTTAAAACTAGAAAATGTATTAGTAGAAGATTTTTCAAAACTATTTGTATAATATTATTTCAAAAATACATTTAACAAAATTTTAAAACTTTTCATCCAATTGGTGTATTCTCCACCTCATCGAAATAATCTTATACTAGTTATACTACAGCCCAAACAAAACACCAATCCTTTAAAAATCACACTGCAATTAGTTTATAAATTGGTCATATCCTCCAAACCTAATTCCCTCAAAAACAGATCTGAAAGAATACAATCTTTCCTCGTTTTTAGGCTAAGCTCCTAGAAGCACAAATGACTACGTACAATCTGGGCCAACATGTCATGTTTCTGTTCCGAGGACAATTAATGCTGGCCATTCCTCTGGGGCTATTCATAACTTCTTCAAAACGTTGTTCTGGATGTATGTGGCCTCTGGAAATCACAGGGGCAGGAGATCATGTAGACCACAAATTCCATATTACAATTGGCGATTCATTTTGTGTCCATCTTTTACTCAATCCTATGTCCATTAATTTACAAACTAATTGCAGTATGATTTTTAAAGGATTGGTGTTTTATTAGAGCTGTTGCATAACTTGTACTTGAGAGTGAGTGGTTGTTCTAAATGCTTCACGGGTTTGTATTATTGAATTAGAGACCGATCACAATTAACCAAATACCAGATGGTTGTCAAATAAGATTCTTACTACGAGGTGGAGAATAAACCAATTGGATGAAAATATTCTAAATTGTTGTTAAAACATTTATTCATAAATAAAAAGAACATGTGTACTTGATTCATTGGGATACCCTAACACTGCACACGACCATAGTAATACAGAGCAATAATAGTATTTTTTATACTGCGAGTCCGGGGTAGGTTTTTATAATTTGCACAATATTAAATCTCTCTTTTTTTGAATCTTTTACTCAAATCACCTGAATTTTGGGTGGTGCAGGGTCCTGCAAACCTTACAAACCTTTCCAGGGATGAATCTTGAAAACTATTGGTCACCGTCACTGCCCTGTGAACATTTGCTGGCTAGAGCGCACCCCAAATCTAATTCTTCTGTTCATATTTTATCGATTCATCACGTCCCAGGCATGGTTTAGTCAATTTTGTCTCTGACTTCTCTCAGTTGGCTATGGACATGGCTTTGGAATATTCTAACCTAATCCTCGTGGGCGATTTTAACCTTCATCCAAATGACCCTGGAGATTCACATGCACACAATTTGGTGACCACCCGTACCGCTACTTCCACTGGCCTGTAGAACCACCTTCCTCCACAACAGGGTGGAAATACACTTGATCTGATTTTTTCTGAACCCACACTCTCTGCTACTTTTAATCCTCTCCCTATGATCTAGTCAGACCATTTATTATTCTTTCTGCCAAGGGACGGCTCCTTCTAATGGCTTTACAAACATGCCGGTTTTGTAACCGGATGGACCCCAGCGTCCTGGCAGACTCTTTGGTGGTTACCACCAATCAGCTCAGAATCAAGACCTGTGCAGTGCGCTGCTTAATGCTCTTTCTAAAGCAGCTGATTCTCTTGCCCCTGTTGAAATGAGTTTTGGTTGGTGTAAGCCATCTGCACCTTGGTTTACTGCCTTCCTGCATTCTTGTAAACAGGTGTGCCTGCGCCTTCAACGCTGCTGTTGCACAGCCTATGATCAGGATGCTTGTAGGATCTACAGTCAGTAATACATTATCATAAACTGACGAGAGAAGCAAAATCCAGGTTTTATGCAAATCGCTTTACTAAGCCTGCATGCTCCTTGTGAGAACATTTTAAAATCGCTAAGGAACTTTAGTCGCTTCCTGCTGTGAAGAACACTGCTACTGCTTCTCAAAAGAATTGTGATACCATTAGCACTTTTTTCATGGAAAAATGTGACTAATTCGCTAAGCAATTAATGTTGAAATTGAGTCATGCGATGGAGACCCAGTGAGCCCTGCATTAAGTTCGGGCACTGAGACAATCGAGCAGCTGATTTTCCAGTCCCTCTGGTGGACTCTCCCTTTAAAGGAGTTTTTCAATTTGACGCAGTAGATGATACTATTCTGACTAAAGCTCTAGGCCATTTGAAATCTGTGTCGCCAGGGGACCTTGTACCATTATTTTTGTTGCAGGCAGTTCCCGCAAAAGCTATTTCCTTAATTACTGCAGCATTACAATACTCGTTTGCATAAGGGTTGCTTCCCCACATCACTTAAGCGAGTGTTAGTTACCACTCTTCTGAAAACCCCCCAACTAGACTCCTTGGTTGCAGACAACTGTTGGCCGATATCTTTACTACCTGCTGTTATGAAACTTACGGAGATTATAATCACACCACCCTTCTCTTGGTTCCTAGAAGCTAATGATTGTTTCCATCCTTATCAATCAGGCTTCATCCCATGATGGGTACTGAATCTGTTACAATTTCCCTTATTGATGATTTGGTCATGGTCCAGGACCGCAGAGGGGTCAAAGCATTGATTCTCCTTGAACTCTCTGTAGCCTTTGATACGGTGGACCACCATATCCTTCTTAGCCGCCTTGAACAATCTGAGGTCATAGGGGTTCCACTACATGGTTTGCCCCCTATCCAGAACGCACCAAAGCCGTTTCCTTCCAGGGTTCAGTGTCTCCAACTTTCTCTCTGCCTTGTGGCATGCCTCGGATGTCTGCACTGTCGCAACCCTATTTAATCTATATGTATGTACGCTGGCGGATCATAGTCCGGGGTGCACTTCTACACATATGCGGATGACACTCAGTTGATGTTCTGCCTGGATTCACCTGTAAAAGAGCCCCCCTGTAAACTGAAAAATTGTCAGCAATCAGCAGGTGGATGGCACTCAATTTAACAGGGAAAAAACAAACTACTGCTGGTCGGTTCTCACGTGGCTCATGCCACCTGGAGTCAAGATTTGTGGCCTGACTCTCTGGGCCCCAGTCCCACATCAAGTGCCTCGGTCACAAGTCTCGGGGTAATCCTCTTCCCTCTGGCATTGTGAAGCTCAAGTATTAGTAGTCTGTAACTCTGGCTTTACTAAACTCAAGAGTGTTGCGGACGATTCTTCCCTTCTTCCCACAGAATGTCGTACCAAAGTGGTTACCTCGGCAATAATGGGATCTCTAGATTATTGTAACTGGGTTTATTTGGGTCAAACACAGTACTTTTTACAGCAATTGCAAGTACTTCACAACTCGGTTGCCAGGTTGGCTTAAGATGCCCCAAGACTTGCCCCCACTGTAAACATGGTGCGGCAGCTTCACTGGCTGCCTGTAAAGACTAGAGTGGAGTTCAAGACCTTGTGTATCACTCATCAGGCGCTTCACAACACTGGGGGAACCCATTTGAAAAATAAGTTGGTACCTTACCATCCTTCTAGATGCCTTCCCTCCTCTTCCCAAATGTTACTGAGAGTTCCACGTTATCAAAAGGCCTGTGTGGGTGGCCGTTCTTTTTCAGTGCTTGCGTCCACCCTGAGGAACACACTTCCACTGTCACTGCGTAATACTGAAGATGTTCTCCAATTTCGTAGAGCACTGAAAACGTATCTTTTCTAACTATTCTGTATAGTGGAAGTGCTTCTCGGGACTGTCCGTCCCCTTTAGTGCCTAGACACTCTTGAGCCTTAGTTCGCGCTTTACAAGGATAGCACAATGCAATACCCAGGGATAAAACTTTAAGGGCGGGCCACTGCGAACCCCCACAGTGCCCATTACTGCCTCGTTGCCATATTGTGACCTTCCAAGGACCCACCCACAGGCCAGTAGGGCACAAGCATATTTTCTTCTATTATCAGCACTTTGTACCGGAAGTAGAAACAAACGTTTTAAGCCACTATTGGAGCGCTGTGTAATGGAGGGCCATGGGACGCAGTGGAATGAAGCAGCAACCGGGTGTTTTTGTGTGGTGTGGAGGGTCTGATTCCGTCCCCCATATCTGACCCATTAATATTTCTGGTCACCAAACGTTTGGTTCTTTCATCCATGAATATTCACTGGTCACTTTTGAGGGAGTTTGCCCGGCATTAGCATTGAGGCACGTTACGCGAGTAGCCTACATGGTGGCATCCAGATAATTATAATATTCATGAATTCATTCCATAGAAAGGGATGGGCAGGTCATCCCACTGACACACAACATTTGAAGGACAAGGGGGAGATGTGAAATGCCACCTCCCAATCTATTTAAAGGACCTATTTACACAGCTCTCTATGGGCTGCCATCCACGACCCCACATCAGACAGCTTTCCCAGGACAGGATGAAATAAATGAATCGTTTAAGTCTTTCCCTGATACTGAGCGATCTTTAACTGGCCCAGGTAATTAGTTGGCATTTTTTAATTGCTGATAAATAAGGCCACACAACGAAACCGATTAGGTAAATGTAATTAAGTAAATACTCATTAAATGAGCCAGGCTATTTAGTAGTGACAAGTAAAACCACAGAGCAGCGCTGACAAGAATGATTAGGAGCACCTCATCTCCTTTGCCCAAGGGAAATTCCATTATATTCTGACTATGAAACTTAGGCAAGGGGAATCAGTGGGTTACCCATAATTATTTAATAGGTTTCTCTTCTTCAAGCATAATTATTTACAAAGGCATGTGGAAGGGCACTGCAGAGAAAAGTCTCTAATGGCGCAGTGTGTTTCATACTTCTCTTAGTGGTGCCATGTGTGAATGTAGAAATGTGAGCACAATGTCATGCTGAAGGGAAGCACAAATGACCATTGCCATAGTTGGCAACATGACCCATTCCTATCTGTAGGTGTTTATCCAGTCCTGTTTTTTTCTTTGCATTCTGGGACTTGTAGTCCAAATTTTATAATAGGTAAGGTGCAACTACATTTCCCAGAATGCAAAGAAAAAAAACAGGACTGGATAAGCACCTACAGATTGGAATGGGTCATGTTGGCAACTGTGCAATGCCCATTATTATCATCAATGGCCCACTCATTTTCAATCTCCTCCTGCTGTTCTACCCTCCTGTGCCCAGTTCTATCCTGACCCTAAGCACACGAGATCTGCCCCTCGCCTACTTCTGCACCTGAGATCGGTTATCAAATTGAAAGTGCAAACTTCTTGGTTGCTTGCAGTGGATTTACAACATGGTGCAATACCTGTGCATGTACGAGTGCCGGTGCATGTACTCCAGAGCGATTTGTGATGGGGCATGTGGCAGATGAGATTGGCAGTGTGCAATTCTGACATCCCCAGTGCACACATCAAGTTCTGCATTTCTCCCTCTCCCTCTGCCCTCTCCCACTGCCTCAGGTTGGCAGTGGGAGAGGGCAGAGTGTGCTGAAAGATTGCCTTAATATGCTGTTCAGTCACTGAATGGTATCTCCTGCCTCCCTGAATCTCGCACTTCCTTCCACAATTATGACATGAGCATGTCTTCTCTACTCCTCCTCGACCCAGGAGTCGCACGAATGCCAGTGTGCATTTTGCTCACTTTAAGAATCCGATACTCAATGCTTTCTCCTGTATCAATGAATCTCTCTCCCCCAAGTATTTCATAAGCATGTGCTCACACAAGCTGCCCCCAGGGATCCGTTGCTCCTCTTCCACACAAGAGTGTCCAATGGCCTGCATTTCCTTCACTGTCCACCAGAGGCTGACACTGGATGGTATCTTCTGCCTCCCTGAATCTCAGCTACGTGCTTCTCGTGCAAGCTATCCCCGGAGTTCTCCGCTCCTCTTGCTCCTCACTCGTGAGAAGCTTGAGACAAACACATTTTGTTTCCCGCTGGGCACATTTGCAGTTAAATAAAAAGAACGTCTGGTATGTCGTGCCTCCTGCAATCACTGGTATCTTCTCCAGATCTCAGATAATAACACATGCTGCGTGTGCGTGTGTGCATGTGTGTGTCTGTCTCATGGTAACAGAAACTGCTTTCACTCTCAGCGAGTTCCTCTCCCTAAATATACCTGATGGCACTTGTGTTCTTCGCCCACTTGAAATCACTGAATGTGTCGCACAGTATAGATTGAAGAAATCAAACAAAACCTGCCCTTAATCTACCAGTACCCTTCTTCCAAAATCCAGTTTAAAGACCCTTGCCTAGACATCCATAGTCTGCCTCCAGCCAGCAACATAACTGTAGGGACTGCTCAAACAAAGTGGTAGGACTTCAGAGCTGTACGTTGTTTGAAACAAAAGGGTGGCGTCCTGCCACATACATTTACATCAATTCCCCTTTACATTATTATTTGCTGCAAAGGTTATAACATTTCGCATGCTAAGTATCAAAGGAACTGTATACTCAGGGTTGGTAGGGATAAGAATACAAAAAGAATATCACAGGTGACTATTAGCTTATTTATTCAGCTGATGTCACAAAGGGTATGGGTTCAGTTTCCCATAGTGTTTAGTAGTTTTTTTGAAACAACACTTGCCTAAAAATTGGCAGACATATTGAAAATAGAACAAATAGAGAGCAAACTGAAGCCACAATTCAAGGTCTTAAAACATGGTCACAGATTTGCTAATACAAGTACATAAAAGCAGAGTAATTTTACAGCAATTATGGTATAGAAACACATAGAACGTGAAACTGTAAATAGTGGACCGTGGTTTAGTCTTCCCAAAAGCATCCTGATCGTTGTTTCCAAGGTTTGCTGGATATTTTGGGGAGGTAACCAAATCACTGAATGTGTCGCACAGCATAGATTGAAGAAATCAAACAAAACCTACCCTTAATCAACCAGAACCCTTCTTCCGAAATCCAGTTTAAAGAGCCTTGCCTACACATCCATAGCCTGCCTCCAGCCAGAAACAGCCTACAACAGCCAACTCCTTCCTAAGACTGAAAAGTAACTCAACCAACTGTTCCTCTTTGTAACCCATTCGGTTGAACTCCTCAATGCCGGATTAAACCCTGTGGAGGCCAAATGGACATTGAAATGAGCCCCCCCCCCTCACAAATGATCTCCTAATATGTTTTTAATTCTCTGCACCACTTTATTTTGATCCATTCTGGCGGGGCCCCTAAACGGAGTGGGGCGCATAGACCGGTGCCTACTCAGCCTATTGGATAATCGGGCACTAGCACTCCCCTCAAAAGTCTACACTTAAATAATGTGTAATTTTCTTAAACCTCTACGCTGTCATCATGTGCACTAGTCTGTGGCATCCTATAACACCAGCAGTTTTCTTTCGCACAACAACAAGGCAGAGTTAATATTCCATCCATATCACTCAGTCCTAGGTCAGCATTAGTAACCCTGTTCCCACTGAGAATCCATTACACGCTTTCCCTGGTCTTGTTTTGTGCAAACCACAGATCAGATGATAAACGTTCTGCTTCAATTAGCCCACGTGCTCTTTGTACAGATGGTGGTGCTTAGCACCTGCACATGTGACCACGCCTCTCCTTTATTGGTCCAGATCATAGCTCATGGAAAATGAGCTTAAACTCTTAAGCATTCATTTTGGCCTGGTGTATGCAGACCTTTGTGCCTTTATTCCTATGCTACAGGATGCTGCCTGGTGACCGAGTCAGGCAAGGATTCATGCAACCTCTGGGGAATGGCAATGTTTGTCCCACACTCCAGGTCAATGGGGCTGGATTTGCTGGTGGTACAGCCAAACGGTTGTCTTCTAGTACCTCCTCTACATCTGGTTTCCTAGGCAGCAGCTGCTCAGTATCGCCTCATAATAGAACAGATCCCGAGTTGTGGACTCGCAACGCTTTCAAAACCCGGATTCAAAGTTATCAATAGAAGGCCTGCTCCATATACAATACTAAATTGCCTTAAAAATCCGAGTTCACTGTTCTGGCACATTTTTCAAAGTACAGTGTCAAATGCAGTAGAGTATGTCACTAGGTGCTGCAGGCAGCATGTCCATGAAATCCTGGTTTAGAGCATCATCTCGTTATTTGTTCGGATTTGCAAGGCCTTCAAACCTTTTTATTACCTTTGCAGTTCCAACATCCTATTGGGCGTTTTCCAGCTCAGCCCTGTCTGAGCTACACCTTCAGCTGCCAATTATTTCCTAGCACCTAGCGCCATGCACCAACTTTTGTTTTTTGTGTGGTTTTAGGCGGTGTCTGTATGTTGCTTCTGGTTCTAAGGGTTTATTTCTACTACAGTTACTTCGGCCTCTGTTTGGTTGAAACTTGTAGCTCACACAAATCTTTTTTTTTTTAAATGGGGGCTTCCCCCATACTCCCACACACTGTACAGTCCCACTATATTACAAGGCCTGCTGTAGCGGCCCTGAAGTTATGGTTAAATTGTTCAACCCATAGGAAAAGCACATTTTGGGCGGCTTATAACTTTGCCCCCCCCCTACGAATCCTCACAAAACTTTGCAAAACAAGTATATGGCCCAATCAGATTGATCCTGCAAAGTTGGGTGAGGCTTTGTTAAGGGGGGGGGGTTTAGCGGGTCCCAAAATGTGTTGTTTTTCACCTAGACTCAATGGACAAATGATGTTGCTCACACCTACAGCCCAAACCGCTGGATGGATTTTCACCAAATTTCTGGCAGAAGCAGCAGGTTGGTCCCAAAAGTGTGCTTTTGTAAATTTGGTGTAAATCAGTCCAGTAGTTTTTTTTTTTTTTAAAACAACCAAAAATTCAGTAAAAAAAAGAAAATAGTGATATCTGGGTTCGGTACGAGGGCTCACTTACCTGCTCGGTCCGCGGATGGGCCTCTGATTCGTCTAGAGGCCATCGTGAGGTCCACGGACATCAGATGCACCCGCTGAATTGTCAATAAAAAATGTGATGTGTGTCATACATTGCACTTTTCAAACTTACGAAACAATCTCTGGGGACGTGAGGGGTGATGAGGATTGGATGGGATATGGCCTCAAAAAGCCCAAAAAAAGGAGCTTTTTCAACTCTGATGTCCGATGAAAGTATGAAAATGTAAGTACACAAAATAGTGATATAAAATTGGTTAATGTGTAATGGGCCTGGCCGTCAGCAAGGAGAAACGTATACTTGTAATTTGCTTTTTGGAGCATGCAACATGGGCAAAGCAGTAGGTTTGAATGAGAAAAAATATTCCGCTTGCTGTTACAGCCTGCAGTGGTGGACTAGATTACAACAAAATTGTGTGACAAACATTAGCAAGGACCTAAAAGCATGTTTTTGGAAATACGTGTTGTGTTTTATTTTTCCAAGGCTTAAGAATGTAAGTAGAACAACTAGTGATATACATTTGGTGTCTGGGTAGTGGGCCTGGCCCGTGGCAAACACAAATCTGTTATCTGATTTGCTTATTGGGGAATGCGGCATGCCAAAGCCCATTCCCATGGATTTGGAGACTGGCCATGGCTTATTAGGGTATCGTGGACACTGAGCTAGGATGCTTGGTTGGTCTAGTGACTGATAGGGGTGGTTTGGTTTGGCTGGGGTCATGGTGGAGCCTTATGCTGTAGGCAATTGAACAAGGATTTCCATCCCCAGCATGCACTGCTGATAATGACAAACATAAGTATGAGTTGCAAAAATATGTTTCTTAAAGGAGCTTTATAGTTCTTTCATATATATGAAAAGAGGAATTATTAATGACTTGTATACAGTGACGTAACACCATGAAACTTATAAAAACCTATTAAATTGACAGTAAAAACATTGTTACATGAATGTTACGGTTAAGATGCACCCCACCCTTGGGACTCCTCTCCTCTAGTAGTTAGCCACTGGTGTCCCACCTTGGCATCCGAAATGCATGTGCAAAAATGTGTAGAAGATTGTTAAGTGGCTGTTGGTGTGTGGAAGCTTAGTATAGTTTTTGAAAGTGATTGGTGAATGGATGTGTGACTGTTTGAAAGCAGGCATTGAGGGATTGTTACAAATATAAAATGAAAAAGGGTGGAAGGGCTGCCCTGTGCAATGGTGTCTATGTGCCATTTAGGTCTTTTAATGATCCATGGCCTGGAAAGGGGACTGTGGAAACCGTGTATAGTTACAAAGGTCCATCGATTATGGTCCTTATTGTATGCTAGAGGGAAGTATTTGGGATAGAAAATTGTTGGTGTCCTTTTATATTTTTCTCTAGTACACAATTGTCCATTAGCATCCTGGGTGGGTGAGTCAGCCAATCAGGTAGCTAGGAATGTGGGCTTGAACCGCCGGTACAAACCTGCATTCCAGGCCGCCTGATGGCCAGCTCTCCCCGCCGCCATCTCCCCCCTGCCCTCTGTTCCGTTTCTTTTTGTAATCCCTGCCCTTATTTACCTTATTTCGACGGCAGCAGTGCTGCCACTGCATTCGCTCGTCCTGTTCGCCTCCCACTGGCCGCCATGGAAAGGGAAGAGGTTCTCTGTATGGAGCCCCGCCTTCCTTTTCCATGGTGGGCATCTTGGAAAAGAATGTTCCTATAGTGGGATGCTACGCTTTTTTTTTTTAGCACCCCGGTTTAACGCTTTGGCAACCCGGGGTGCTAATGGCCTTCATACCCCGTTGCAGGGGCTGGAACAGGGGATAACGGCCTGGAACCTTCGTTATCTGCCCTCCGCCCTTGCCATTTGTGATGTCATCTTTCATGTCCTGGGTGTTAGTCTTTGCAGTGCACGGTGGTGGCGCGAGTTATGCCTGCTTAGCTTACCATAACTGGCGAATTTCTGAGGTTTTTCGGTTTTTACTTGTAACCATAACGTCCCTTTAGCAAAGTTTTTTCATTGAATTTCATGGGTTTTTATTAGTGCAACTTAACCATGACGTCCCTTCAATAAAGTTCTTTCAGTGAATATATATATATATATATATATATATACATATTCAGTAAAAAAACTTTGTTAAAGGGACAATATAGTTAAGTTGCGCTATTAAAAACCTATGAAATTCAGTGAATATGGTTCCAAGTAAAACTGAAAAACCCCTGAAATTCGCCAGTTATGGTAAGCTAAGCAACCATAACTCGCACCACCACCGTGCTTGGCTAAGACTAACACTGAGGACATCAAAGATGACTTCACAAATGTCATTGATGACATTACTGATGACCACGTGTTTGGCTCCCTCTTTTATTCTTTACTGACATATCTAGGCCAGTAACAGTCAGGAACAAAAAATTCAAAAAGTACTATATTTATAGACTTATACTTCAAATAGGTTCTTACAGTAATTCACTTGGGGTTCACTCACAGCATATGAGATATATACATAGGGGAAAACACAGATTTGGAAGACAGCAAAGCTTTGTATGTATGAAGATGATTAGTGAGGTTATGAACACTTTTTTAGAGTTCTGCTGTTTTTTTATTACTGTACTTTCCCTGGACATGCTCATATTTGTATACATTGTACTCACACTACTTTCCTTAGGGTCTAGTCACAATATGCGATAGTTATACATAGGGAAGTAGTAGCTTTCAAACAGAGCAATCATTTCTGTGCATGAAGGTAATCAGTTAGATTATGAAGATTATCTGGTAATGCTGCTGTTATATTATTATTATCTGTTCGTGTTTTGTTTAAAATAGAGTAATTATGTAGTAAGTGGGTTTTATTAGCTACTTATTAAATGTTTCACAGTAGGCAAAACTGTGATAAGAAAGAATTTATAATTTTACTATTCAACATGGCCAGATTATTACTATTGCACCTCCATCATGTATGCTGTACACAATGCTATGTTTCTACATGAGTAGCTTAGTATACTGGAAAGAACTTCATAATAGAATGCTATTTGCAACAATGCGTTGCTTAATGCACTACGTACCTCATGATATTTATTCCAATGATCCTTGACGCTTTTTGATCAATATTACAATAAGAATCCCTTGTACAGACTTACCATGAAACGTAAATGCACATGTGATGTCATCAGTGATGTCCTGGGTGTTAGTCTTAGCAGTGCCCAGTGGTGGCGCGAGTTATGGTTGCTTAGCTTACCATAACTGTCGAATTTGAGGGGTTTTTGTGTCTCAGTAGCCGATCTTTAGTACAGTTTGTCATTTTACCCATTAATTCGGCCCCATGTTAAAACCAATGATGAACACGGACGTCAAAACAATGGGAACACAGAGGAAACAATGTGGGAAGTAGTCTACAATTTGCTTCAGATGTTAGTGCTATGTAGTTTGTTGAACTCGAAATGGGATGCTGATGCTGACGATGCAATCAGGGAGCAAGCTAAGTGAAACAAGACCACTTAGACAGAATTTTAATTAAATATTGGCATTGAATTACATGTTTGTGGAACGTGGGGGAACCCACTAGTGGACTACACGCATCTCGATACTGAAATGCCCATGTGTGCGAGAAAAAGACCACTACACACACATGTTGTAGTTGCGTGTCGTTGCAATATGACACAAACAACAACTGAGTACAATGTAAGGCAGCAATAACGGTTGGCGAATGATAAGTTGACTCGTTGGTCTATAAAACCGTCCAAAGTAAAACGTACATAATATTTGGCATTTCCATTCTCTGGCCGTAAAGCTGACACTGCGTTCAGTGCAACAAATTGTCATAAAGTGAAATTACATGTTCCTTTGTCCAGTTTTGGAATGGTGAACCTTATCATATTTGAATGTGTTACATCCCGCCCTTCATGCATTCCTTTTCGAATGTTAGCTTTGGTTCAAGGTCAAAAAACAATTGAACCTTATACTTTGTACGATGCGTGGGTTTCCTCAGCTCGGAAATAAAAATTCAATGCCGCTGACCTTCACTCACAATGGCAGCCAATAGCCCTTCAGACGGTAGTGCATTAGAAATATTTTTTTCAAAGATATGATTTTTTTTCCTACCATTCACCAATGCGGGCGACATTTTATGGATTTACTTTGTTCCTATGGAGAACTTTGCACTCTCCCAGACACTCCCACAGGAAGGCCAGACCACCTGTCACCTCAGCCCATCGTCTACGGCACTTTGGCCATGCACCCAAGACTCAAGGCCCCGGCCACAACCACTGCAGCATAACACACCCATAGAAACAAACACCTACCAAATGACCACACCCCAAAAACATAATGCATCCACCTCAAAACCTACCCACTTCAATTAACATTCTAAAAAATAATTACAACCAGCATAGAAACTCTTCAATACAAACCCTCTTCACCCAATGCTCTTCTAACAACCCAAAACCAACATCATAGTAAACTAAAATAGCCAGTAGTGTGCCAAGTGAAAACCGTGAACACATCACAGCCTTCTCCCACCCAAACAAATACAGCATTTGACCCATCTCTTACTCCCCCACCCTCTCCAAGCACTCATACACACCAACACACTCCCCAAAATTGGATTTATGCTCACTTCCAGCGCATGTCCGTACATCCAATATGGCGGGCGCATCGAAACAATTTGACGCACCCCACGCCTCATCACAGCCAATCAGAGAACACGTTGCATGTCCGTGGACACGACGCAAGCCGATTATCCATTTGGTGCCCTGTCCGCAGAGCGAACAGGGAAGTGTGTCGGCGCAGCGGACATAGATATCACACATTTTTTTACCTTACGCTTTGGTCATTTAAATAAAAACTACTGGACGGGTTTACACCAAATTAACAAAAGCACACTTTCGGGACCAACCTGCCGCTCCTGCTGCAAATTTGGTGAAAATCCGTCCAGCTGTTTGGGCTGTAGGTGCGACAGAAATGTTTTCCCATTATGTCTAGACATAATGGGAAAAAATAAATTTTGGGACCCCCCTATGACTTTGCCCCCCCTTGACCAAACCTCACCAAACTTTGCAAAACAATTCAGAGTGGGCCATGTACTTTTGCAAAGTTTGGTGAGGATTCGTCCAGGGGGAGCAAAGTTATAAGCCGTCCAATGTGCTCTTCCCATGGGTTTAGCAACTTAACCATAACTACATGGCCGCTACCTCAGGCCATGTAATATATACACACATATAATTGTGTGTTTATGTATGTCCTATGAGCTTCAATCAAACAGAAGTCGAAGTAACTGTAGTCGAAATAAACACGTAAAACGGTTGCTTCTACACATAATTTGCGTCAGGATTTCCCATAGTGGAAATGTTACGTTTCCTGAGAAAGACACCAACGTGCTGTGTTACATTTGAGAGTCTTTATTCTCTTCTGCACAGGTAACTAGATTACAATAGGGCCTCAAGTGCTAAGTGCAGTGCGTCTATTTTAACGTTGCTGATAAAATGCAGAAAGTCATGATTGAACCCATGCATAATCATCGCCTATTGCAGAGATCCCCTGCATTGGCAGCAGTTTTCTGGGAACTGCAGTCCCATTTGTAGAAATCTTCCTGCAAACCCAGGGATTTCAAGAGAAGATCAAGGCAGCTGGTTAGATTTAACATGATTCGAGGTACAGAAGGGGAAGTTAAAGGCACTTTTCTGGTTCCCTTCCCACATTAAGACCACTCACGGGGTTAACAGACCGGCTGCAGATATCTGTGCTCATTCTGTAGACCATAGGTTTGGATGAGGGCAGGGAGGATTCAACCACTCACCCTTTTGAAGGTGATGACATGAGTACAACTGACAGATTCATTCTGCTGGTTCTCGACATGGATTAAACCCACTCACCGCATGCGTTTTCTCAACCTGTGCAAATTCAGACCCTTCATGACAACGGCAAGGTCTGTGGAGGTGTGGCGATCCTGCTCCCATTCAGGAACCTCACAGCGTGTACTTTGTCCAGGCATTGATGGACGCCTCTTCCTAATTTCCCAAGAACCAGTTGACTTTGTCCTGATATTCTGTGCCTGAAGAAAGCGAGTGCAATTCACTGAAATCTATGGTCCAATGACCGATACTGATGCAGCCACCATTACAGATCTCCACCACACATCGCCACAGATTCACTGAATCTATGGTGAAATGACAGATACTGATGCAGCCACCATTATAGATCTCCACCAAACATCGCCACAGATTCACTGAATCTATGGTGCAATGACCGATACTGATGCAGCCACCATTACAGATCTCCACCACAAATCGTCACAGATTCACTGAATCTATGGTGCAATGACCGATACTGATGCAGCCACCATTACAAATCTCCACCACACACATTTTTGCAATTGGACAGACAGCCACAGATTCACTGAATCTATGTTGTGAAGAGAGGAACCCCAGATGGAGCCTAGGCTCCAGTGACTTTAATCGCAAATCTGTCTCTCTGAAGGCCAGAACTAGAGGAAAAAGCATGGCCATCCTATGTTTCCTCTGATAAATATGCAGCCATCATAATGTTGCTGAGAGTTGGGGAATGCATATAATGGACCAAGAAACTACAATGTTTGTGATGTGTGCTACATCATTATTACCTTAATCACTATCACTCTTTGGTGACACAGCTCAGGGGGTTAGGGACTCGTGTATACATGTATGTACAGCCAGTAGAACACAGTTTAGACTCCAGGCTGGGAGGACTCAGCCTTTCACCCTTGTGAAATCAATTCAATTAGTGGAGAAATAATTCCTAATATTGGGCATGAAGCAATTTCATTTGTGGTGTGCTCTGTGATAATCTAATTTATGTGCAGCACTTGACATGTTTAATATGTGCAGGGAAAACTAGGCAAGTATAAAGAGTAATTGGAAGGCTGCATTAGTACTGAGCTCAATACAGATGTAATTGTTACTTGGCTCACAGTTATGCTAGTGTCCGAAATTGAGGAGAACTGGGAGCTGTTTACCTCTTGTTTGTAGCCTAGAAGAGCCTTGTTAGCTTGACACCAACAGCTACCAGGAGCTACTTCCGGCTCCCCAGACCGACTGATGCTGAAAAAACACACCTATGTGAATTAACTCTGTGCGTTTGCAACAATCTATAAATTAACATTAGCACACATCTATACGATACTTAAAGCATGTGAGATCATAAATAATAGACACGATGATGTTTGCATCTTATGTGAGAGTTAGATTTGCAGAACCCTGGGTAGGTTTCGCGTGTTTTGATTGCAGGCATTTTACACATTGTCATTTTAAACGTGTAGTTTTCACTGCGGCTGTAGTCACTGCTTTTTTTTCCCCACCCAAAACCCCCATCTAACCCACCGCCACCACCTCTCCCTGCCACCCACCACCCCGCAATCGCTTTACTCAAATAAACAATACACATGTACTTAAAAAAAATTAAAACGGTGAAAACAGCCGCTGTGAAATATTTAAAATGAGAACATATAAAATGCCGGAGATAAAAATACAGTAAGCTCCATAGGTACTACCTCCTTGCTCCACGGTGGTAACTCCTGGTCACTAGTTTATGCTGGAAACCCAGGAGCAGCTTTTCGCTCCTGCTTACCTATTTTATTACATTGATTTCATCGTTTATATAAGTGCGCATAGCCCATGGGCATCTAGGCGCTAGTGACAGTGTTACAGTTGCAAAGTGGTAAAACGGAACAGTGGCCAATTGGCATGTTGAGAGATTCTTCCTGAACAGGTTGTAAGAGGGTTCTTTTCGCAAGTGGTGGGGGGGAGTTTGTTCCAAAGTGTTTCAGCGCGCACTGGGAAGCCAAAGCCGCCTGCCCTTTTACGTCTGAATCCCGGTGCGATGAGACAATGCCTGTAGGCCAATCTTTGGGCCCTCGCTGGGGTGTGTCTCTTATGTTATTGTGAAAGTTAGGAGGGGGCATCGTTCGAAAGACAGCGGTGGGCGGTGAAAAGGATCTTGAAAAGAATTCAATTATCCAATCTTAAAGTTGATCCCCGTTAGTAGTTATTTCCCAATTTAGAATAATAATTTTCATCGATTTAAGAAGAGGGTGAGGCAAAGTCTTGCATTTGAACCAATGATCTGCAGGTTTCACATAATAATAATAATAATAATAATAATAATAATAATAATAATACTAATAATAATAATAATAATAATATAATCAGGTTTTATATAGTGCTTAATGCCAGGATCCCCCCCCACTTCTATGCTCTGTCTGTTAATCTAATGATGTGCCTTTCGAAACACTAATACGAAGGAAGGTTATCTTGATATAGTGTAAACCCCTCTCTTTGCATGTATGACCACCTGAATGTGCTCAACATGCTGAAATAATACTCAATCAGTATTTTTGAGGGGGCACCCAGGCAGAATGATGGCTGTCTTCCTTATGCCTCTGAACCTAGTGTGCATGCATGCCTGGCACTGCATGCCTGGCATTGCCAGCGTTTCCAACTCCACTGGCACTAGCATGTGCACTAAAGAAGCTGAGAGCATCACAGTACACAGTTTCTGTACTCATCCCTAATTTTCTTTATTATATTTCAAATTGAAAATACCTCTGGGATTGGGGACGACCATTGCCAAAGAACGAGGTATCACCCTGCATTAATGTATTCAGCCCCTTCTCCAAATTTAAATCCTCCTTCCCCCCTGCCTGCATGGAGCAAATATATTTTGTTGTGAAATCAGTCAATCTAATCTAAATGTCAACACTGAAAACTCAGAAGGTATAAAGAATGATACATGTAGCTTTAAGGCTGGCTATGTCCCCAGGACTGGAACGCAGACAATGCCCCAGAGTGCATTACTGTTAAAAACACTAGCGCAACACTAGCCTCTAGCTTTTCCTGAACTCTGTAAAGCACTCTGCTGCCTACGGACCAAGTTTGCGCTAAAAATAATAAAATTAAATAAAATAAATATTGCGAAGATGGCCGGGAGTTTTAAGATCTTTCATAAGAAGCACAACGAGCAGTCTAAATTTAAAAAGCCAGTGATTGGCCCAAAGCAATACATCAATCCCACGCGGGAGTTCACAAGCAGTTCAAGCTCAAGCCTAAGCGGAGAAGAGACACAGGAGGAAGAGACTTGTCCCCTGAAGAGGAATAGCAGGAGCAGGGCAGGACCAGGCGAGGCATGGAAGAGACAGAACACACAGCCAGACAAAGGCAGCAGCCTTCAGAGGTGCTGCAGACCCCACTGGATGTCCAAAGGCTACCGGAACCTCCTCAACGGATACACCTGCCCGGGAATGGCCATTACCTCCGAGATGGAAGCAAACAGGTATGCAGGTTGCCTGTGAGCTGTGAGAGGTCTGGGGGAGTAGCTGGGTGAGCTCAGAAACTCGAGACACAGAGAGGGGGTTTGGGACCCTGAAGTAAATGAGAGGCAGGAGAGTGAACCAAGCAGATACAACGCAACAGTCTGAGTCTAGGACCCACACCCAAAAGCAATAGGGGCTGCGACCCTGAAGCAAATGAGAGACATTTGAACACTTGGCAAGAGAGTGAGCCAAGTGGATGAACGCAACAGTGCAAATCTTGGACATGCACCCAAAAGTAAGATGGATTGGAACCCTGAAGCAAACGAGACAGAAAGATGTACTACTTCGCAGGAGAGTGATCCAAGTAGATACAACGCAGCAGTGCGAGTCTGGGACCTGCACCCATATGAGAAACCAAGGTTGAAAGCGAAGAGGTTCTACGACCATGCGAGAGGAAGAGAGACAGTCCTTGGGAGAGCACTTGCTTGGCAGGTGAGTGAACCAACCTGTGTGAAGTATTGCAAGTCTGGGACCCGCACCCAGATAAAACGTTCAGGAGAAGAGGGTCAAGAACCCTAGTACTCATAAAAGTAATCCTACGTTTGGTAGTGGATCGTGACAAGATGACAGGATACAAGAACTGTGAAGCTCAGAAATAGTTCCTTGTGAGTTATCCAGTGATTAAAGATAAGATGAAGGTCAGGGGAAAGGAGTACAACCCTAGCACTGTTTACTTTAAGAGACCAACCTTGCACAGTTATCTTAGATTAGTGTTGGAAACATAGGTATGTTTTGGGACACAACAGTGACAGACTTTTTAGTTTCGGACTTCCTGACAATTTCATTAGTTTCCTTTGAGGCAGGGAAAACCCCTCTTAGCTTTAGGGATAGTGAGGCAATTTTCCAACCCTTTCGTTGTAAATAAAAGTGTATCTCCAAAAACATTCTTACAATATGCTTAGTCTACACAAAGCTTTCAAAAACTTTATATGAGGATGTCATTATTGTCCTTCCACCAAAAGCCAAACATCTGATTGGAAGCCTGATATAAAACTTGAAACTGCCACTGTTTATTACTTCACTCCCTTTGTTTAGCGTATTCCACCTAAACAGTTTGACTATACAACGCTTGCTGAAATTTGCAGTATTTGAATTTTGTTTAAATAATTTCTCCCATAACATTGGGCCTCATTATGAGTCAGACGGTAACCTTGCCGGAGCTACCGGCGAGTTGCCGCCAGAGCCGTAAAATGTTATAGGCGCCTGACTTCCCGGTGCCGCTGGGAGATTATAAATCCGGCAGTCTGGGAGGTCAGGCGTCGGATAAATATAAATCCCCTTTCCCATAGAGTCTAATAGGACTCTATGGGAGTGGGGACATGTGTAAGTGGTTTCAACCCAGCACTCCACCTAAGTCAATGCCTAGCGTGAGATGCCAAGATGGAACCCTTAATTATATATTTTTATGTCTAAAGTTCTTTTATTTCTGAATGATGTACCCTTATATCATGCCCCTCTCTTTGAATCCCCCTCCCCGGTCTCACTGAACCAAGAAGAAGGTTGTTTTGCAAAGTTAAAACATTTATTTTATGAATTTGAACAATATATATATATATATATATATATATGTCACAGTTTTATGAATTTGAACAATAACTAGATATCACACTATTAATATTTATACAATGATCAGCGTTGGGTGATATTACAATAATCAACAATCTCTTTAATCAATAGAGTATGGGTGAGAAGAATAATGTAGCATAGAACAAAACTTTGTGTGAGTTCAATGAGATGCAATGATAGGAAAGAATGAAGCACAGAAATAAAACTTGATATAAATTCAATCAAATGCAATGTTATCACTCTTTCCCGGTGATGCTACTCAATCCCCCCTAAATGCAATATAGCGATGGAAGGAAAGAAAACAGGTTTCAGGAATAAACACTCTACAAATGCTGTTTCAATCCCAATTCCCCCAGCAGGCTTAGAGAGAAACAGGAATGATTTTAAAACAGGTCAAATGCTTTTGAATGTGGCTTGTAATGAATGGGAAAAACACTGAAAAATGGATTTAATTCTCTAAAGTGGATTCAGAACTAAATGAAGCTGCTTTGGCTAGCTTCAGGTAAACACTACCAATGATGATTGGATAACTAGCAGATAGGAAACTGTATTCAGAGGTTGAATGCAAAGAATAGCTGTTTTACATGGGATGAAATTGAGCCAAATGCAGAATTGCGGCAAACTTTTCCACGCACGTTAAGCACGATTGCGACAAAACTATAAGGAGTTGGAATACAATAGACCAGAATCATGCACAACTGACGGCCCTTTCCCTTCCCCACAGTGATAAAAGTTGGAGCACAACAGCATGATATGAGCAAGGCAGACCGCACAACGTGAGAGCTAACTCAGCATGCCAGTTCACGAGGAGGTGAAAGATGGCAAATACCATGAGGGTGACAAGGAAAGAGGTAACCTTGCCCTTTCCAATCAAGGCCGTGAAACCTCTGCAGATGGAAACATAAGACCACAAACTGGGGCCAGAGTGTGTTGCAGCAGATGTCTATGCTATAGGTAATAGAGACTCTCGATAACCAATCCCTCATGGTGATAGGTTTTTATGGGAAGGGCCCCAGTGATGACACCAGAGTGATACAAAACCAACCTGCGTGCCATGGACCGAGCTGTACCTGAATCTTCCTGTGTTCGTGTACTGATCTCTGTTGGTTTTATTTGCAATAAACTGCAATTTGTACTTGCCGTTGACGGAGTCCTCTGTTTGTCCTAAGGAGGGTGTTGGGCCCTTTAAGTCAGCGGACCCCCAGTCTCACTCTGGCATAACTGGGAGTCCCACCCAACATAATATCACTGTATTTTCTTCTTGAGAGGGGCACCCACCAGGACTGTCCACTTTCTCATATTTGGTCCACCCGAGGCACTGGCAAATCCACAGGGGGTCATATGTGTATCCTAGTGGCCATTTGTTTCACTGTTTGCAGATGTTGATATGGTGCTCTATATTAAGGATCAAGGGGTAAATAGGTTGAAAATGGCATGTTGATATTAAGCCAGATTTCAAGTCTGCATCAGTAGGTAGTCGGCTGGTGTCGGGATGATGTGAGATAGGTGGGAATTAGGTGAAAGTAGTGTCTTGGGAACCAAATTGAAAGGTGGGTTCCACTGTAATTGACAGGAAGAATTTGAGTTACTAAATTAACATCCTTCCAACATGGATATCTCTCTCCCAGGCATCATCTCTGGTTCTGACAAGTCATTTCTCGATAAAGCAAAATCAATTTTGTTACGATCAGCATGGGATGGCAAGGGTAGAGTAGAATGTCCTCACTATTTCAAACTCATCTGCACCAGGAACCGCTGCATGGAGATGTGTATACCTGCTAAATTCCTCCAATTCTTATCAACCTGCATCTGACCTACTTCCATGGCTGACAGCCTATCAATGCTGTTATTGATGACCAGATGAGCCAGAGGAGCAGATATGAGGTTTTGAGAATGGAGAGAGGACTGGCATCTAGGCACTGGTTACAAGCAGAGAGCATTTTGGTTTATGTACAAGCAGATAGTGACTGGAGGGGACATTAGTTAAACAGGAGAGCCTTCATTGTATCCAGAAGGCTCTGAGAGATGGTTCAGCTCTCAAGACGGGAGGAAGAGAGTTTCAGAGAAAGGCAGCAGAGACAGGAAAGCTGGAGCCTCTGGTTTTCGATCTCTTGAACCTGGGGTCAGACAGGTGCTTGCAGTAGGCAGTGTGTGTAGGCCTGGCTGTGGAGGGTCTGGACAATGTCTGAGCCAAGTAACACGGGCAGTGTTTGAGAGGCATCAGTGAGTGATGATGAGGATTTTGGTTTGATTTTGAGGATGGTTATTTGGGGACAAGGCCCTGGTTCACTTGAGCAGGGTCATGCTGCCTACCTGACCAAGGAAAAGACTGTGTCACAGGTGACATCTCCACATTTTCCTAGGGGTTTACCAACTTCAATATATCCACAGCATTCATTGCATTGTTGAAGTACTGGGGTGTTCAAAGTGACAAATATGGGTTGAATGCTGGTGGTGGGTCACTGTGGGAGCCTGAGGGGCGAGTGGGCTGGTATATGTGGATGGGAGGACAAAAGGTGCTGGAGTACTTGTCTCTTCTGTGATGGATGGGCAAGGATCTCCTCTCCATCGTCCCCCTCATGAGTGGCATTATCATCCTTCTCCTCTATGGTTTCCTACGTGGTATGGGGTTTCATGTGTACAAGGCAGCTGGGGAGCAGGTGTAAGTGGATCTAGGTAACCTGGCCTAAGCCTCACCTACCTGGTGGCTTCCTGGTTGCCGCTCTTTTCACCACTTGCCAAGCCCCGCCCACCTGGTGCCTTTCTGCTTGCCGCTCTTTTCCCTACTTAAGGAGCCCTCCAGCCTCTTTTCCTTTGCAGCTGGGGAGCAGGTGTAAGTGGATCTAGGTCACCTGGCCTAAGCCGCGCCCACCTGGTGCCTTCCTGGTTGCCGCTCTTTTTCACCACTTAGCAAGCCCCACCCACCTGGTACCTTCCTGCTTGCCGCTCTTTTCCCTACTTAAGGAGCCCTCCAGCCTCTTTTCCTTTGCAGCTGGGAAGCAGGTGTAAGAGGATCTAGGTCACCTGGCCTAAGCCCCGCCCACCTGGTGCCTTCCCTGGTTGCCACACTTTTTCACCACTTAGCAAGCCCCGCCCACCTGGTGCCTTCCTGCTTGCCGCTGTTTTCCCTACTTAAGGAGCCCTCCAGTCTCTTATCCTTTGCAGCTGGGGAGCAGGTGTAAGTGGATCTAGGTCACCTGGCTTAAGCCCCACCCACCTGGTGCCTTCCTGGTTGCCGCTCTTTTTCACCACTTAGCAAGCCCCGCCCACCTGGTGCCTTCCTGCTTGCCGCTCTTTTCCCTACTTAAGGAGCCCTCCAGCCTCTTTTCCTTTACATCTGGGAAGCAGGTGTAAGAGGATCTAGGTCACATGGCCTAAGCCCCGCCCACCTGGTACCTTCCTGGTTGCTGCTCTTTTTCACCACTTAGCAAGCCCCGCCCACCTGGTGCCTTCCTGCTTGCTGCTCTTTTCCCTAATTAAGGTGCCCTCCAGCCTCTTTTCCTTTGCAGCTGGGGAGCAGGTGTAAGTGGATCTAGGTCACCTGGCCTAAGCCCCGCCCACCTGGTGCCTTCCCTGGTTGCCACACTTTTTCACCACTTAGCAAGCCCCGCCCACCTGGTGCCTTCCTGCTTGCCGCTGTTTTCCCTACTTAAGGAGCCCTCCAGTCTCTTATCCTTTGCAGCTGGGGAGCAGGTGTAAGTGGATCTAGGTCACCTGGCTTAAGCCCCACCCACCTGGTGCCTTCCTGGTTGCTGCTCTTTTTCATCACTTACCAAGCCCCGCCCACCTGGTACCTTCCTGCTTGCCGCTCTTTTCCCTACTTAAGGAGCCCTCCAGCCTCTTTTCCTTTACATCTGGGAAGCAGGTGTAAGAGGATCTAGGTCACATGGCCTAAGCCCCGCCCACCTGGTACCTTCCTGGTTGCTGCTCTTTTTCACCACTTAGCAAGCCCCGCCCACCTGGTGCCTTCCTGCTTGCCGACTTTTCTCTAATTAAGGTGCCCTCCAGCCTCTTTTCCTTTGCAGCTGGGGAGCAGGTGTAAGTGGATCTAGGTCACCTGGCCTAAGCCGCGCCCACCTGGTGCCTTCCTGGTTGCCGCTCTTTTTCTCCACTTAGCAAGCCCCGCCCACCTTGTACCTTCCTGCTTGCCGCTCTTTTCCCTACTTAAGGAGCCCTCTAGCCTCTTTTCCTTTGCAGCTGGGGAGCAGGCGTAAGTGGAACTAGGTCACCTGGCCTAAGCAATACCCACCTTCTTAGCCCTGCCTCTTCTTTCCTGCTCTTAACTCTTAGATCAAAGGTGTCTTTCACCCAGGCATCCAAAGTGAAGGCCAGTCAAAGAAAAGGGCAATTCCTGTTTGATTCTGTTCGGACAATGGGGATCCAGGGTCCGAGCCCCTGCTAAGACAGCAGGTAAGCATGCATCAACATGTGTTTACACCCTCTGTCCCCAAAGGCCATCCCCACCCTCTTTGGTCCCCGTGTCGTTGTTCCCTTGTGCCCCCCCTTCCTGCACACAGGAGTCTGTCATGATACATTCTGGTTTCACCATCACCGTCTTGTGGCCAATGCTGGATTTTACTTTTATGGACTTCATTGATTCACAGTGCGTCACCCTTTCTCAATTCTCATGCTGGACTTCCTTTGCATCTTGTACTCATGATGGCCCTGAATCATGCTGTTCCCATCTTCATCTTGTATCCTGGCTTGCAACATTATGTGTTACTTCTAACTTCTGCAATTGTATTCGCTTTCCCCTCTTGCCTCTCCACTTTTTTGACTGCTTACTCTCTGTTCTCTCCTCCCCTCCCCTCTCCCTTTTCCTATCTCCTCCCCTCTTCCCCTTACTTTCTTCTGTACACTTACTCTATCAGAATTGTCCCTAGACCTATTATGACAGGAACCTCATCTGTCGCTCCCCCATCCCCTTACTGTCCCCCCAAACCCCGCAGCACTATCTGAAACGTTGTCTTGTCAGGCCTAGTATGATAGTCGCTTGTTTTGTTCCTCCCCTCCCTTCTGCACCCCTCTACCTCACCTTTTGTTTTCCTCCGGCTCTTCCAGAAAAGTCATCAGGCCTAGTATGGCAGTCGCCTGTCTGTTTCCCTTTCCTTCCCACTCTCCCCCTCCCTTCCTTATCTATGTTTTAGCTCTTGCACTATCTGTAGTGTTGTCAGGCCGAGTACGATAGTTAATTTCACATCCTTACTGTTCATGGACTGTAAGAATGTCGTATTTTCCCTTGTTCCCTCCCTTGCCTTGAAGCTCTTTGAAACACATTGGGCCTCATTACGAGGTGAGCGGTAAGGGATTACCGGCACCGGTAAGGGCACCGGTGCCGGTAATCCCTTACCGCCCTACTACGAGTTCCCTTTGCGGGTCCTTCCTTAACACCTGGTTTTTTCAGGCGTTAAGGACGGGACCTGCAAAGGGACTCTAGAGCTAATAACGGTACCGCAGTTTGCTGTACCGTTATTAGCGCCTTCCCCATTCCCATTGAGCCCTATGGGGGCTCAAGTGGGAATGGGGAATGGCCCTGGTGAATGGGGAATTACCGGTCCCGCCAACCTTGGAATGGACCAGTAATTGCTCCATTCACCAGGGCGGAGTCGGAACGAGTTTGGAGGCAGCCATGGCGCTAACAGCGCCATGGCTGCCTCCAACCTCGTAATGAGGCCCCTTGTGTATTGGCGCTATATAAATAAACTATCATATCATATCACATATTTTTGCAGCTTGCATACACATCCCTCCACTATCATTGCTCTTCACTGTGGTACTCTAAATATGTATGAGTGATTCTTACTGGGCAGTAAGCATGTTTCCAGTCAGCCAACCAGAACACCCATTATACAATAATGGAGGTATCCACCAGTGGGAAATCCCTGTCAAACGGCAACTATACTCAGCTATGCCGAATTGACGAAACACGTTTGCAGTAGGGCATCCACCATGGGCATCTACTCAACCAGTTCTATTAATTAAATCGGTACAGCAGTTCTGACAAAGCATAGCGAAAAAGCAGCCGAGTTCATTGAGGCAAACTCTGACTCAAGCATGCCTTCACTTGTGTGGTGTTTAGAGTCTGATCCCAGGAACACATGTCTTCTGCTAAAGTGTGGGAAGGTTTCAGAGGTCACATTCCCACCCCTCCATTTGCCACCTCATGGAAAGATTCCACCACTGCGGGTCCTCAGGTATGTACATTGCCCCATTTCCCTCTGCATCCTGACGTGTGCCCCTCACTCCAGCTCCAATGAGCCAGACACTGGGATTGGCTGTTTGTGGTTAAATTACAGTCTCTCCACAATAGATGATCTGGAGGCAGCTCTGGCAGATATTTTATACCACCATGCTGGGGAGACAGGATTTTGGTCAGCAAGAAATTACATCTCAGGCCAAAGAAAACGGAAGAATACTTTTTGTACTCCTGCTTTATTTTATTTACTTATTTTATTTTGTACATTTATGAAGCGCACAAAGTGGCCCTCGGTCATTGTGGTGCTGTTACAAGCACGGCTTACTTAGTTACACGAGACAGAAGGAAAGACAGCTTGACAAGACCGCCTGTCTGTGGTTCGTGGTTACAGGGAACCTAATACCAGACAGGGGGTAGTAATGGTGACAATGTTACAATGGAGGGGGAGCACAAGGGTTCAGTAGTTACAGGGGAACCGGAAACAGCTGATACCTTCTAGGAACAACTATATGGGAGACCCTCAGGGGGTAGTGTGGAATAGTTAAAAAGTCTCGTTTTCAGTGCTTTGCAGAAGGCGAGGTGGGAAGTCTCATTCCTTAGGGTATTAGGGAGGTCATTCCATTGTTTTGGAGCATTGTTTACCTATTGCAGTTCACCTGACCCGATTATTCAGTAATAAGGTCTACTGTTGTGTACAATGTTGATGTATCATTTACCAATTCCTAATTCTAATTAAAGTAAATAAGGATTGTTTTTTTTGCAAAAGTGACTAATGTGCATTCAAACTATGCAAAGTGCGTAACTAGTGCCATAACCTGCCACATTTATGTAGGCTTCCTCTTCCCCAATTCTAAAATTGCACATCCAATGCAGCCATTTTGTACTACCCCCCACACGTGTGCGATTTTATGCGTCTACCGCAAGCTTTTTCGAGGCCTGTTGCTGCCCTACCTCACTGTTTAGACTGAAAGGCAATTCAATGATGTTACAAGAATTTATTTTAAGAGGTATTTCTTTTCAACCTTGAAATACTATTCACTAAATGTAGCCTCTTTGGGCAATGTGACTGTTTTATTGGCATCAAACAGGTTAACAACGTAAATGTTTTCCAACCAGGTTTCCTATTTGTTCATGTCTGATAATTTCATCTTAAATTCTGATGGGTGATACAATGGTAGATGTCTCCAACGCGATCTTATCTTTTTAAGAAAAAGCAAGCTTTCGCAGCAATTTTGCATCTTTTTCCCTTGATGGCAAATACGCCATTTCAGAAAATCAGGCTTATTATATACTAACGACAACTATAATTAGGGTTGTCTGTTTCTGAACATGCAAAGAATAGCGGTGGGGTTGCTGCTTGGCCATGCAGCCACCATGCCTGCACTGCCCAAGTAATTTAAGCCCTGATGGTATTGGGCATGGAGAGACATAATTGGCCTCCGTCTCCTCCGCTTTCAGCCTGGCAATTACCTTAATAAGTTGGGGTGCCTAGCTGGGTCAGCGGCTAGTGGCCAGTGGGGCTGGCGTTTTGAAGGACTGTCAACATCAGAGGGAACAAAGGAGCCATTGGGTCACAGGCAGAGCCGAAATATGCACAGGTAATTGACATATTGACAGGGGTGTCTGCCAGGTAGGAACAGAAGTGGCCAGTAGTATTGAAAGATGGCATGCCAGGCACTGAGAGACTTTGTTCTCCTTAAGAAACAACAGTTTAAAGGAAACCCATAGCTAGCCATGAGGGTTTGAAGGTCAGTTTGGCAGGTCTGTTACTTGTAAAAGTTTAATATCATAAGACAGCAAGTGCAACATTATCAATTGTGTTAAACATGACAAACTGCTCTGTTCTGTTGTCTAAGAATGTGTTTGATCATGAAGTCTTCCCATGAGGATGTCACATGTGAATATTTGTTTTTAAACCTTTGTTTGATGAGTGGAATTTGCAGACTCACACATACATGCAAACAATCAAAATGAAAGCTCAATATTTAGCATCATGTAAAATAGAAAGGGTGGGACAATTGTTTGAAAGATTCTATTATCTATCAGCAGAGAAGGATTCTGATATGATTACTAGAATGTTGTTTCCATGCTATGTCCAGAATATGAGCTTAGTTTAGTTTAGTTTAGTTTATTCATTTGTATTGCGCACCAGACCCGAGGGTATGAGGGCGCATGAGCAGCAAGGTGATTCAAAGCTTGGTTACAGGATGCTTATACTTTACATTACATAATTATACATTACATTACATAATTACAGTGTGACGATGAAGGAACATGTGTACAGTTAGGCAGGAGAGAATGCAGTAGATGTATTTAAAGAATTACAAATATATACAAGTTTAGTATTACAAATTTACAGATTCTCTTAAAGCATGCAAGGAAGGAAAGGGTGATAATGATAAAAAAAGATGTGGTATATTATACAACCCGTATTGCAATAAAAAAAAGAATTATGGATAGGAATTGCATGGTATATTTAAAGGATGGCGTGTGTATAGGAATTGCTTAGGTGGTAAATATCCTATATTTAATTATTAGATCCTTATGGAACTCTCATGGTCAATCTAAGTATTGGAGCGGCTAAATGAAGCGCCAGCCCCGGCATTGCCCCCTACCTCTTTAAAAATGAGAAGGTACCGATACGCACTGCATGATTCATTTACTACAGGGCTGATTTGCCTCATCCTCTTCTCAACAAACATAGTCACTGCTGTTGCCAACTTCGATTGTTGCGCACACACCATAGCAAAGGATTCCAGTGCATTCCTGAAGCGTATTATTGGTACATTAACTCTCTTGGGGTCATTGTTGAATAAAACTGTAATTGCATGTAAGGGACTGCAAACACTTGCACTTATGTGCTGTTGGGTCCCATCTATGCAGTTTTTGCCACAAAGCTGCAAACGAGTAGAGTAAAGCAAGCGGGTAGTGCCTCTACTCTTCACTTTTACGGTCTGCTTTGAGAGAAATAAAACACTTGGCCTCATTATGAGTGTGGCATTCCGGAAATAAGGATACGATATATGACAGAACGCGCTCAATACGCAGAGGTTTATAAGCGTGGACCCGGGGATCAAACCTGTGGTGCTCCGTGACGTCTTGCTTCCAAGGAGAACATGTTGCCCCTCAGCTATCCTCCCGAGACCGGCACCCTTTCCGGACCGCCACACTCTGACGCTGCATGCGGGGGTCCTTGAGTCTGGCAGGTCTGACCTGCCGGACTCAATGGCCCCGTCCGCCGAGTTTTCACAAAAGCACCAGCAGTGTTAACAACGGAGTCGATGCTTCTGTGAACCCATTCCCATGGAGTCCTTTGGGATTCCCCGAGAACGGGGACTTCCCAAATCCGCCGCCTGATATCCTGGGCCACCAGGACTTTTAATGTCCCAGTGGCACCAGGATAATCAGGAGGTAGATTCGGGTTACCGCTGTCCTCGTAATGAGACTCAATGGCTGCAAATTACGTTTTGCAGGCATCCTTGTATAATGAATTCCATTGCAATCTGATTGGTCAATGGTTTTACACTCGCATGAAAATCTCATGCAGTCGTAAAACTGAGTGTTCTTCCCAGACAAGAGGAGGAAAGCAAAGCTCCCCTCTGATGCCAGAGAACGGCAGTAAAGTAAGCTTGAGCGGAAAATGAAAGCATCATGCAGTTTGACAATTTCATCTTCTGCACCGCTCATTAGAAAATGACCATTTAATTCATCTGTCCTTTTGTTCTTGCTTTAGCGATAGGCTCCCGGGTGGCATCAGAGCACAAAAACTGAGCAAACTATTTCAACTGGCAGAAAGTATCTTCCTTCCAAATTAACTTTTTCTTGATTCTTTTATTCTTATATGTTTGTAGTTTTGAAGGGGTTTGTGAAGGCTGTACCTGCCGAGGTAATACCCATTTCCACATGTACATTGCTGCTGGTGAAGGACTCTGATCTGGCAGTTTGTCCCACCAATCCAGACATATAATAACATACACACACATCGCTCCGTCCTCAATTGTGTGACATAACAGTGCTTTTTTTATGTGATCCCTTCAAGAAACATTGTGTTAAATCATGCTACATCGTGTCATGTTTTCTTATGTAGCACTTCAAATTTCATGTTGCTTTGTAAAAGTCTGACAAGGTGTGTGAAGCACTGGGGTGGTGACAAGGAGCACTCTGTAGCCATGAAATAGTAAATAAATACCCATTAGTGCAACAGTTTAGGGAAAGGCCCACATTACCCATAGTAGACCTGCAAAACCAGTCTTTTTAATGCTTCTGAAGCAAAGATTGCCCTGTCTCCCACTATTTTCGCGCCTTGAAACACCTGTGTATAGGCGCGTTACAAATGCCATATCATATCATATCATATCACTATTAACAGGACAAGATAACTGCAGCCCATATTGAAAAGGGTTGGCAATGCAGTATTATGATTAACTCCCAAAAGAGTCCAGCTCAGCAAACGAGGAATCCGACCTTCCACACTAGCACTTCTAGGCAGCCTGGTCCATGGACTTGCTCCCAGTGGAGCCCTAGACCAAAAGCCACCTTCATTTAAGAGGGCCTATATATCTTACCAGTTTTCCTTTCTATAGGACTTGGGGGGGGGGAGGGGTGTGTTCTGCTCATTTGGCCATCACTTGAATACACCTAGGCAGAGCATGAAGGCACCGCAATGCATGTACCTAAGGTACCAGGCAGCTTCTGCATACATGTCTTATAATGGACAGTTTGCCTCCTAAGGTCTTGTCCTTAATGGGAATCTCTCCTTTGACCTAGCTAGCCTGCCATGCTTATTTTACAACCATACTCCTAATGCAATTCTCTCATGCTGCACTCCTGAGGATCACCTGCCAATACACTACATAAAAGGGATATGCGTGTTGTCTCTTCTTCACCTTTGGACAATCTGGTATGGCTCAGGGCGGGGAGAATCCTTTGTCAAAACTCTCTTTTTTGTGCCCTCTAGCAATCATTTCTGCACACAGCTAATTCCTGGCTGTGACCTCTTCATCAGTGACCAGATCCGACTCCTGCCATCAGCTGGATGTAATACAATGTGAATAGCCCCCAGAACTTCTAGGAACTCTTGAGCACTCTTTGAAGGCCATCATGCACCCACAGCATGACTTAACATGATCCCACCACCACACTAGTAATGGCCTACCAATCGAGGGAGGTCCACTCTAGACAAGGATTTCAAATGGACCAAACTTAATTATACAAGACAAAAAGAATCTTGTCTGAAACAAGCAGAAATAAATAGCCTTACATGACACCTCCAAATGCATGGTTATTCAATACACTTAATATTGAGACAAATTAACTCTCTCAACAAAACAATTGTCCAGCCGGTGATAGCAACACCAAAATTAAGGGAGCCTATCACTCTGTTAACAATTCTTTTTCACTGAATTAAAGTAACAACTTCCCCAGGAAGGTCCTTGTCCATTTATTCAGACCATAAAGGGACTGCAATAAGCAGCTTAGTTTACAAAACATTAATTTCCCTAATTTAATTGAGGTTTTGTCACTTACCCAACATCAACCATTTTTGGCCCCTGAGGAAGACCCCACAATTATCATGGGAACGAAACATGTCTGGCTTGGGCTCCCTTGAATCTGTTGTACAAGTGAATTATATACAATGTTGTGCCACTTGACCATGTTGGAATAATTCATTATGTCATTGCAATTTTGCTTTATTTGATGTATGGTGTGATCTTGTAAATATCACTACTATCAACTACATTTCCTTTTGTGACAGAATATATTTTCATTTTCAGCTGTTTTGCCAAGTGTCAGTTTGTCCCATTATTAGGTTTATTGAATAACCATGCATTTGAAGCGGTATGTGAGACTATGTACGAATGTATCCATTTCTTCATGAAGGTCCTGCAAGGCAATAAGAACTGTCTTTTGATTACATTTTCTTCTGGTCAAAACACAGAAAACTACACGTTCATCACAACCTTCACTATAACGCACCCTTATGTTTTCATTTCCCCACATGTTTTGAGTTAACTCTGTACTTTTTTGCCTCCCTGACATTTCCTCCTCTCCCCCTTTCTCGCACTCCTTGGCCCCATTTCTTTTTCACTCCACAAATCATGGTCTGGTTATCACCCTGGCCAGGGTCTGAATTCACGCCTAACCGGACAAGGCTAGCTCCTTTAAGATTACCCTGTGCATAGCACAAAAAACACATAAGGAAACCCATCCACTTCATGTAACTCATAACACACAAATCTTGATTTGGTTTTTGACATAGCTCTTAATTTTGCTCTCTAATTAATCTTTTAAAAACGTGCTTAATATCAGAGAGCCGGACAGAGATTCGAACCTGTGTCACGTGGCAATGGTTTGCTTTCACAACAAACACATTGCCCTTAAGCTATCCTCCCAGCCCTTTACATTAAGCAAAGTCATTTTCTGTCCAGTGGTTTTGGTGACTTTGTTGGTTTTGCTCAGTTACTTAGATTAAGATACCTTCAAATAGTTACGTGTGTATTCATAAATATATAGAAAAGTGAATTATTGTTCTTGAAGTACTGATGGGAGAATTATTAAAGCATCATGGGGGAAAATCTGTAATTCTAGGATAGCACATTGCAAAGTGCGATGAGGAAGGCCCCACATAGGTCGCCCTAAATTATAATGGGCCTCATTACAAGGTTGGAGGTAGCCTTGCCAGTAAAACCGGCAAGCTACCTCCAAACTTGCAAGAAAGACCGGCACCCGCGAATGGGCAATTACCGGGGTGTTCTGGCCCCGCCGGACCCGGTAATTGCTGTTTCGTGGGTGCCGGAATCGGGTGATCTCCATTCCCATTTGAGCACCATAGGGCTCAATGGGAATGGGGATGCCTGTAGCACTGGCTCCGTTTATAACGGTGCCTCTGCTACAGGCATGCTGTGCTCGCGGGTGCCTTTCATTTCGCCAGGTCAGACTTAAAGGAATGAAAGGCACCCGCGAGCACAACTTTGCCGGTCCGGATACGATACCGGCAAGCTTATCGGTACCGTTGTATCCGGACCGGCAAGCTCGTAATAAAGCCCACTGAGTACCTATTCGCAGTGGCAGGGTTGGGCTCTAGTAATGTCACAATTATTGGATGTAACTGACATATATGGAACAATATTCGATATGCAGGTTTCTTTTGTCAAGCAAAGCTAATTATTGCATTATCAAAGAAAGATGTCAAGTGCATATACAAATGTGTAGCCTATTGTATGAAATAACGTCTTTACCAAATAAATAACTAATGAGTAATAACAAATTTGCCATTGAATATTTCTTTAGTGTATTTCAGCTCACTGTTACCTACGACTTTGATGATGTTACTTTCCCCATTCCAAGTATTTAGAAAAAAAGTGGTTCAGAAATCAGACTTAAGCAATAATAAAGAAAAGCTCCTGTCAAGGTACTCTGCTGTTTACCTAAAAGCTTTGGCAGGAAAAAAAAAAAAAACCTTGAGGCTGAAAGTTGGCAGGCGGAGTTACTTTAGACTGACGAGTAAAAATGTGTAATTCAATAAGGCAGTTTGTTTCAAGTTATTTCTGGGCCATGAAGCTCTTGTCTGTTCCCCTCAGTGTGCAGACGTCAAGGCCAGGCAGAGGTCAAGCTCAGGTGACAAGGCAGAAAATGTAAACATATATGGCTGAGCAAGGAGTTAGAGCGGTCATCTGCCCCTTTATTATTTGCAGCTATGGTTATGACATGAAACGTATGGCAAAACCTTGATTTGGCACTCTTTTTTTGTGACTAGATGGACTGCATTCTTTAAAATATGTATATCTTTCTTGCATCTACAGTATTTAATACCGCGTTTTCTCTGAGGTATCGTTTTTACCTTTGTGCACCTCCCATCAGGCCTTGCTCTCAAGTCTCTGACATAGCATTAACTCAGCATTCAAAGATAAACAAACGCCTTGTTGCAGGTGCAAACGTACTTAAGAGATGAGCGGGAACAATTGCTATTTTGATAGAAACATAGTTTAAAGAAAGAATTTCTAGTTGCCGAAAGCAACCCGCCAATCAGCTCACAATCATACGTAAAAGGAAACATATGCGTTTAATATGAGCAGAGCGTGAGTGAGCAAGCAAAAATATCATCTGATAGACTGCGCCAGGTGCAGTCTGGGGATTTGTACCCCTCTACCCCAATATCTAAATAATCCAGTTGCTTCCAGGGGTCATGCAATGCTCTGTAGCAGCAATAGCTCTGACCCTCACTTTTGAGCACAATACTAGCCTCATATTGAAATGGCGGCAATTCCCCTCAACCCCACGTACAGATGCAGTCTGAAACTGTGGTCCCAGGTGACTAGGGCCCATGTAGTGTTCCAGAGATAGGGTGACCAGAGTTCAAAAGTAAAAAAACTGGACTGGGCAACTGACATAAAGGTAGGACTAAATTTTGGAAGTGACTGTCAAGGCACTACACTTTGGTAGCGGTTGAAGGAGAAAGGGTGGTTAAGTGTTACTGTTCAAATAAACACATAATATAATTGATTTACCACAGACTAACACTATATTAAGCTGTACAATGCAGCATTTCTTCTGTGCATGATTGTGCATTTATGCCTGCCAGGGACCGGGACCACTGCAGTTTCCAATGGAAACATAATCTTGAGAAAGAGGGACAGAAAACCAAATTCCGGGACAGTCCCAGCAAAACCGGACGTCTGGTTCCCCTATCCAGAGACCTTCCTTTACACTTTAATTGTGTGAGCAGTGTGTATGTGTGCTCGTGGCAGCTCTCTGGTGGAGCAAAAACACAGGGTCTTATTACCTTGTGTGCGGCTTAGGTGACGAATCTGGACAATGTGTCCCTTCTCCTCACAGGAGAGCCACTCCTTTGAGGCTAGGGAGGTCAGCCCGCTAACAAGAGATCCTCCCTAGGGGTCTGGGCAAGTGGGACCTCACTAGGAGCGACTCCCCTGGCAGTAATTCCACCGAAATCCCCAATGGAGTCCTAAGGACTCCAAATTAATGGGGACTAACACTGCCACCACAACTTTTAATCCGGCGGTAAATCCACCAGACCAAGTGGCAGTAATGGAAATACCACTGGACGGTGTTCCAGCGAATACCGCCCAACTAGTAATGAGGCCCACTGTGATAAAATGTTCAGGCTCACAGTGGATTTTATTTTGTAGGTAGTGTGGTTTCCGTGCACCCTGCCCCCTGGCCTGCTGTTCATTTATATTGTGTGTCTATCTAAAATACTAAGCCCACATAAAGGCAGTGGGGTGAAGAGAATCCTAAATGACATTTACTGTTTTTACAATATACTCTGTATGTTCTATACTGTGTATTATGCTAAGTAGTTATTTGACCCGATATATCTATATATGTAACATAATAAAAATATATATTTATCAGTATATCAGTGTCATATTTATTCTAGATATAAGTGTGTTGACTAATTGTAACTTTATGTCAGCCTACTACCCCTACCTGAGAGTTAAGCCTTTTCACTCGGTTCACGTTTCTTACCCATTAGTGAGGTTTGGCTTCATTGCCTCTCAGGTGCGTCAGTCCCCGCCCCCTTATGTTCAGTGGTTGTAGATGCCTCAACACAGGGTTATACAAAAAGTCGCTTGACAGGGCACATCTTCCCCAAAAGTCGGTGCAGAGAGATTATTTTGGGAGAGCAAGGATAGTGAAAGAGAGACCTTTAAAACACTGAAAATGATAAATCAAGCATGTTCTTGTATTTCCACCAAGACTGGGAAATTTCATCCATCGCATGCTCACCGCTCTTTACCTCAGTTCTCTGGTAGCCAAAACTAAAGCTATAACTATTAATAAAGCGTCTCCTGGTAGACCTCTTCATCTGTTTTCTATTTCTATTCAGTACTTCTAAGTTCCTTGTTCCTGTGCGCGCTCTCCAGTTAAACGCTGCAGAAGTGTCCTCTGCAGCAGGAGTGGGGTTGATGATGCAGCTATACTGATGAGACAGGAAAACTAAGCATTGCTATACAATTTGCAATAGTTGATCTCCCATTAGGGCTGCAGGGTGATATGTAGTGCTCTACAAAACAATTCAATAAACAAAGAAAAGGTACCACATTTAGAATCTGGCATGATGGAAGGAATGATGATGAGTCAGAGGATGCTCAAAGAATGAGAAGAATGACTCAGAATTATGCAAAGGGCATTTCACAAGAATGCAATGGAAAGGAATGGCAGCCCAAAACCCACAGAGTGAAAAAACTATTCAAACAACCAACATAATCACTCCACCTCTTTGCAAGGAAAACAATGTTTTTTTGCATGCAAAGAAAGGGTTTCGGATAGTTCTGTAGGACCAAACTGACACAGAACCCGTCTTATCTGAGGATGTCACACATTTTAAAATTAACATTACAATGCATAATAATGAGTACAACTTAATCCCACCACCCTCATTGGCTACCACATATAAAACATGCTAATCCCCCATCTAGTCCCTTGGCCGATTGGCCACATATACACTACCACCATTCCCCTAGACATGTGGTCCCCTACATCGTCTCTGCCAAACCCAATAGGTGATTGGTGGGTTCTTATCAATAAGCTCCTAAATGTGGGACCATCACATGATGTGCACCCTCTGGTTCCAGATGCGATCAAAGAACATTGGCGAGGTCAACCCTGCTTTTGATTAGACACTAGGCTTCCTCATTAACCCAGACACCATGGTGCACATGAGCTGCACCCCCAACCTTGTACTACATTTATTGGCATCACCTCTGCTCCTCCTGTCCTGAATCACAAGACGTTCCAGACAAGGCTCTCCTCTTATCTCCGTCCTACCCCAGGTGTCCAGGGATGACGTGATCAGTGCACCGCTCTTAAATCTGAATATGAGGATGTGTTTGCTGAAGTTGTGTATCTAGGTGCAATTCGTATGGGGTGGCCTTCCCGGGCTGAGGGCAGTGGTGTTCTAAATCTTTGCCTGGATCATTGGCACTGTCGAGCCCCGTGCCCTATTCCCATAAATGTGTCCTTCAAAGAGCGCATCGCTTCCTCCTCATTTACCAACTAACATTCCCCTCCCATCCAATTCAGATACCTCAGCTGAATCATTGCTTATCTGTGCACCATGGGTGCTTCTGACGTCAGCTTCTCTCCTGGGGAATAGGAAAGAGAATTTGTTTTCAGACTGAACCAACATCTCCACACTAAGGCTTGTTTTTTCGTGTGTTCATCGTGGATTAGGCCTTGCATCTAAAAGGGTTACTTCTGTCTAATTGACACACCGGCCTCGCTATTAACATAGTACCTTGCTGACTCCATCTTGCACTTTTTCCCCCTTTCCTGCCCATCACGCTACCCTACGTCACTACAATACATCAACTAAACACTGGGCCCATAATGCTGCCCTGAGTATATATCCTCTGCAACCACAACATTAATACATCTGTTGCTCTTTCTGTGTTGCTTTATGTGGGTATTTAATATGTGTCAAACCAAATGAATACAATCTGTCTCATCACTCCTTTGGCAGTAACCCTTAAATGTGGTGGTAATGCTATTACCGCCACATTTAAGGGTCTGCCAAATCAGGGATTTGGCAGGATTTACCCCCAGCTCTGAGCTGGGGGCAAATCCGCAGTGATTTTGCCGATTTTCGGCACTATTACTGCTGCGTTAATACTGCCGGAGCTAGTAGTACTGAAAATTCCTCATAGGGCCCAATGGGGAATGGGGATTCCCTGAATGTGCCCAATGTGGAATGGGGACTTACTGTTCCGCCAAACTTTGATCTGGCGCTAATAGCACCGGGAGTTTGGCAGTAATGCTAATAGTCCCGGTAGTAAGACCGCTGGGGATACCGCCCAACTCGTGATGCGGCCCAATGTATATTCTGTCCACGATATTCTGCTTCCATAATGTTGTTCTGTAATAGGTTTTCCTCAACCTGAACCTCTTTGCCTGACTGGGACGCTGTACATGCATCCCAACACTATTTACACCAGAAGGTGAATGCCATTTGGTACTTTGGGATCTGTTGGGATCTATTTCAGATAACCATTTAATCTTACTTCTGCACACTTGCTGACCATGTTGCAAAGGTTATCTTTTTCCCCATCTCGTAAAAGGTCCTGGAGGTCAGGGGTACGTTTTGCATTTTTATTCCATTACATGTCAGCCCTATTCAAAATATTCCCTCTACGAGCAGACATTTAAAAGGACTACTATAACTGGCTTGCAATTTAATTGTCAATCGAAGCCATTCTACATGGATGCTACTATTGAAATTAGCCAACCCTCTCCTCATTACAGTCTCATTTTTATTATTAGAGCTTTTATTGAGCGCGGACCTAGCTTTGGGAAGCACTGGAGCGCTTTACAGTCATATCTTAATGTGTACCTGGAGCCATGATATAATATCACCCAATCATTTAGCATTCATTTATTTATTTTTCAGTCACATTTTAAAACAGCTGATAGATAATTTCTTGTGAATGGAGATATATTGGATTTTAAAGGGTTTTTATTACTTCACTCTTCTTAATGAATTACTTATATGTACTAATGTATTTTCAATGCTTGCAACTTATGAATAATTGTTATGTGTATTTTACTTGCTCTGTGTAAAGTTTATTTAAACTATAACACATTATTATTAAATAAAACAAACACCTAATATCAGACTCATTCGACATCAAAGTTCACTTATTAGGTTCAGAAACCAAATATCTAAGCCTATCTTGCATTTTATATTGTTAATATGATACAAAAACAGGCAAGTCCCGTGTTACATATTTTTTATTTTTGTGTTTTTCTCCCCTTTTCAATGTCCAGGTCTTAGCTTTTAAATATGAGTACATGTAGTAGTAAGAGGGCTGGGGAAGAAGGAAGTGTATAGTCAGAGGAAAGGATGTGTGCGGGGAGGGGGGTGGGTAAGAGTGTGATATGGATACAAAAGGGAGGACCTCTTGGGGCATGAGATGGCAGAGACAGCATTAGGGAGGGGTAGACCAATGGTGGAATTATTACCAAGCAAATCCAAGTTGCAGATTATACCGCTTATGTATCAGGGTTGGGTAAAGCAGACACCATCCATCGAGGGACCCTTGAACATATTTGTATTCATATGTCTTTCCCATGCAGGGACAAGGCGGTAGGAAGACTGGACTGTATAACCATCTTGTTTGACCCTGCCTACCTACCTGATGAGGTGCCTACAGCGGTCAAGATTCTATTCACAAGCGAAGGGTCATTTTACTGCAGCACTCTTTTCGCAATGCATCTTGCAATGGAATTTTTAAAACAAGGGGTTGTTGTGTAGGTGGGGCTCTCCCCTGTGAAGAGAAAGATACAGCAAAGAGGCAGAGGGCAACATATGCAAATTGGGTAGGGTAAAGAAAGAATTGCGGGGGCAGCAGTCCACTGCAATTCTCCAATAAGATGCCTATGATCAATTGCACACTTGGTCCGTATAGCAAACCCTTTGCCTAATATCAACCCATCATCACATTACATTACCTGGTGGCTAATTTCAAGAATTGACCCTACCTTAATGTTCATTCACTGTGCCCTATGAAAAAAAAATGGATACGCATTCACATTACATTTTCATCAGAGCTTCATTCTGAAAAGTCTAATTTCTCATTTTTTCGGTGTCTAGATGTCCCTTGCATTGTTAAACGCTATGCTATAAAAAGTAAATAATGCACTTACATATTAGCACCCGGGGCAGGTGGAGGTCCTCCTTCGCCCGCTGCGCCATCTTCTAAACACCCAATGTGCAGTAGCACTTTGGAACGTATCTCATGCGCAGAATGGAATTACCATAATAAATTACCTCAGACCCAAAAAACTGGGCAGCCTCAAAGAATATGGCAAAGTATTACTTTATTGTCGGCTCAAATAAAGTAGGGAGATCTGGTTACCATAAAAAATGCTGCTCACTCTCTCTCGGTTAGTTTTCTATTACACAAACATTTTATACTTTGTTGTACGTCAGCTATGATGTCATCCTACATGGCCTAACAGTAAAACCCATTAAGGGGAGGGATTCGTTAGGGGTACATATATACCTATAGTATGTAGAAGTGTTAATAACATGAGTGGCTGCCCCTTATCTACTTGGCACGCCTCAAACCACCTCTAAATATGTATAATAATAATTCTAAAAAAGTTAATAGCGGATTTGTTTCTGCAACATTGTATAACATGTTGCTACACAGCCAATCATGATTGGTTGGCATACTCTCCCAACCTTGGGCATCCGGCTCACTAGCAGCACATGAATAGAACAAAACCCAGGTGCAGAGAACAACATCAGACCACTGCCCATATTGGTCTATTAGACTACCATCTCTCATCAATCAGACCATGAGCCAAGGCTTGTCCTTTGTAGTTGACCTTCCTGACTGTCTTCTTCTCTTGGATTTTTAAGGGAGTCAGGGTTCACTGCTATCTTTGTCTGAGGCCTAATGAATAGACCTTGTTTTCATGTCCTGCATCACGTGCAATAGACCACAAATGTGTCTATTTCGACCTGTTATTTACTGCCATTTGATTAAATTATGCTGGGTGCTATTAATCCTCTTGGCCTCTGGAGAATTGGTTGCTCGGTCTTACTTGTAGTTTCTGCACGCTTGATTTTCCAATACTTGTATTTGGAGATTTTTTCGCTCCAGCTTAATCTAAGAGAAATGTGCCCTTTATTCACAGCTTATCCTGTTTAACTTATTTTGTACTTTCCAATTATGTCTTGCTGTGTCATCCTTAGTCTTGATAAAACAGATATTCTTTGTTTCTTGCATGACGCTGTTTTCTGTAGCATTTCTGATCTGCGTTCCTGGTTTGTCTGTGAGGTATTTTTGACACGATACAGCGCCCATCTTTCCATCATGGCCGCTTAACTCATATTATAGTTTCTACTGCAGTAAGCTTTTATGTAAATCATCTACCTTGCGTTTCTGCATATATCCATTTACTACTCGTCTAATTACTTATCTTCTTTGTATATATGGTTTCTTCATCTCTGTATACATGTTTATCTTGTTACTTCAGTTACATTATCTTTCTTTAAGTATTCTTATATTGTTTCTCTGGGTCATCGTGTCTTCCCTTTATGATGTCACTTTAATCTCATCTGTTTGCAGTTACAGCTCTTCTATGCCTACTGGTGTATGCCAACATCCTTCCACCACTTCAGTGCGAGGGTACATTTGAAAGGTTGCCTGAGTGCATAACGTCTCTCATATCTTCGAGTCAATGACCACCTCCTCAATTTTCTTCACCATCTAGTCACACTATAGCTTCTTTGGGATCAATATCTTCATCATCCCTCCTAGGTGACCTGCATTCTTTATATGTTCATCCACTCCCCAAGTCATATAGCAGCACTCCCCAGATGGTGTATAGAATACCCAACACCCTCCATATTTCTTCTGATCCTCAGGGTAATAGAACATTGTTCCTGGTGGCTCCAGGGGACTTCATTTTATGTTCTCATGGGTGCTGCTCTCATATTGCATGTGTTCACCAGTTTCCGCATTTATATCTATCATTATCTTCATCCCAATAGCTTTCTTTGCTATTTTTTGATTTTGTTCAATGATGATTCTCCCTATGCAGATTCCAAGCATTACCAACACTAGCAGTGCTCCTAGTATTTTGAAAGCATTTGCCATCCAAGTTCGCAAACCATAAAAAGGGACGAGAACCAGCCATCTCATTCAGTCTCATCTACTTCTTCTTCCATTTTCATGTGCAAGTTTGACAACGTTTTTATTGCCTCTGTCAGGGTTCCATTTACTCCATCATAGGCAGGTGTGTAGGTACAGCAAGGATGCCTGATCATGGCGCAAATGCCACCTTCCATTGCTGTAATCAAGTCCAAGACATACCTGTTCTGGAGGGTCATCAATCAAATGGCCCTTCATTTTTCTTGAATCTTGTGGAGTCCTTTTATAGTTGTGTTGATTATCTGTAGCAGCTCCCATTTGGTGATTTGTAACCACTTGACATTCATTGATGTCTGCAGTCTTGGCATAAATATAGATGCAATTATCATTGCTATTTTACCAAAAAGTGTATGCTCATCTCGAATACTGCCATAAGCTTTTATTGATTTTGCAAGAAATAGTTCCTCTCTTTTCAGCTGAAGGAGGGTCAGTGACCTCTTCTTTCTCTGGTGTGCATCCATTTTCAGAAAACCTTCAATCTGAAGAACACTTTGGGGAATTACTAGTGCAAGAACATGCATGATTACTATAGTGCATATTCCTCTCAGCTTCTTAGGCTGCTGAATACAAGCTTTAGATACACAAGCCCAATAGTGGTCCATCAGCACGGCAGTTCCTCCATTCATTCCTGGAACATCAAATATCTGGTTACATTCTTTATTTTGTCCAATTGTAATCAGTCCTCTATTTTGGAAACATATTGTGGCGTTCTTTATTGGTAATATCGATACAAGCCCTGCTTCATCCTTGACCCATGCTAGTATCCTAGAATATTTAGCCCATGACTTTAGGCATAGGTTGTTTACTATTTGCACTTTGCTTACTGGTTCTTTCTTCAATAAGTGTGTGGTGCAAGATAACATTCCTTCTTCCAATCCTCTACTGGTGGCAACTCATCCATATACCAATGACTGAAGTCTTTCCCAGCACTCTCGTACTCCTGGTTTATCCAGTATGTCTGAACATCCCAGCTTCTCCATTTCAAGAACCTTTACTTGTACTCTAGTCATGGATGAATATGTAAGCATCTGGCATGTCCAAACTATCTCTTTTTACATCTTTTGTTTTTTCACATTAGCATCTTCATATGGAAATGATCTTCGTGATCGCCATCGTACGGTTGCCCATCTTCCATCAAATTGCCCTCTCGATAGACACGCTGCTAGATGACTGAGACACTTTGCATCATGTAAAGGTATTTCTCTTGCAATACATGTTCTGGCTGTGCTCATGGCATAAGATATGAGAGAACACACATAGCAGCTTTCCTCTGACATTCTACTCGCCACCTCCTTCATGTGTTGATATCATGTATTATTCTTTAAATGGGCAGAATTATCAAGATAGGAGTTTATGTCCTCATTATCTTCTGCAGCATCTCTCTTTGTTGGAGCAATTTGGTCAGAAACATTAGGGAATAGATTGTCTGATCCTTTACTAGGGATAAACATAGAAGCATCATTACTTAATATTTAATATGGATTATTAAGAATCAACTGTTGAAAAGCGGTAATAATGAGGAAGAAAAGACAAATCATTGTACAGGATGACAATATAAGCATCAATCCAAATTAATGTATTGGTCTTCTCACTGGCACACCTCATATATGCTGAAACATTCTCATTCTCTTTTTCTTTCAATGTGTATTCAGATCACTTTTTATTGAGCTCTTCTTTTTACAACAAATATGGCAGGATAATTGCAATGATAACTCTGAGACTGATAGGGCCGTTTTTAGGCTTCCCAAAAGATTTAACCGCATCCATGTCTCATCTTAGTAAAGCTGGGTAAAACTGGAGAATGTAAGTGAAAAAAGCATGCAAAAATGTACGCATTGTTACTTTTATAGGTAACATGAAGTGATATATGCATATATATTGTTGCTTTAATTCTGAGACATTGTTCCTTTTTCTTAACTAAACTTGTTTTGTAGTTCCTGCAATGTTCACTTCCCTTCAGACTTGGGAATGACTGAAAAGTTCAGAAATGTTGTTTATACTGATATATCTTTGGTTTCACCTTGGTAGCCGTTCTTGTTGTCATCCGTGGAACTTTGTCTCTTGCTTCACAGTCATTTGTTGCCGGAGGGCTATAGATCTCTCCTTTGTAGAGCTTCATGTCATTCAGGTGTAGCCAGGCCCTTCTATTTTTCAATTTGACAATTGTGGGTGTAACCTCCTCCACAAGGTACAGTCCTTCAAAGCAGGGCTTATTCCAAGTGCGCACACAATTTTGTGCTAGCACCTTGTCCCCTGGGTACAAACAAGGTCGCTTTAATAGTTTAATCAGATCACCAACTGGGCAGTCCTTCTCAATCATCTTCGACCCTTCACTCTGCTACTGACCTATTCAGAATTTAAAGAAGCACTAGAGGTCCTATTTGTCAAATAATCATGCATCTCATCACCTAAAGCCTTTGCTACACTGTGGGCATCCATTTCTATTCTAGTGAGCGGGCCAGGGGTACTCTCATGTGGCATCCAGTTACCCAACACATGAGGAGACATGTGATCTGAACCAGACTGATTTCTCAGTGCAAACAAATCAAGGGGCAGAGAATGCAGCCACCCCTTCTTCAGAGTCATATTCAATTTCGCTATCCTTTCCTTGAGAAGTCTGTTTAATCTCTCACAGATGCCATTGGCCTGTGAGTGATAAGCAGATGAATACTTATGTTTTATAAATAATAGAAGCACTATTGTTTCAAATAAATCATTTTCAACATGCAGGCCATTGTAAGACCGCAGGACTGCGCACACACCCCACCGAGGAAACACCTCACGCACAAGGAAATTGACAGCGCATGTAGCATCGGGGGGTGTGCTTGGACCTGCCTCAATGAATCTGGAAAAAGGACAAACTACCACTGACATGTACCTGTATCCATCCATACTTGCAACATAGCCACATAATCTATATCTAGATGCTGCGGAGTGCGGCGAGTGTGTTGTCCGTGTTGTTTCCCTGAGGAGCTGCAGTCTATTTGCTCTTTCTACTGGCGTGGCGGTGGAACGACCAGTACAAAACATTCATTCACACGCGGAGCGTCGCGGAGTGTGGCGAGTGTGTTGTCCGTGTTGTTTCCCTGAGGAGCTGCAGTCTATTTTCTCTTTCTACTGGCGTGGAGGTGGAGCGACCAGTACAAAACATTCATTCACACGCGGAGCGTCGCGGAGTGCGGCGAGTGTGTTGTCCGTGTTGTTTCCCTGAGGAGCTGCAGTCTATTTTCTCTTTCTACTGGCGTGGAGGTGGAGCGACCAGTACAAAACATTCATTCACACGTGGAGCGTCGCGGAGTGCGGCGAGTGTGTTGTCCGTGTTGTTTCCGTGAGGAGCTGCAGTCTATTTTCTCTTTCTACTGGCGTGGAGGTGGAGCGACCAGTACAAAACATTCATTCACATGCTGAGCGTCGTGGAGTGCGGCGAGTGTGTTGTCCGTGTTGCACGTGGACACGGGGGCACTGAGCTCGGAGCCCTGATGGTAATTCAGTATAAGCCACATTCCGGGAACGGAAGCACTCCTGCTTTACAATTCGTATCTATGCAGGGACCCAGCACCTCTGGTCTAGAACACACGGCATACAACGAAGCAGTGCTGATTCAGAACACGAGTCCAGATGGTGGAGTTCATCCACTAACACGGCAACAGCGACGAATGTTAGCCGCCGGAGGAAAGGAGTCACCGGAGCAAATGGGCCTGCCCCCACCGGTAAGTGCCCGTGTTGTACGAAAAAGGACTTGTGTCTCAACCATGTCCTCTAACTCTGATGTTTTTTAGACTGCTTGGGTAACAGCTCCCCAGTATCCTTGACACCCACCCCGTTAACTCCAAATATAATCATCGATCTGGAGGGTAACATGGATAAGGACGCAGCCATAGAGAGAGGTACAAAAACGTCTGTGGGTTTGACCACTGGGGCAGACTTGAGTGGGGCTATGTGCACAGAAAATGTGGAAGTAGAAGTGGAGGCGATTAAGTCGACCAGTCCAACGTGCGCTGGCATCACGCGGACTAGAGACACAACTGGTCTACCCCTAAGCAATGTGGGAAACGCTGTCCAAAGCATCCCAACTCTCCAATCCTCAGCTTGTCAAGACGCTGTACTTACCAACAATTGTGACATCAGTGGCACAAATGTGCACAGCCCTGAGACTGAAAAGTCGATAATCTCCCTAGATCTACCAACAGGAGATTTGAATTGGAAAAATGTAACGTTGGAAAACAAAATGATTCAAGGAACTGAGCCTGACAACTCCCTTGACGAAGGCAACAGCTTCCATCTCCCAAGTGGAAAATTGTCAACAGATCAAGCAGGAAACCTACAGATTTGCCCTGATTGGGATAACGTGAACTGCCTGTATGAGGAAGCGGGCAGTCTCACGACTGGTGCTAACAGGCGTAACTCTATTGTGATCGTTGGCAAGGTTTTAAGCGACCTAAAAGAGCTCAATGCAAAATTTGGAAACTTGCATCATCCTGAACCAAACTTAGAACAACCTACAGAACAACCTTTAGAGTACCCAAATACAGACAGCCCACATGATCAGTCATGTGGGGCCCAAGGTATGAAACCTATGAATCTAGCACAACTACAAACTCCTGATATCAGACAGGATGAGAAACTGTATTCGTGGTTGCGCCCCCTGGTAAAAAGGAAGAGATTGGAATCTTTAACGGAAGAGCATGTACCGCATTCACAAAAGAGAATAACCAAGGAACCACAAACTGGATCTCCTTCCCTATTCTCCGCTGCTAATGACTTCTTTGAGCCACCAACAAAGTCCCAGACATTCTGGGGAGCAAGATTTAAACGGCCATGCTACAAACGCCAAAAGCCCACCCAAACATTAGCACAAACTCTTGCAAAAAAAATAGCTGAAAATCTGAACACCATACTAATGGCGGCTAATACCATATCCTTGGCACCTTATATGAAACTTTATGAACATCTGAACAACAATGCCAAGGACCAGACAACCCTATTAGCCATGATGAACACCAAAATGATGGCAATAGAACAAGAATTAACGGCGACCAAACAAATTTTGACCAATGAATATGCGAAATCTGATATGAATGTAAAGGTAATACTGGAGCACACCAAAAACAGTGCAACAGACAAGCGCCTGTTTGCTGAAGTTGCCAGAGAAGCAATTGCCCTGCTGAAATCATTTAATGCGAAAATGCCAACACTGGATAAACATCACGTGATTGACGATCAGAGAAGAACTGCAGGTGAAAAGATGGACACAAATCCCAAAGAGAGAACAACTACAACTGAAGGAAACTATGAAACTGAACTAAGCTCTATGGCTGGAAACATTAACGATACCTTACCTGCAAACTCTATCATCATTGCGCCACCCCAAAAATGCAAACAAAAGGTGAAATACAGTAAGGAAGTGGAAGACAAACGATCATCAAAAGAGCAACATAGTGAAAGTAGTACACACAGGGCGATTATGGGAACCTTGCCGTCCGAACAAGTGGCAGATGAAGCAACACAGTCCACACCTTCCAAACATATACCCATTACGATCTCAGATCTTGAACTGAGTCCGGGTGCACCAGTAATAGGAGCAAAGGGTGACACTCCCGGTCCAGCTGATACGGCAAATCAAACAGGCCATAATAAGACTCAAAGCCTACCCCCTCAAGGACCAGCTAACGAACATGACCAAGTGGGAAATAGTGCAAAGGATATCTGTCGCATAGAAGAAGTATTTTCAATCTTCAACCGAAACAAACAGAATGCTGCCACAAAGAGTGGCTCAAATCACATACTGACAGAAAAGAAATCTAAAAACATGAGAAAAAGGAAACCCCAGCAAAGATCACAGGTGCGAACGTTTTTAAGAAACATCAAAGGCTTCAATATTATAACAACCTGTGATAAGATACATAAAGGACCAACAAATCCCAACACGGAAAAGAGTGATAAAACGAAGGCCGATGAACAAAAAAATCACGATATGCCAGGTGAGGACCATTCTAAGAAAAACGATAGCATCCCTGGAGAGCTGCTAAACGTCTCGACTTATGAGGATTACGAAGAAGATCAAAGCAAAACGATACCGGCCACAGCCACTGACACACATACGGCTTCTGAACCGCCCTTGGCAAATATAAATATAGATCTACGTTCACCTACAAACGGCAACAGGGAGTCGGCTGAGTCGTCACAAAACAAGTATCCAGCAATAAAATCGATTGCCCCGGAAACAAGGGCTTTCACATCTAACAACCAAAGGACGGTAACTGTCAATGTAAAGGAGCAGGAAGAAATCATCTCGAAACCCTTAACCATTAGCTGTGAGAAATTCCTCACCTTAGAAGCTAAAAGAATTCGAATCGCTAATGATAAAAGATCTATGACCAATGAATCGGATGGAATATCACCCAACTACGATGCAAAGAACGATAAACAAGAATTCCATACATTAGAGTCAAAAAGAACTCTGATTCATGCAGTGAAATTTCAAGAAAGCCCAAACGCACGAGCAATGAAGCATAACAGCGAATCACCTAAGCAGGAGATAAACACAAGAAGGACTGGCAAATGTCACTCCACAACAAGAAAGATAAAATTTGATTGCTATAAATGAGGGGCAGAGTCATCAGATGTATCGGCCAACAAACAAATGAAGCGTCAACCCAAAATAGACAATGATCGGAAGAAATTGGGGAAATACCTTATACGGCTTGAACAAATTGAAAAAGAAAAAGATGCTCTGATACTGAATCGGAAAAATGTGATGCTGTTACTTCACCACATACCGCAATTGAGGACGGTGGCCTCTGAGGACATTCAAATTGTGGAATTTGAAGACTAAAGTGAGCATGACCGTGTTATTTTACACATAGCATCAAAAGTTATCTGTGACACACTATTAAACAGTAGCATCACTTTGAACTCCCTGGGGTTCGATATCACCCAAATTAATAAGAGCAATGAGCCGGAGGAGCCCAAGAAATGTATATGTCCCTCAGATGGCCGCCTACTTGCAATCAAAAGCCCCCTCAAGTCAGGGGGAGTATGTAAGGCCACGTGCAAGATAAATGAGTCGCCCCTTCGTGTGAGTGAGGACAAGCAGATCTTTGAAGATGAGCAGATCAAAATAACGATCAGTAAGTCCGACAAAGTCGTTCAGCTAAGCTGTCCCAAACCCAGAGAGGAACAAGACTGGACCTGGGTTGCCCAAACCATCAACTGTTGTAACAAGAGCTAATGCCAGAGACCATGTCAACAGGAGGAGATCTGTATTGCCTCGTGGAATACTAGAGGCCACAGACATTTGTTCGGTGAAATTCCAATGAACTTAGAAGACGTGGATATTCTGTGCCTACAGGACACCTGGCTCTTGCATCTGTCTGTAGCTGACGGCTTCGAGATTGCTTTTAATACTGCAATCAAAGGAGCCAAAGGACGTCCTATGTCAGGGCTGCTCACACTTGTTAAACTTGAAAGTGGGATACGTATTTTATCTGCAAAAAATGTATCAGCATATATAAAAGTAGTTGAGATTAAATTCCCGACACAGCAACCTAGAAATACAGATCAATTAACATTGATAAATGTCTATTGGCAACACACTGCTATTCAGATAGAAAGATTCCTGGACCTAATCACGGAAACAATCTCGAATATCAAAGACAATGGGACAGAATCCAAGATTCTGATCTGTGGCGATCTTAACATAAACTGCTTAAAAGATGACACTAAAAGTGACCATGCAAATGGGAAAGAGTTTAGAGATCCAACTATCTCCGCATGGTTAGAAGAAATGAAAGCATGGAATCTGAAGATTCTTAATGGTGAAACAGCAGGTGATATTCCAGCACATTTTACATGGAAAAGGGACCAACAACAGTTTACCATCGACTACATGTTTGTGTCAGAGAGAATGAAACAGGATGTTGCTCACTTGGACATTATTGAAATGGAGGCGAGCGATCACTATATGCTAAAAACAACTCTGAAGATTCACCGTATAAAAGAGAAAATCTCCTATCAATGTAAAAATCTGACTGTGGCGCCAGGGCGCAATCGCTAAAGCTTACCCAAAATAAGTTAGAAAAGCTGAAAAAATCACTGGAGAATAGGTCTGCCACAGGGAAAATTGAATATGCTTCTCTATTGGAAACATATCGAGAGAAGCAAACTGCGAAGCCAAGACCTGACTTTACAAAATTACATACTTGGGACCGTGAGATTGTCACCAAAAAGAAAGAGCTGAGCAAAGCACTGAGAAAGCTGAAAAGAACCAAGACTCGTGCTATTTGCGAAAGAAAGACGAAACAAATGAGACAAACCTACAAGAATTGGTTGATTAGTCATAAACATGTTATGCTACAAAGAGATGCAGAAGTAATGATGGAAACAATAACCAAAAGGAACACCAGTGCATTTTGGACCTATCTGAACAACATAGCGACACCACAAGAAGCTATAATAAAAAACATGGTGTCAGAGAAAGATTGGGTCAAACACTACTCCGATACATTTTACAACAATAACATAACATGCAGCAAACCATCTAACCTGAGCAATGACTGGTCTATCAAAATAGATAAAGAAGACATACACAAAAATATCATGAGACTCAGCACATCCAGAGCACCTGGACCGGATGGGCTTACAAATCAGATGCTAAAACAACATCCTGACTTATGGACAGACTTGTGTCACACTTTATTTTCCTCCATTTTGCAGGAGAAAAAGATTCCGACCACTTGGCGAAGCGCTATTATTGTACCAATTTTCAAAAAAGGCGCACGCACTGATCCAAGAAACTACCGCCCAATAGCCCTCCTACATGTGCTAGGGAAAATATTCGCAACTCAACTCCAGATTAAACTGCTTAAATGGATTCAAGAATCTCAAAGTTATGATGTTCGACAGGCGGGATTTGTCAAGGGTGTCGGCTGTGGCCTAAATTTGACAATCATAAACTTCCTTAAAATGGAAGCCATCCGTCAAAACAAGAAGATCTATATTGCGTTTGTCGACCTGTCCAGTGCATTTGACACCATCGATCGTGGAATCCTCTGGGATAAACTGGAGAAACGGAATTGTCCAGGAAACTTATTAGATCCTATTAAAGAGCTACACACCGACACAGAAATTAAAATCAGATTAGATGCTGGGGGGACGCTCAGTGAATCCATAAAAACAAACCAAGGAGTAAAACAGGGTTGCCCATTGGCAGTGACTCTATTTGGCTTCTACCGGTCCGATATCGGAGAATCCATCAAAGCAGTAAACTCAATCCACCGAGAATTAATGGAACGAGCGTAAACTGGTTGCTATATGCAGATGATATCGTACTGCTCTATTTAACACCTATTGGACTGGCAAGAAAACTAAAGAGTCTGGAAGAATATGTGGAGAAAAATAAACTGAAAATCAATCCTGCAAAATCGGAAGTCATAATTCTACAAGATCTCACTCGAAATAACAAGCAAGTCAAAAGAAATAATTTGACCTGGAAACTGAACAAAGAAAAATTGAATTGCGTCAAAAAGGTAAAATACCTGGGAATGTGGATTAACAGCAACATAAATGATGCTCCGTGGGCCGAAAATGCAAAGCAAAAATGCAAAAAACTAGCATGTCAAGGTCTGATAATAAACAAAAGATATGGAAAGTTTTCCTTGCTACCTGTTTTAGCCCACTACAACCAAAAAGCAGTCCCAACATTGATTTATGGAGCAGAATGCGCTCTAGGAGTTGCCTCGAATCTATGGGGACAACTAGAAAATCAATACTGGAGACGTGCCCTTCAACTACAAAAAGGCATTCCAAGCGCATATCTACGGTATGAACTAAATCTAATATCCATAAATGCACGAGTCTTGTGGAACATGCTGTCGACCTACAGGAAAATAATTCCTGACGAATGTACACCACAATTTGTAATATGACGAGACGCAATGTAAGGAAAACAGGAATCTGTATTGAAAAAATGGATTGACGCATGCCAAAGCCATCTTGCTGAAATAGGCACTAACTCGGAAATGCTGAAAACTAACCCAAACTATGTGAAAAAAAAGCTATGGGAACGAGATTGGTGTGCAACAGTGGACGATAGAAATTGCCATACACTGATGAAATATGCAGCAACTGAAGCAAAGGACCAAAAAAAACAACTGCAATATGTGGTAAAAACAGCTAATGCCAGACACAGAAGGATGCTTCTAAAATTCAGGTTAAATCTGTTTGACACAAGATCAAGTCTAGCCCTGAGATATCGGAAGCCTGATGCGATAGAGAGTTGTCGATTCTGTAATGACCACTCTGAGACATTAAAACATCTCATGTTATATTGCTCTGGTCTAACAGATTTGAGAACTGTGCATCTGAGCAAGGTAATTAACCAATACGCAACCCTATCAGGAGAGGAGCTTTGGTTGAAATTTGCAAATCCACTACAGAAAGACGTTTTTGGCCTGACAAATTTCCTACAAAAATTGGAAATCTTATTATCAACAGAAAATTAAGAGATATTATCTCAAGAATCGGAAACTATAAAAAGGCAGAGATACCGAAACAGCAACCGGAGAGACTAACTGAAACAACATACACTGATGAGCATATAGTAGCTGTGATAAACGTGGACTGAATTTTACTCCATCGCGAATAGCCTCCCTCTTTTAGTCTGCTTCCGACATCTTTCTATGTGATGAATGGAACAAACTGTGCTAACTTGGGCCAATAGGGCTGTTTGCGAAATCTCTGCCTTTTGTAAATGTATATCGAAGGGAAAATATTTCAAAAAAATTGTATAAACTAAATGAAATAATAAAAAAGAAAATGCTGCTGAAAAGAACCATTAGGCCTTGGATTGCTCGTCTCACTGTTCTTAAGGCGTGTCCTGCTGTGAACTTCTGGCATACAATGCAGGTCACAATGAACTTTGCCACATGTCCCAATACATTTGGTGAGAACCAGTGTTCTGCGATTGTTGCAGCAAGACTCTCTCTTGTGTGCGTTGGGTAGAGAAGCTGCTCCAACGCCATCTTCAATAATGCTAGAGGCATCACTGGCTTTCCAGTGCTGTCCTGTCTCTGTATAGCCTCAGTCTGGGGTAAACACACCTATTTTTCTGTGGGGCTCGACCTTGCAATTAAATTAATTGTACAAGGGATAACTTGTTAAACCCTTCGTCATTGCCATGCACCGACCTGACATTGTTTAACACTCTCTACAGCAAAGTTAGAAATGTTTGGGAAATATGCTGCCCTTTTGGCTTCTAGATCTGCAGCTTCTTTACTGTGAACCATTTGCGCGCAGCAAACCCCTCCTTTTCCAACGTGACTATCCTGTGAATACGGTGGAGTCAGTGAATACTGTCACTTGCTCATCTTCAAATCTCTGGAGTGCAGCGATAAGCGCCACCAATTCTGCAGCTTGTGCTGAACAATGCAAAGGCAGTCTCCCACTTGTCACTACCTAGAATTCACCATTCTTTTTTAAATTCACTACTGCTATCTCAGTATGACTTTCGCCAGTTGTTTAACTTTCCCCCTCTGAGAGAATTTTCTCTAACATGCCGAATATCATCGTTAAACTCTATATACGTGGTGCAGTCATGTACATAGTCCTCTTTTCCTATTAATTCTGCTAGAAATGTTGCTGGATTCACTGTTCTACATCTAACAATTTTGATTGCTGGATTTAAAAAAATCACCTCATATCCGGATGCTCTTTGCGTAGTCAAAGTACTTCTGGGTTTCTCTAAAATAGCAAATAGGGCATGCTCAACAATAACATCATTGAGCATCTCATTGTAATAGTTGCAGCCTTTTCAATTGCAAAAGCGGCAGCAGATAAAGCTTGTTCGCAAGGATAATGTCCTTTCATTAGTGGGTCCAGAATCCCACTTTAGTATGCTAATGGTTTGTGCCCATGTCTTAACATTGTTTTCTGTGTAAGAACTGCTGTCATTACCTCTCCATTTGAGTGTGAAAACAAATAGAATTCTTCACTATCATCTAGTATTCCTAACAGGGGTTGTGCAAATTGCTCTTTATATTTCTTCAAATCCCTGAGTCATTTCCTCTGTCCATGCTATTTTATTCTTGCCCACATGTGCTTCCTTGAGTCCTTTTAAAAGTAGTTGAATGTAGGTGCAGTAATCAAAAATCTAGGCCCTACAATAATTACATAGGCCTAAAAATGGTTGCATCTCCCTCACTGTCTTTGGTTCAGAAGAGTTTTGAATTGCCTCCACTCTCTCAGGGGTCACTTTCCTTCCATCTTAAGGGATCAGCTGTACTATGTACAGGACCACTTCCTGAGAATATTGTAGCTTTTCTTTGTCTACTTTGTATCCTTTCTCTGCTAGTATGGTCATGAGTCGAACTGAGTTTTCTCTGCATCTTTCTTCTGTCTCGCTGCATATTAATATGTCATCTACATATTGAATTATTGCACTCTCAAGGTGTACATTCCCCAGATCCATCTGATGAACCCTATTAAAGATTGAGGGTGACTCCTAGTACCCCTGAGGCAAATGAGCATGTTCCTGAAGCTTATTTTTTTAGGAAAATGAGGTCAAATCCAGTGAGTCTTCATGAAGAGGAATTGAGAAGAACACACTTTTTAAATCTATGACTGTAAAATATTTAGCTGTAGCTGGGATATTACATAATATTGTAGCTGTATTTGGAACTAGAGGAAACTGATTCAACAATATTATTGAAAGGGCAGAGATCCTGAATAAACCTACATGACTCCCCTTTTGCATTAAAGGGGGCTGTAGCGACTGTGCAGACAGAAGATCAGCAGAGTTTAGGTCGGTTCAGGCCAATGTGCAAGCGGCACCTGCATGGGGGGTGAAAACGATTGGGTGGGTGGGTATCAGACCCAGTATCAAGGAGGGTTTACAGGGGGATTTCAGCATGGTAGGGAGGGCTTTTGGGCCCTGAGGGGGACTTGGAGGGTTGGGAGGAATGGGGCACATGGGAGGAGGAGCAAGTCAGTGTTGGAAATGTGGGCTAATGGGTCATTTTTCAAGAGAATGTAGGAGTAGGCAATCATTTGCATACCCCCAGCAACAGATGCATTCTCATCCCCATGGAGGTCCAACCGTATACCCCCAGTTGTACGGACTGTTACCCCTGGCAGTTTCCTATGGTGCATCATTGCCTGTTGCTCTGCCTGATCGCCCACCATCTTTCCCACAGTTGCCAGCTCCAGTATCCAGTATCATGCCGCCATATGCAATGCATCAAGGACAACAGCAGGATCCCCAAATAGCAAACGGCAACACTGTGCCGAGTGGCACACTGACACATTACCAGGCGGCCGCAGTTTTTGGAGGGAACCCATTTGTTTGCCCAGAGACAAACACATATTCTATTAGGACAGTCCACAGAGAGCTTTCGCAGGCCTAGTCCTATCGGTCACTACTGACCCAGAAGAGGAACCCTTGGCAGGCGTGAAGATAGGAAATCAACCATTTGTTTTCATGGTGGACAAAGGTGCAACCAAATCATGCATTAGTGAGGGAGGACTACCTTTGTCAGGTGAGGTCATGGATATGCAGGGCTGCTTCTCTGGGGCAATTCAATTGGTTCCTTTTGCAAAGGAATTACCTATTAAGGTAGGGGGCAGAGAGGTGTGGGCTGCCTTGCTGTACTCCACTGAGTCCCCTATTAATTTGTTGGAATGGGACATTCACAGTAAGCTCAACAAGACCATCTTGTTCACTGAAAGGGGTGTAGTATGCTTGACACCTGGTATGTGTACCGTCAGGGTAATGTTGACCTGACATGCATTGGGTATTGAATTTCCAGCAAGAGGAATACCAGTGGCCCCTGACTTGTTTCTGTACGGTATCGCAATACTACTAAGCGCAGTGCCACAAGTGGCTAATAAATATTGCTGAGTACCTTCTAAATTCCCGTTCAGGCCTGCCCAACCTCAGGAAGTAGTTGCAGGGATGATTATCTTGCTTGATATAGAAGGGGTTCTAGTGTCAGAGGCCAGGCTTGTGTTGATAGCAGTTGATTCAGATAAAGGTGAGTGGCACAGAGTTTTGTGCATTGACCCTACCATATCAATGAAAAACGTTTCAGATCAGGACCTTTTTGAGAATAAAGAAAATGAGGGGGGAATAATATTGGCAGTGTGTGTCCCTTGCAAGATTGAGATACAATACAGACATATGGCCTGTTCCATCTTAATATGGCCTGTTCCATCTTAATGGTAGGGAATGCTTCCTCCTCCTAGATTTTTCTCGGGTACCTGATAAACTGTGGATGAGTAATCTGTATGACGTGTGGCTTTTCCGGAGTGTTACGCCAATACGCATCACGTTGAAACCTGGGGGCTGTGTTGCCTCGAGTCAAACAGTATCCCTTATGGAATGGGGCAGATGAGGGGATATATGACACCATATTGGCCCACTTGGATTAGGGTATTATAGTGCCATCCAATACACTGTCATCTACCCAGTGACAAAATCAAAGGGGCAAGTTGGAGGATGATTCAGGATTTACACCCCCTCAATTATGTAGTACTGGCAGAGTTCCCAGTGGTTCTAAAACCTGCTAGAATACTTTGGAATATACTTGTTGAGGCAACCCATTTTACTGTGATGGATTTGAAGAACGCATTTTTCTCAGATCCCTTACATCCAGATTCACAATATCTCATACCGTTTACATTTGCCGTGAGACGATTCCAACATTCTAGGCTTCCTCAATGGTACTGTGAGTCCCCAAGTATCTTTTAAAGACCATAACATGCAAATTTAGGGAACATTGATGTCCCCAGTACTATTATTCAATATGTGGATGATTTGTTGGTGTGTAGCACCAATGAACAACAGTGCAGGGAGGACTCAATTGCTTTGTTACACGTATTGGCTGACAAAGGATATAAAGTGGACAGAGAAAAGTTGCCGTACTGCCAGCAGTAGGTGCTGTATTTGGGTCAACTGATTAGAGCGAATGGTAAAAGAGTGACTTCAGAACGCGCAGCAGCAGTACACCTTACCCAGCAGCCAGTGACTTTTAAAGATATGCAGACATTTCTCGGTCTGTGTAATTACTGTAGAACATGGATGTTCGATTGCACACCATATACTCGACCATTGTTACAGGCCCTTAAAGAAGCACCATGGACAAAAAATACTATTATTTTGACGGATGAGCTGGTCAGGAATTCAAAAATGTTCTCTCTACTGCTCCCATATTGGCAACTCCTCACTACACTGTAGAGTTCAATCTTTTTTCACATTCTAATGGTGAGATTATGACTGCAGTTTTGACTCAACGCAGTACTATGGGTCATAAACCCCAAGCATATTACAGTAGCATGTTGGATTCTGCCATGCAAGGACAGTTTCCTCGCAAACAAGCATCAGCTGCTGCTGCTGTTGCCATTAAGAAGTCTGCTACTATTGTTATGGGGTGTTCATTGACGCTGTATGTCAAACACGCTCTATTTGCAATACTGGTGAGGTCCAATCAACATTAACTGCACAAAGCTTTTCTGCATATGAAGTGATTCTTTCAAGCCCCTCTATTCACATTGTCCATTGTAAGACAGTGAACCCGGATACGTTTTTGACTGAACACATTACCGATGACGACAAGGTGCATGACTGTGTTACATACGAGGCTCTTGAGGATGACATTCCTAAGGCATGTGACTATGCTTTATATGATGGAGAGGTGTTTTTGTTGATGGGTCCTCAAGTATTGATGAGGAGACAGGCCAGCAACATATCAGGGCAGCAGTAGTATGACTAGTTGATGGGGGGTATGAGGTTTTTGTGCAGCAGAGGTTGCCAGGTCACTATTCGGCACAGACAGTGAAACTAATTGCTCTTATTCAAGCACTTGAGGCAGCTCAAAGGTCTGGAGTTACAATGTATTCTGAGTCAGCCTATATTACAACTGTTAATTCAGGGTCATTGAGATGAATGAGAAGGGGATTTCATAGAGCAGATGGGTCCCTAGTGCAGCATGCACCCCTGTTGGATCAGTTGTTTCATGCCCTGTCACAGCCCACGCTTGCCGCAGTCATTAATTGTGTGGCCCACATGAGTAGCACAGATTCGCCTTCCTCAGGAATGAAGCAGCAGACACAGCAGCCAAGCAAGCCACTTATTTGCCAGTGCCAGATATCTCGGAGCATCCAGCATTTGTAAAATGCAGTTGCAGTGACAGGTTCCATATAATGCGCTTCCTGTCACTGAAATAATTGAGATACAAGATCAGGAGCCACAATGTGAGAAGTTGCTGTGGCAAAGAATGGGGTGTGAAAAGTTCCCAACTAATTTAGTGTGGAGACAGACCATTACCAGGAAGGTGGTAACGCCCCAAGATTGGTCCTTAGTGGCGTTCAATCAACTCCACTACCCCAGCCACGTGCCCAAACAGCATATTGCTGCATAAGTACAAGAGGATTGATATGTGCTCAATATTCAGGAATTGTTCTCCATGTTCACATCAAATTGTGAAGTTTTCCAGATGTACAGCACTAGGCAAACTTTAAAACCATTGCAGGGTATACTGACTTCGCAGATATGGGTGAGAGATATAATTCCTTCAGTCAACTCATAGTTGTGGTATGTTCTTTCTCCCATTGGATTGAGGCTGGTCCATGTGCACATCCTGATGCCAAATCAGATGCCAAGTATTTGGTGAGAGTAGTGTTACCCCGATGGGGAGTGTGCAAAATGCTTAAAAGCGATGTTGGCACCCACTTCTTAATAAGCTGTTCAAGGAAATTAAACACAAGATGTGTTCCAACAGCATTGTAGAAAGCATGAATGGTTTACTGAAAACAAAGTTGTCTAAGCTCTGTGTCACCCTGAAGAACTGGGTGGACTGCCTTCCCCTGGCCTTGTTCAGTTTAAGGACTGTGCCCTGTAAAGACCATCACCTCTCCCCACATGACACACACCATTGTTTCCTGTGCATAGAGCTTCTGATGCTCACAGGGCTCCAGCAATTTTAGGGGATGAGTTTCATTCATATTTTACTCAGTTAACAACGTGTATTAAATACCTTTCTCAACAGATTGCTCCGCATCAAACGGAAGAAGGTGAAAACAGCACTGCAGCAGATCCTGCGAGCTCGACATCATTGCAATTGTTTCTTGGTGCTAGCATTTACGTTAAGAATTTTGTCCGCAGGTGGAGCGAGTCTCGATACTATGGTGTATGCTACTCCGCTTGCGGTCAAAGTTAAGGAACTACGGTACTCGGTGCTTTGTCTGATGTTAGGAAAGCACTGCAGACATTGCCACCAACCACAAGCAATTTATCCGAGTGTATTTAGCATGGTGATTTTTAAAACAATATTTGTTGCATTTTTCTTTTCAAGACTATTTATGTTTCACATGTTTTATTGATATTTAGGTTTTGTGTCTTTTTCAATTATGTTTTCTGCTATGAATTTGTGAGTTTAGTTTTTTTGATGGAACAAATGTTATATGGTTTAAAACATTTTGTAGGAGAGTATGTATTCCTCTTTTGTGTGGATTTGTTCATGGTTTATTTTTATGCTGGTCTAGTGAAGTTATATGGTTTGACACATGTGAAACTCCAGTGAAAGTGCAACAAGCAGATGAATATAAGTTTTGCTTTCGAGGGCATGGCACTGATCCTGTAGGCACTAACAGCAAGTGCAATAAGACAAAGTTCATTCCAGATCTTGCAAAAGGAACAGCGGCACTGATGGATCTGTACTGGGTATGTGGTCAACAAGCATATCTGCATTTTCCTTCTTCCTGGCAAGGGTTGTGTGCACTTACAACATTGCACTCTGCTATCCTGGTGGTGCCTGAAGCGCACTTGACAATAGCCTCTAAGCATGGGGTGTCACAATCTGTCCCAGCCTCCACCCAAAAACCCAAAATGAGGAAGATGAAGCGATTGGTGAAGTTGAGAAGGAAGATATCGAATTGTCTGTCAGAGGATTTGTCCAAGCTGCTCAAAGCAATTCCATACAAAAATCGGCTGTACACCAAGACAGAGATGTTCTTTGTGCCTCTCTTAACACCATGCATTCAGGGTGCAGGCAAATGCAAAGTGGTTGTAGATTGTTCGGTGGGATGTGATCCAGTTGGCGAATGACACTGAACAAGGCCTAAATGCTATCAAAGCGAGCTGAGACCGATCCTGTTGGAATTGAAATGATAGAATTTATGCCCCAGATACAGCATCCAAAGAGTTTGTATTACAAGAGGTTCTGATGAACGACCTAATGGCTATAGATATTACAGACAATGATTCGGGATGTATGGATGACAGCACATGGAGTTATTTGCAAAAGTATTAGAAATGATATTAGCACTTGGCATAGGCCAAAAGGAGGGTCTGTTGGAATTGAAATGATATTATGCCTCCTATCGCAGTATTTGAATGTGTATTGGCCTACGCCAAGTTGTCTAAAATATCATGTAAATAGACTCCACGGCAAGGTCTTGACCTTAACGAAAAGTTATGTAAGTCGCCATCTTGGATTTAGCCGCCATTTTAGGTTCTCTTGTAAAGTGGAAGTCACCCTGAACATCAAAATAGAGGCCGAATAACATTCTGAGTGAGATTCTGGCCGTTGTGACCTCTGCACACACGAATAATTAATATGCCTGCAGGCCACTTGTCGGGGTCGCGAACTGAGACCTTGTCCTATCCCTGACCTATGTGTAAATGAACAACTGTATCAGCGGAACTGATCAAAATGCATACATTATAGGATTGACCTGGCAAGGAACTCTAGGCCTGGTCCCAAGAATGGTTAACCCGCGAGGGGGTTGGCCAAGGGCTGGATAAAGGATATAAAAGCCCAAGTATTCCAATGTACGGTCTCTCTACTAATGCATCGAACCCTCGTTGAAGTTCGTTACGTTACTCTGAGAGCCGAATAGCTATCCGTTTGTCAATTGACTTTTGGTAACTGTTGTAGCGTTTAAAAAAAGCACTTGTATGTCCTTTGTAACCTGTGTTGGTGTGTTTCCTTTGGGCTTCCCAGCCTCATATCAATTTTTATGTTTTCACAATCCGGTTGATGACGCTTCAAAACCGGTGTGTCTTGGATCTCCTGATGGCGATGGAAGGGGGTGTGTTCAAGAAGATAGGATTATCTTGCTGCACATACCTCCCCCCAAAGGACACATAGAATGGGTCCCTGATGTACATCATAGGGTCCCTACACAAGCTAAAACTGGTATGGAAAGTGAAGCAGGTATGCATGCTGAAGATTGGTTCGATATGTTGTTTTCATGGGCGCCATCATGGTGAAGATACTGGTTTTGATCGTGGTGCTCCTGCTGGTGTTGTTCTGTACATGCCAGGAGATGCTTCGATGTTGTGCCAACACTATTCCAAACAGCGTAATGATGATGGTTACTATTGGAGCAAGAATGTCTCTCTTGTGTACAAAGGGTGGGTAGACTCAAACTTAGGACCCAGAAACACCATGCATTGTTAGGATCAAAAGACCCATCTATTCCCCAGGGAGATTAACTTCACCCCCACCAGATCCAGAAAACTACACTGAGCACTGGGTGGATTTAGCGGGTGATGGGGATTGCATATACCTTACGTGCACCCCAGAGAAATATGCACAGGATGGGGGCAGTTTGCGTCATGTGTGTAGGACATGAGTTCCTAATGATGAAGCAGAAAGAGAGAGAAAGAGAGAGAAAGAGAGAGAGAAAGAGAAAGAGAGAGAGAGAGAGAGGGAGAAGTTAGTTAATGGAGGTTTAACTAAAGGGGAGCATGTTGGGATGCATGTTGAGATTACCGCCCCTCTCAAATGACTTAGATTGCGGAAAATATATTAACACATGGAGAATGCATAGAGGGTGATGTAGGGGGGAGGAAGGAGCTTTATAGCTTTATGGGTGGAAGAAACTGGCGGAAGTGGTAAGTTATATGGGGGAACTAACCTATTTGCTTTGCAATAGTGCTATGTAGAATACATTTTATGTGCGTGATAGAACATCAACTAAGGCTGCATTTAAGAGTAGGCCTGAGTCCTCTCTGGCCGTTTTGGAGACACAGAACAACCATACCTCATCTCTTGCTTAACACATCTCGATTCTCAGGCGCGGCAAGGTACACACACGTACACCCACATATAAATGTACCTAGTTAGGCCTTTGAACAATTAGGCAGGAATGATTGCAGCCTATTAGGCAAAGAGCTGCGGCCCAGCACCAAAGCCATACCCATGGGAGCCAGAGCAAGAGATCTTGGGTTGCCAAAACATGAACTAAGATTTAGTAGACTAGCAGCCCCATGATGATGGTCACTATCTGAACTACCAGATGTGCAGGAATATGAGTCTTAAATGCTTCATGAATTGGATTGATTAGTGAGATCAGGCCTACCTCTTGGGAGGGGGAACTGACACAGGACAGAGCAGAGAATAACATGATCTGTGATTTGTTCCAGGGAGAGCCAAGGGTGATGCCCATACAGTGAGAGGCAATGGGGGTGCTTTGTTTGCATGGACCAGGCTGACCTCGAAGTTATCTGTTGAGTTTATGTTGATGACCAGGTGTACATCACGTGGTTAGGAGTAAAGATAGGGTGGTGCCAGTCAAGTCAAACCAATTGCTTTGCAGTGTTTCAAGATGGAAGAGGCCTTTACCCATGTGTGGTGAAAATGGAGGAGAAGACAACATAACCAATTGGAAAAAGGGCTATATGTAAGTATGATCATGTAAATAGGCGGCAGCCAATGAGGGGTGGGCAGTGCATACTGCATATCAAGTACGTCATGAATGACGAGTTGTACTTTTCTAAGACAAACACCATTTTGAGGATAAGAGAGAACTCTGTGGCTGTGGATCTGTAGTACCCTGTTGCCCATTCATTTTTGTATACAAAATAAAGCTCTTGTTCTTCTCGAAAAAGGTTACACCTAGCTTTTTTTCCTAGCGGGTTGTTTTTTCTTAGTCTGGTTGTTGGAGAGTTGTCCTAGAGGGCATTGAATTGCCATATATTGTGTTCTGCTCCTAGGTGCCCCCAGACAAAAGGGCATTGCATTGTCATATATTGTGTTCTGCTCCTAGGTGCCCCCAGACAAAAGGGCATTGCATTGTCATATATTGTGTTCTGCTCCTAGGTGCCCCCAGACAAAAGGGCATTGCATTGTCATATATTGTGTTCTGCTCCTAGGTGCCCCCAGACAAAAGGGCATTGCATTGCCATATATTGTGTTCTGCTCCTAGGTGCCCCAGACATAAAGGCATTGCATTGTCATATATTGAGTTCTGCTCCTAGGTGCCCCCAGACAAAATGGCATTGCATTGTCATATATTGTGTTCTGCTCCTAGGTGCCCCCAGACAAAAGGGCATTGCATTGCCATATATTGTGTTCTGCTCCTAGGTGCACCCAGACATAAAGGGCATTGCATTGTCATATATTGTGTTCTGCTCCTAGGTGCCCCCAGACATAAAGGGTACTGCATTGTCATATATTGTGTTCTGCTCTTAGGTGCCCTCAGACACAGATGCATTGCATTCTGGTTTTAGGTGTCTCAGAAGGAAGCACATTTCTTTTGTCATATGTCATGATCTGCTTCTTGGCCCAGAAAAAAAACATATGTTGTTATACATTGTGCTCTGCTTCTAGCTGTCCAAGGCAAAAGCAGATGGCACTGTTATATATTGTTTTTTCTCGTTATGTTTTTGGGTGTCCAGGCAAAAACCAGACTGAATTGTGTCAAAATTGCGTCCCACATCCTGGTGTCACAGACAAAATGCAATACATCTTCCTCTTCATCTGCTTGCTCCCAGGGTAAACGGCGTTTGTTGGACCATATTGCACTGTATCATGCATCAGTGTCCCAGAAAAAAAAGAGTGCAGCGTTGTGCTGTTTGTTACCCTGAAAGTTGTTTGCCTAAGCTAAAGCACACACCACTGTATTATATTACGTTCTGCCTCTAGACGTACCCGACAATAGCTTACTGCATTTTACTGTTTTGTGTCCTGCAAGCAGGTACTGCCAGTGTATAGTGAATTGCACTGCACTATATTGCTTTCTGCACACAGGTACTTGCCGGTAAAGCATACCGCATGGTACTGCACTGTGCTCTGCATCTAGGTGTAATATGTACTAAAGGGAGTGCATTGGTTGTGGTGGATTTTAACCAATAAACAACATGCATGATGCCAAAAGCAGAGCACTACATTTCCTACTTTCTCACATTAACTTCGACCCTCATATAGATTGCTGTGATGTGAAGAGTCAGGCCCTTGCGGAGAGGTACATCAATTGCGTTCCTTCGTTGTTTCAAGAAAAAATAACAGCAAAACACAATCTTTTATGTGTAACAGTTTTTTACTTTAGCTTTACCAAAACACAATCTTTTATGTGTAACAGTTTTTTTACTTTAGCTGCCTTTAATTGTGAAATAGTGCTCAACAAACACAGAATACATAGGAAAAAAGATGGAGATAAGAGTAAAGCTACCACTTCCAAGTTCCCCCAGGCGACTTTCAATTTAAAAAGTAGAATACAATGACCACAAAGGTTTTTTCAAACGTTTTTGTTTTACTCCAGTAATTGCTGTTGAATATATCAATATATCCGCCTATCCGACCTCAAATAAGTGCCCAGACTTACTGTTTATCGATCCCTAGGTTCAAACTTCAAAAAGCGGGGGGCACAAGCTTCCCTTTCCTTGCCTCCAAGCTTTGGAATGCTCTCCCTATCTCCATCAGATCTGAGGATTCCTTTAACACATTCGAGTCCAAAACTAAATCCTGGCTTTTCAATCAACACTGAAGCATGTGTAAAATATTTGCTCTGTAAATTATGTATATTGATATATCCTTGATCATTATGTATGTACATTTGCCTATGCTTAAATTCTGTATGTATACATGCTCTGTATGTAACTTTGCACAAGTTGCGCCCTGATTCCCCCGGGCCTGATGGTGCGCGTTACAAATAAAACAAATACAAAAAATACAAAATCTGCCCGATCACAGTCAACTACAATCATTGATGTTTGCTTTTGTATAAATCATACATTTGATTCTCTAAGCAAAGAAAGGGCATCGATGTCCATCAAAGTATACTCCCCTTTATAAGGGTGTATACTTTATCATCTGTTATTGAAGCCCGCGGGGGGGCAAGTGCATGGGTGATTGTTGCCCGCAGGGGTCCAGGAGGAGCAGCCTGCAGCAGCAGCTGTCAAGCACCAAACACCGGCTTTGGCATATTTTATTTACTTGAAATAAGCCCAGTATCTGCACCGAGGGCAAAGCCCACGGGGTCAAGGGCACGGGTGATTGTTGCCCGCAGGGGTCCAGGAGGAGCAGCCTGCAGCAGCCGCTGCCAAGCCCCACCCACCAGCTTTGCCGCTCTTTTATTTTCTTGAAAAGGAGCCCGCGGGGCAAGGGTGCGGGTGGTTGTTGCCTGTAGGGTGATCGTTGTCTGTAGGGGGAGCTTACTGGGACTCCAGCTGCAGCCTCCGTGGTTTTGCATAGTGAAACTGGTAAAACTAGTTTGCCAGCTGGGAGAAAGGACAAGAGGACATGGTACGCTGTGGGACTCCTGATCATTTCCTGATCGCCTGAGTAGGTGAGCAGACATGCAGGGCGGGTACGCGGGTCACTATATTGCTCTAACTTTGTGGCAGCCTGATTAATGTGAGAATTCGAAGATTAAACGGCTGTGTGGAGTAGCAGGGGGTCCTGGAGCCTGTGATCATACACCAGATGACTGTGTGCCCTCCTAGCTAATCCAACTCAAGATAAGTTAAGCCCAGCCACTTCCTCTGAGCCATGCATAATTACCTTCCTTTCCATTATGCAAGTGAGGCGTGGGATAGTGACTGTTAAGTGGAAAATGGCCATGGGACCCCTCCCACAAGGCGCTCACAATGTTGACCCCGTTGTTGAGGGGAAAAGCCCACAGCCCTATAAATCTCACGGTAGAGGCCTATTTCCCGATTAAGGAAATCCACCAGTTCCCTGGCACCAACCAGGATGTTTGGGGGGATGTACCCAATAGGACAAGGGATAACCCCCACATAGGCAGCATTAATGGAATGGTTATATGCAGTTTCGATCACCAGGCCATGGACAGCTTATTAGGAAATGGTACATCCAGTCGACCTACTCATGCACAAGGACATGCCAAGACCCCAGAGGGTTTAAACAATAATGGGGACTGTATGGGTGGCAATGGTGATCGCTTAACAATTTTGACCCTACCCCAAGCCCCCCGAGGCTTTGATCATTAATAAGCCCTCAGCTACGAGCCCTGCTGTTACCAATACCACTGTAATCAACACTGCCTCAACTAATTCTAACATTAATAGACTTGGACCAGCACTGGGACCTGTTTCAGTATTGGAGACTATGGGTCCAACCCCCATAATCAGCCACTCTCCAAACTGGTTACTGGGGCTGGGAGATAACCAGGAAAAGCCCAACACCTAACTGCAAAGTCATTGAAAGCCATATCTCATGTGGTCCCGTTACAGTGTCTAAGATGCTGGCTTGCTACCAGGGCTCAACAGTACTATAGAGCCTATGAAAGGAATGGAAATTGTTGGTACAGAGGTCAAAAGGAGCACATCCTGCAAGGCTGTGCTTGATAACAGGACCTCCTCCTTTTGCATTACTCTGGACAAGATCAAGTCTGACCTGCACCTGGAAAGCTTCCCCTCGCCGGGTCTCAGCCCTTCAAGAGTTCCCACTTCATCAGTCCTATGTACATCATAGATTGAAATCCAGCTGCCGGGGGGGGGGTTTCATGGACTGTGGATGCGAATGTAAATTCAATCTTGTCCTGTCTGAGCTCGCAGACATTTTGAGGCTGCTCTTGGTTTCTATTGCCATCCACTGGTGAGGGGGAGTAACGGGGGGCTACCCAATGGCCCAGCCAATGATTTGGGGGTCTGACAACAACCTGAGGAGCCAGTCCAACACTGCAACATTGTCCCCAAATCTATAATGACCATCAACGGGAGGGCCTGGGTGGCTACCTGTGAAAAAGGTGAACATTCAAGTCCAGTAGTGCATTGGCTAATAACGTGCCCCAGGCTTTAACTCAAAGTGATCCCAGATGTAGGACAGAGGAATCAAGACGATCAGAGGCCCCAGCAGCCCCGACCCACCCAGGTCGACCTTCCAGTAATCACTAACCTAATGTACAACAAATCCGCTGGCAGGGCTGTGTCATGAATCCTGCAGAGTCCTCACAAAAACCCCACATCAAGTCTCCTCCCAGGTGGCCAGGGAAAGGAAGACGCTTCCTGATCCTGGGGCGGTATTAGCCGGGAGGATCACCTGGGAGGAGAAGGGCCCCAGGGGATAAGGGGGACTTCATGGGATGAGGTGCAGTATTTGTCTACCTCAAAGAAGGGAGCATCATTGATACCGGAATATGTAATGGCTTGCTGTCAAAGAGAGCTTTTATTTTCTCAAACTGACTGTCGGAATATAGGTTAAGATAATTACAAGCAGTCATGTACTGGGAGTAAGAAAAGCCCTTGCTAAGACCCTGACATTCTTAGACATAAAAGCCACCATAAATCCCAGAGAAATAAGATAAGTCTTTAAATGTTACCAATTTAAACCCTGCCTGAAAACCCCCATTCTCTGTGAAGCCAAATACTTCATGTATTCCTTATTGTTCTCCTTTGTGGAATATGTATAAAGAAAGTGATCAACTTTGTGATGATAATTTCATTGAAAAAGCTGAATTTGAAGTTGTGGACTTCAAGTCCCACAGTTCCCAAAATACTTCGACTAAGAAGAGGACAGCAGAGGTACAAGACTGCAAGTTGCAGTCAATTAGGAATAACGACTCACACCTGAGGAGGACTGAGAGGCATAAAGAGCCCCCTCCGGTACAGGCCATAGAGAAGAGCAAAGCACAAGGTGGAGTACTTTTCCGACCTCCACGTGGCAGCAAAAGCAGAAGTCAGATGTGAGACAAGACGCCAGCACCACCGTGGTCTATAGATTCAATGCTGGTCCAGAAAGGGTCTCATACAATCGAGTTTGCAACTGCAGAGGGTGTTCAGCGGAAAGCACACCATTTAGCAGTTTTTCCCCACTTTCAGACGAGCACCAGGGGCAGGTGAGCTCCGGATAGTTGTGGGAGCTGGGTGAGCTCTGATTTTGACAGCCACAAGCCACGGGAAGCCGCAAAGAAGAGGGTGCTGGGCCGTGCAAGGAAACCAAAGCAGGAGATCTGAAGGCAGCAAGGTGAATGGACGTACAGGCCAGACCCAGTGAGATCACTATTACATTGTGACCCTGAAGCACTCAGTAATCCTCCGCTGGCCAAGTCCTGGCATCTGAACCTCAGATATGCAGGAAACATAGTAACATAAAAGAGGAGGAAACTATTTGAATACCAAACAAATATAAATCAGGATCATTATTTTGTTGTGTACCACGCTGATTTAAAAAGGCGCAAATGGCAGAATAAGAACTTGATTATCATACCCGAAGAGTGTGATTGTGACATTGTGGGGCATAATAAGAGCCAGCAACAAGAAAGGGCAATATCCATAGAAGAAAAGACAAACCATCATTGCCAAAGCCAAAAGAGAATCATACCCAAGCCATTAAGAGAGAACCTGGATGGCCCAAGCCAATAGAAGGTAGTTGAGAATGTTTTTGTTGGTCAAAAATTTTGCCCATTTGAAAAGGATGCCCTAAGAGAAAATGGCTTAAACCCACATTGCCAAAGCCAAAGAAGCGTGAAGGTGAAACAGAATCCTTATCAGCATTTGGTTAATGTCAAAGGGGAGAAACAAGAGTGGCTGAAAGAGATTCAGAGGGGGTGCAGCATAACCTGCAGAGAGTGTGGAAATTGCACAAGTGTAACAGACAGCACCAGTGTAGTTCTTGTTTCCCTGGAAGAGTTTCTTATACTTGATGTTGTGGAGCAAAAGACATTGCTACCCTGTTAGAACTTAACCTTTACCACATAATTTATTAAAAGTAGTAGTTATTATGGCCTGGCAGGAAAGTACATCAGGTCAGTGAATATTGTAGTTTTTTTATCTGTTCTCGCAGGAGAGTGCACCAGAGCAGAGAGCTTTGTCCTAGTAGGCCTGGAAGGTGAGTGGAACAGGTGGAAGCAATTAAAGTTCTGTAATGTGGTTACAATCTTGAAAAAGAAGTTGAAGAACCACTTAAGTGTTTTTGTGGGTTATTGAAGAACCACTAAAGTATTTTTGTGGGTTAAAAGTACTATTCTGTGGTTAAAAATCTTAAAGCAGAAGGCGAAGAACCACTAAAGTATTTTGTGGATTAATACAGAATCACCCTGACAAATTAATATCACTGAAGCAAGTGTTGTGTGAACTGCTGCAGAAGTATTTAATATTGTCAAACAAGTTGTGAACTGATGCAGCCATTTCCTGAAAGACCTTTTTGTTGAAATCCATGAAGTAAGGAAACATTCTATGATGATGAAAAGATGTTTTTTCAAGATCTTTGTCGCAGGTAAAAGAGGAAACTTTGTGTAATACTAGTGAACTGTTGGTTGAATACAAATTGCAACTTTGTGTTATCAAGTCGCGTCTTGAAACACTTGTGTATAGGTACGTTATAAATGTCATATCATAAGTTGGAACCAAAAAGAGAACTGAAGTGGAACTTTATTACGAGACAGCATTTCTTTAACCTTTCTAGACCTGTTGAACAAAATCCTGATTGACTCTGGGTAAGGGCATTTCACCCAGATTAGAAGGATAAGCAGTTGGTATGATGTGAATTTTACTTTTATATTTGTTGCTGTTGAATACTTAATAAGTTGGTGTATTCTATTAGAGTGTTTTCTTTAGTTTATTTTCAGCAGGGAAATCCTCATCAGGGTAGGGATAGTGAGATATGTATCCAAACTTTTGAGTTAATAAAATGGCATCTTTTAAAAAAAACCTTCACAAAGTTGTCCGTCTCACATGTCTGACCCCATCCCAGTCATGCCCGCCCTAGGACATGTAGATCATGGCATGGCGAGAATATGACTAACGGCATGGTGAATAGGTTACCCAGGAGGGGCACAGTATTTTTGCACAAAGTTCCCATATTGTCCCCTAACCAACTAGAACCCAGGGAAACCCTCATAAATAAATGCATGCACTGGCTTCGTACTGTGCATGGCTGTTTATTTGTAACCACAGAGACCATCCATGATTGTGCTAGACTGCATTATCAGGTTGAAAGCGCATACAATCTCCTCCAAACAGAGTTCATGGACCAGAGAGTAGGTCAAACCATCCTGGGGATGAACATGAGATGCAGCCCAATTCCATATAACATGATTATAATCAGCCCCTATAACTACAATGATCCACCTGAGACTAGGCCCCATAACCCAGTGCTATCCAGAGCAACCAGAACACCGTTGGCGAAAAGATGTTGGGCAACCACAGTTGGACATGGACCTGTGGTCCCCTAATGGATTTGAACATTTGGGTAACTGTGTGCAGGGCGCAATGGCTACAAGTGGGTCTCTGGGACATTAGCTAATGGTGTGCTGTATTATGAAGGATGTATTGTTATTGTAACCTTTTATTTATTTTTGTATGTGTTTGGATTACCAGTGTACCAAACGACAGCTTCGAGTAAGTATTCAGCCGAATACTTTGTCATTCTCATTTGAATACAATGCAACAAGAACTCAGAAAAGCAAATATAGACTTTGCAAAACTGAATAGAATTAGACCAGCCACTTAGCCACAATACCAGACAAATTGCTGTCACACAGCTGTAAAATATCTTCTATTGTAATATGCTCTTTAGGGCATGTTTTCTTACAGATTTTTAGACATAAAACGTGCTCACCTTTTATACTTATATAATAATACGTGATGTTCAAGACTTGAGCAGCAGTCAAGATTTATTGATAATATCCATGGAAAGTCAGCAGACACATGTTTCGACTACAAGTCGTTCTCAAGGCTATTTGATTGATGGTAAGGTGATACGGAGCTGTATTATATAATCGTTCAATCTTACAAACATACATCCTTATTGATGATGTCCATAGGTGTATAAATAAAGTTGTGTGCGGTTCAGGATTCCACTTTAAGGGCCCCGATGGATGAAAGATACGAAGAACCGCCTTATATCCCTCTAATTGCCAGCAGAGCACTTACTGCATGTCACATTATACAGATTATCTACTTTTCCAGGCAATTAGTGAGTACCTGGACTCGACACTTGCAACGCAGCTCAATCGTACCACTAACGTCGTGTGTGCAATGTGCACTTTCTTTAGTTGGAAAAGACAAACTGAGTCCTGAGTTTAACATTATCTGATATTTATATATATAAGTGAAAAGTGAGCAGCATTTGTTCCCATGAGCGATGCCCACAGAGAAACATTACGAATTCACAATAGGTAGTGGGGACTAGCAGTGCTCGGTTAGGTCAGGCAGAGTAATATGCCCCCACCCAACAGGCCTCTCAGAGTAATTTATGTTGGGTAATCTCTCCAGTTCTAAAGTGGGCCAGTGTGTGACATTGGGTAAAGATAGTTGTGAAGACTCTGTATGAGACAGCCAGAGAGCTATACTCTGTTGGTGGAATTTGTAGGATGTATAGTTGAGAGAGCCAGAGAATTCCTGGGATGGGCCACCTCAGGGCCGAGCCTTAGAGTCCAGCTTGGCTCCAAGTGGCAAACATGGGCTGGACTGGCAAAATGAGCATGTAAGTCTTGTAACCAAAGACACCATTGCTAAAACTCTGCTGGCATACAGAGCAAGCTCCCATTACTGGCATCCTGCCTCCCCAACACCCCAACACATGTCTTACTTAGGGCCTGCCACCCCTAACACAAATACCATACATGGCATTCCACCTCCCACCCCACCAACACAAATCCCCTACCTGGAATTCTGCTTGCCCATACCAACTAAACATAATGCCCTCCATGGCTCCCACAACCACAGATCACTCAGAGAGACCACACCCTACACCTACACTGAGCAATCAGACAATGAAGGCAACCAGAGCCAGAAAATAATTCTGCTTTAACAAGGAATAGAAAAAAAACTATTGGGTAGTAGTGATTAAATGTCCTTTTTGTTTTGCAAAACATAGGGCTATTCCTCTGAGATATTTCCTTTAAAGTGTTTTTAATTTGGTTTGGCCAGTGGCAGTGGGTTCAACTCTGACATAAATCAATTCTCTAATGAGAATGCGCATGTAGGGCCTACCCGTCTAGTTAATATATGAACGGGATTTGGATATGTACTTTGGCTCTCCTCATTATTAAACCCCTCCACACGCTTGTTTCTCAAAATGAGCATTTCGCTCTTTTGACAAAACTATCAACAGCTGGTCTAGGTACTGCCAACGTGACAAAGGAACAGACCGGGCTGAGACACAACACCTTTCCATCAGCATGAGTGATTGCGGACCATTGTTTACTCAGAAATGGGTGATGGTCATAATGGCTGTTTAATCACTTCTAGCAGCATTTGAAGGCTGGGGCAAGAGGGATACCAGCAGCGCTCCGGAGAAAGGGCCAGGTCAGACTAGCCTTTTTTAAAGAAATTGGTGTAAACTCTGCAGGGGAGCCTTCAACATGAACACAACTGGACGAGAGAGTGGAGATAGGACGATCTTGAAAAGCTCACTCTCAAAGCCACCAGAGCGCTGCAATTCAATAGGGCAGATTTCCTTGTACGTTTGCACACCTATCTATGGATTTTATATACATTGCTTTGTAGTAGAAATGTGATGCTTGTGAAATGATCCTTTGAAGAATGAAAGGCTGGATCGTATGAGACCTGCTAGCCACTTACATTGATTCAGGGTCTCTGCTGCTTGAACACACCAGACTATCGAAGCAGCTTTCTTTATTGCCGAAGAAATCAAAACAAAACAAAAACAGCACTACACAGGCAAAAAGATGAAATTGACAAAAGCAACAGCAAATTTGGTGGAAAACTGCAGCAAATGTATTGGTTAGAATAGGACTATATTTCAATCAAGTATGAAGTAAATATTAAAGTATATTTTAGTACTGCTGTAGTTTGTTTAATTGTTTTTGTGGCCATCAGAGATACATAAACAAATTTCCCCTATCTATGATCCAGAATTGTTATATATATATTTTTTTGAATGCAAAGAATAGTTAGACCTGATGTGCAAATCAATTGTAAGAAATTCACAGGTGCTGACCCATTCACCAAACACCAACAGACTCTCTGGGAGAGTCCTCTCCTTTGTTTGGCCTATAAGGGGTGTGGGGTGAATAGTTGTGAGATGGAGATCACACATTTCCGATTTCCTCCTGACTTGTGTCCTGCATGAGCCGACATGAACCATTTTATAAATTTCTATGTGAGCTGCAAAGAAGTTTCCAAACTCCACCGCATCGACTTTGCAACTGGATAGAGAATGCAATGCCGCTGATTCACCAAGGCAGTTTCAAATTGCAATATGCATTTTGTTCATTGCAGCCTAGTCCTTTTGTAGTTGTGAAGCCTCCTACTTTGACTGGCAGTGGTTTTGAATATGCAACAACCTTCTGTACATTTGGTCTCTTCATCTTGGTTAATTCTGCTTTTTTTCTGGTTTTTATACATTCAATAAAGATGCTGCATTGATTACAAAGAAGATAAATAAACAGTATAGAATGCATTCAAAATGTTGCTTTTTTTATAAGTGTCTTTTTCCATGTTTGGAACATGATTTATTAAATAAAGCAACTATTCGGCTTCATATTCGTCTTCAGCTGAATAGTTGACAAACCGTTCGTTATTCGGCCGATCGGCCGAATACTGAATATGCTATTCGACACAGCCCCAGTTAGGATGTAATTTCATGGCCCTATGACCCAATAAAGTTAAGGACTGACTGACAATTCCTGGACTTATGAATTAGCGATATGTGTCATTTGATGGACATGGATGCCCTTTCTTTGCTTAGAGAAGGAAATGAAAGATTGAAACAAAAGCAAAAATCAATGATTGCAGTTGACTGTGATCGGGCAGATATTAATATCACTCCCTATAACTTTTCCCCTGAGGCACTGAGCATTTGTCAACAAGTCTCTGCCATGTGGTACTGTACAGGATAGCTTAAAGCATTCTACGGTCACCCCCTTATTGAAAAAGCCAACGCTGGACCCTGAGATTCTTCAGAACTATCGTCATATTGCAGGGCTACCTTGGCCGGCCAAAATCCTTGATAAGGTGGTCACAGGCCAGCTGCAGGAATGTGTAGAACATGAATTTATTGGACAAGTTCAAATCGAGTTTTAGAACAAGATATGGAACAGAAACTGCTCTCCTATCTGTACAGGATGACTTGTTACGGGCCGCAGACAAAGGTGAACTTTCTCTTTTGGTAATGTTGGATTTGTCCACAGCCTTTGACACAGTGAACCATCATATCCTTCTTGAGCGATTGCAAGAGGTAGGAAGAGTTTCTGACCTTGCTATAGGCTGGTGTAGGTCTTTTTTGACCAACAACCAACAACCGGTGAGATTAGGTGGGATTCCATTAGGCTGAATTGTGGAGTTCTGTAGGGATCATTCTTCCCACCTTTGTTATTCATCCTGTATATTCCGCCTCTTTTGGAGATCGTGAACACCACAGGTTGAATTTTCACTCTTATGCAGACGATACCCAGATCTTCATTAGAATTGTCAAATTAGTGGAGGCATTTAGCAGATTGGGGCAGTGTCTGGATGAAGTAAGAGGGTGGATGTCCAAAAATCAATTACAAATCAATGCAGCCTAGACCGAACTTATTTTGTTTGGACCAATACATCTGTTGTACGCAGCCAAGAAAAGGCCCACTCCAACCATTCTAGGAAAAAGTCTAAAATTTGTATCCAGGGTAAATAATGTGGGTTGTGTGTGGCAAGGTGACCTGGGGGCCAGGTTGGAGAAAGGTTTCAGGCGGTGCATTTTTTTCTGAGACTCCTACTCCAGGCACTTCCCTACATTCCTAAAGAAGATCATGCATCTGTGGTTGGCGCTCCAAAAAGCACAAAATGCGGCCGTCAGGATGATTTTTAAGTTGGGCAGAACTGCTCATGTGTCATCATTTCCCCGTGACCTGCATTGGCTGTCGATAGAAGATCGTATTAGGTTTAAGGTAGCCTGCCTTATCTTTAAATGTGTAAATGGTACTGCCCCTCTATTTCTGAAGGACTCGATTCATTCATACCAGCCTGCAAGACAGCTGCGCTCTAGTGACTTTCACCTTCTATCTATATCCCATTCAGTGTACAAATCACAGGGTGACAGAAGATTTTCTGTCTTTGGTCCAAAATTGTGGAACTCTTCATCACTAGAATTAAGGGCCCTTCGATCACTCTATCAGTTCCGCAGAGCACTGAAAACCTTTTTGTTTGGATAAGTTTTCTTTCTTTCTTATATGTACTGGTGGTCCTTTATTTGGGCTTAGCTGTGTTCTGTACGAATTCTGTTTTCACCTGCGTCGCTATACGATTTGGTCCATTTTGTGCACATTATAAATTCTAAAATACAAAATACAAATAAGCATTGTATACAATAAGCAGCTATTTCCTGCTCCTAGATATCCTAGGATGAGTGCAGCACATTTTATCCCAGTAGAAAACATACTGCACTTGTCTCTAGAGGTCCCAGAGTTAAAAGCACCTACCCTAAAGTAACCTGGCTAGTTGTAGGCCCGAGGCACTAGTGCACCGCACAGTATCATACTTAACAGCTTCATGATGTCATCACATAACCTGATCCTTCCAAGATCAGGACAAAGAATCTGCTTGATCAATCAGTCCGTACATAGAAAGCCTGCATCATACTCATTGAGAAATCATTCATTAATTTCAGCTTTACTTTTACCATTATGTCAGAAAAGCAACAGCATCAATACATCATCATGTTAATGTGTACATACTTTTGATCAACATAAAATATGGTATAAAAATAACCATAACCTCACAATCTCAAACCACTAAAACCAATTTAGTATCCCACATTAAGATTGACTGATTACAATCACTAAAACACATCAACTAATTAATTAGATTTAGTAAAACCTAACCAAATCAAAGCTATATGGGTCATTGATTAGCCATGGTACTATTATTTGTATTTGCTTATAAACCTAGCTTATTCTCTCTAAGCTTTCCCTAAAACCTATGCCAGAGCATAAACAACATCATCATCATTCCTTATGTTATTACAAAATACCAAAGCAGTTCTCCAATATCTGTGGCCAAATTTGATCAGACAAAGTTTTAGATTTGGACGTCTTATTCTAGCATACAATGGACATGTACATAAAAAAGTGCTTTAAAGACTCTTGCAAACTCCGGCAACAGGGACACATTATTGGGACTGTGGGATGTATTTACCCATGCATCCGAGCCCTACCTCAAAAACTGGGCAGTACTGGCGTTGAAAACATCATGATGGCCAGAACTTCCCAGAAGATGCCCAGGGAAGGGCATGAAGAATAGGCTGCCACCCATTTTGCCGATGTTATGGGCACAGAAGGGCACTGCCTAAAACCACCATTGGACTACCCGCACAGTAGTCTGAAACCATTGGGAATGGCAATGCTGATTGCCAAAAGCCACCTAGAATTGTGGGGAATTCATTTTTCTTGAATGTCAAATATGGCAAAATCATGGGCACAGAATTACTTTACTGCAGAAACACACCAATGCCATGTCCTGAACATGGACAATAAACTCCATGTAATATCACTTGCTGAAATGAATCAATCTAAAAAAAAATCCCAAGGAGGGATGCAGTAACCGCAAAATCCTGAGGGTGGCGCTGGCGGTCGAAACTCTGACAGGAGAGCTGTCTTGCAAAACTGTCTAGTGCAAAGAAAGGGGTCTCATTTCATCAAAAGTTCAAAGGGGTTGCCTGTCCTGAGAACTCTTGACACTTCAGAACTCAACACAAGAAGCCAGGAAATCACAGGGTTCTGTTAATTAAATGCAAAGTGGCTCCCTGGCCTCCTGATGTCAGCTTCCCAGAGACCACACAATGGCCCCTCTCCTCTGAAAGGAATATGTTGAGTTTTACTGTTTTACTGTCAACAAAGGCCTGCCTGCCAGAAGACATGTGGCTGACCCACCCAAGTCTTGGAGGCGGACTCCAACACTCTGAGGACTGAATTGAAAGTAAAATATATATTTTACAAAAACACTGATAACTCTTTGTAATCAAATGACAGAAATGTATAACTTTGAGAGACTTAATTTAAAAAATGTACCTTTAATTCAAGCCCAAACTCCAAATTGTGGGATATTCTGGGACAAAACCCTGCTGTTTATTAATATTACAGACTCCCTGTTTCAGCTAGACAAACGAAAATGCATTGGTATGTGGGTAGATATGTGAGGAACAGTTGTATAAAATTTAATGAAGATCCAATGTTGTTTAGCACATTAAAAAGTGCTAAAAGTTGCCATTTTTGAATGCAAGCTCTTAGAAACAGCAGATTTGGGACAGAGTATACCTCATGTGATATGTGACATGGGTATGTAATTTCAAACAACTGTGTAACTGTGAAATATGTATTTTCATCATATATAGATTTGGGTGCACAGATGACAGGGGAGTTTTTTCAAGAGATCATAAATGGCTGACATCACTCTGACACAACTTAGCTCCCCCAATCAGGGGAGAAATGAAAGCTGGACCAATGACAAGTGAGAGGGGCAAGTTTAGTTATGACCAACACACACACCCACTTGCAGAACATATAAATGGACCACTGAAACTTAGGTAGAGACATTCATTTCCATCTGCAGCGGGACGCTCTGCCGGAAAAATCCATACTTACCTCAATCAACCTTCAAGGAGCCAACACTTAGACTCCAAGATAAACAGAGACTACAGAACCTTAACCAAAAAGGCCACTGCCAGCAAGAGTATTTGTCAACAGGCCTGAAAATCTTTTTGCAACTGAACTCTTCAGACAGCCGGCTGACGCCGTCTGAATTTTGCCAAGAACTTTTGCAAGAACCCGGTGACAGAAATATCCAAAGAGAAGGCAGGACCCGACCCAGAGAACCGGTGCCTAGCAGAGACCAGGCCATTGTATACAGAGTGCTGACCCCGATGCTGTGAGCAGTTCCAGAGGCCAGGCGCTGTGAGCGGAACTCGGGAAGACCTGACCAGACTGAAGTCCGTGACCAAATCGCTTTCCGGTTCAAAATCTCTTGTGAGTACTCAGCAAAACTCAGAACACATCTCTTAGTTAAAATCATATAATTCAATCCATTTTTAATCTAAGTAGAACTGCAGCTTAGCAATTGTGTCATTCTGCCATCCTTTTTAAAGCTGAAAAAGTGTTGCGTTTAAAATTTGCAAAACCAAAAACGACCTTCACTAAATCGCTCATATCTCTGCGACCGTTTGTCTTAGAGACTTGCAGTAACTTAGAATCTTAGCTTTTAATCGCACCAAGAATCACATTCCTGCCCCTTATAGTTTTACCGCAATCGCGGAACACGCATTCGCGAATTTTGCCGCGATTTGCAAATTTCTCCACGTGTGAAAACAGCAGTTTGTTTTTGCTTCCATTTGCCAGAAATTCGTTTAACCTGCTAGTTACTCCTAGATACTTGCTAGTGTGAGCCTGGACTAATATTAACTAGATACCACTCACCCTGAACCTCTAGAGGGAATTAAAAGCATTTTAACATATTTTCACTCCATTGCCAGCACATATCAAAGCATTTTGCCTGTGTTTTCAACGTCTGTAGTCTAAGTTGCTGGGTGAACTGAATCACATTTAATTGCATTTCTGAGAACTGTGTGCCTTCCTTCCATTTCCTTGCATTGCATAAAAGGGGGGGTGAATTGTACAAGAAAGTGATTACATTGTTTTTGCTGAAATCCTATCAAGTTATTTTCTGTACTGCATTTCATTCCACATTGCATACATTTGAAACCATAAAAGTATTGTTGCTATCTTATCCATTTCATGTCAACTCCTTAATTATCAAGAAGTGTGCTAGTGCCAGATTCTCCGTTGTTAATCTTTATCATACCAGATTAAGTTTGATATCCAATTATTAATTTATTATAAAGCGTGATATAATATATATATTGTTTAAGTTATCAAATAAACCTTTAAACTTGCAAAACAGAACTACTTCTTGGCTCAGTGGGGCCAGGAGGATTCCAAGAGAGGGGTGTTATATAGGGGTAGTCATCCAGAACGCATGAACTGGACATAAAGTTATATCAATAAGGGTTTTCATTCAGTATTCTAGACTAGGCGTTGACTTGGCTGTAGTGCTGAATTGAATCCTCTTACAGGACTTATGGGCCTCATTACAACCCAGGCGTTAAGGGGTTAACAGCGCCGTAAAAGGTGTCGGCGCCGTTAAACCCTTAACGCCTGATTACGAGGTCCCTTTGCGGGTTGCACTTTAACGCCTGCTTTTAGCAGGCGTTAAAAAACCAACCCGCAAAGGGACCTAGGAGCTAATTACGGCACTGTAATTTAGGGTGCCGTAATTAGCGCCTTCCCCAGTCCCATTGAGCCCTATGGGGCAAAAATGGGAATGGGGAAGGGCCATGGCGGCATGGGGAATTACCGCCCCGCCAACCTTGGAATGGGGCGGTATTTCCCCATTCCACCATGGCGGACTCGTTACAACACCGGCACCAACCATGGTGCTAATAAAGCCATGGTTTAGCGCTGGGGTTGCAATGAGGGCCATAGTCTCCAATGCCTGGGAAATGCGGCTAACGGCAACATACCTAGGTACAACTTTTCATACAAAGTAACCACTGTAAGTCAATCTAAGTATGCTTCATACTGCCCAAGATCTTTTATCGCAAAAAATTGACAAAGATGATAACTCCTATGTGCCTGTATTACTTGATTCTCAAAGCTTTCCTTAATCGTTGGCTACTTTACTAATCAATTAGGGGTTATCACACAAGTGAGTGTTCCCAAGCTTCTGACACATTGGGCCTCATTACGACCCTGGCGGTAGCCGTGCCCTTATTAAGGGCACAGCTGACGCCGGTTATTATTTTTACTGGGGCCCAGAAAAGGGCAATAACCGGGTCATGCCGACCCTGGCGGACCCGGTAATTGCCCTTTTCTGGGCGCCGGTAAAAATGAATCCCCAATCCGATTTGAGTCCCATAGGGCTCAATGGGAATGGGGAGGATACTAACAACGGGCCCGTTAATGACGGGCCCGTTGTTAGCATCCTGGTCTGCTAGCGGGTCCCGCTAAGGACCTTGTAATAGTGCGGCCCTTAATGAACAGTTCCCGTCCCTTACCGGCACTGTTCATTACGTGTCCGCACGGGTCGTAATGAGGCCCATTATCTTTACATGACGCACCAATGGTAAGTCACACCCTCCTGGTAGACCCATCACTTCATACAATGGCCTCATTATAATTTCTGGGTCCTCTGTAAACTACAAACGTAGCCAATAAAAAACTGGTACATTTTCAAAATGTTGTCCATAATGACCCAGTTCATCTCTAAATGTCTAATTGAATTTAGGTAATCCTAAAGCCTGTTTTACAAACAAATTCACAAAAGGTGGCTAGCACAGATGTACACAAATAGCCCCATATCTCTGCACCATGTTCTAGCAAACCGAAAGACTGATTCATCCAAGTGTTTTAACGTACATTAGAGTATAAATGGATATCAAGATAATCAATAGTTTTACTTCCTCTATCGCATCTCTGTTGACCTCCAATTTAATCCTGTCTATATTTATAAAAGTGAACATTTGTGGGCTTGTGGCCTTATACAATTCCACAAAGTTTCACCAATCTGCACCAAATTGTGCATAGTAGCCAGTTAGGACCCTCCGGACAATACTAGCTACATGACATTTGGACACCCCAACCCCTTCCCTGGATTTGAGCAAAAGTCCAAATTTTTTTGTGGGTTTGTGGCTTGGCGAAACATTTTCGTTATACAATCCACAGCATTTCACCAATCCGCAAACACATTTTGCATAGTTTATTTCTTTCTATTTATTGTTTTCTTGTTAGGCACTTATAAAGCAAGTTAAATACTGTTTCAAAGTGCCCACATGTGAGGGGAAGGAACAAGGGACTGAAATACATTACAAGACACAATACTTAATAAGAGCAGAGGAGGGAAAAGGAGGAAGGTCAAACCTACTATGCCTTGTGAGTATTCAGAACGTGCAAGTGCAGAAGTTGGTGAAGCGTTTTTCCTTATACAATTCCACACCATTTCACCAATCTGGACCAAATTTTGCATAGTTACCTCTTAGGACCCTCCGGACATTACTGGCTACATAATATTTGAACACCCCACCCTTTTCCCTGGATTTCAGCACTTTCACACATGAGGCAGTTGCCTGAAATCGGGGAAACATCAATGTGGTCATGAAGGACCGGTCTTCAACACTAGAATTAACGGTTTCTGGGATATTTTCACTGCAATACATTGCAACAATCTGCATCATGCCAGGGTGAGGAAATAGATAAGGAGCGAGCAGAGTAAATCCCAGTATACAGTTGCAAAACAACTCTTGGCTCCCCCCCTCCAGAGTATGTCAGACAGCCATACATGCCCATTCTCAGTGCTGTTTACTTTAGCGTGCAAAGTATATCAAGCGACAAGCGAATATGAACTGTGACCTACAGGTTCATTTATTTTCAACAATTGATGAGAGTGTTGTCATGTCTGTCCACAGAACTTGTTCGGAGAACGGGTACATTTTGCAAGTGTTTCATAATTCTATTCTTACAGCAAATCATGGTCTTCATTTTACGAACATTCAGCTTGAGACCTCTTTCTTTACATAATTCATGAATTGAATGCAACTGCTTCTGTAACCCCTAGGAGTTTGAGAAACTAAAACAGCACCATCTGTAAATAGCAAAATGAGTATGTGCTTCGAATTAATAACTGGAACATCTGAAGAGATGCAAATTAAATTTGAAGCTGTTTCATTAATAAACAAAAACAAAATTGGGGTCAGGACACAACCTAGGCGCACCCTAAATTGCGCTGGCTCTAAGCCCCATGGAATTATAGAAAGATTTGGCAACAAGTAACTTGGGGACATTTTGTCTTTCTAAAAAGTTCTGTAAACTGTGACTTCTATCTCTCTCTCTCATTTCGTCGGAATCCTCCCAAACCAGGCCCCTCCAGAAATCTCTCAACTCAATTCTCTGACCTCTTAAACTCTCCCCCATTTCTTCTATTCTTTCTGCTAACAGTCTAGCTCTCTACTTTGCTTCTAACATGTCCAACATTCAAAATATCCTTCCAAATGACCTACTATCCCCCCCACCTGCTCACTTTTCTCCAAGACCTCTCCCCTACTCTCCTGCAACAAGGTCTTCCTTTGTCCCTACTAACCCAGATGAGATACTTGACCTTCTCCTCTTGGCAAACCCTTCACGTGCTCCCATTGATCCTCTATCCCCACACATAGTGAAACCAACAGCTCCCTGTGTTGCTCCATATCTTACTTCCCTCTTCACCTCCTCTCTTGACAATGCCACTTTTCTATAATCCTGCAAGTCATCTACTGTCATTCCTATCCTTAAGAAGCCTGGCCTAGTTCCTAAATGTCCTGCCAAGTTTCATCTCATCTCTCTTCTACCTCACTATTGCAAAATCGTGCAGTTTTCAACCAACTCACTGAGTTCTTTGACACACATAAACGCTGAGATTCTCTTCAATCTGGCGTATGACCTCGTCTCTCTACTAAGTCAGCTCTCCTCAATGCCAGCAACGATATCTCTTCTGCTCGTCATGCTAACCATTCATATATTCATTTTCTTCTTGCCCTCTCTGTTGCCTTCAATACCATCAAGCATTCTGACCTTCTCTCAGCACTATCTCTCATAGGCATCAGGCATAAGCCCTTGCTTGGTTTGCTTCATATCTCGCCCCAAACACTTTCAAGGGTCCTGGAACAGCCGTACATGGTCTCTCCTGCCCCTTGCTGTTGGTGTTCTTCAAGGGTCAATCCTGGGTCCAATTCTCTTTTCTCTCTAAACCTCTGTTCTTGACATCTTGATCTCTTCCTATGGCTTCTCTTATCAAGTGTTTGCTGATGACACTCAGCTCTTATATTCCTTTCCCTCCTTATCATATGAGCTACAGGCAAAAATGTCTGTCTCTCTGCCATCAAATACTGGATGGCATCTCACTCGCTCACGCTTAACGCAACTAAGACTGATGATCTCGACTTCCCATCCAAGCAGACTTTCTCTTCCTCTCCCCCTCTTCTATTGTTCTGACTACCTTCCCAAGTCTGCTTCTGCTCACAATCTTGGTGTCATCTTCAACCCATCTCACAACTTCTCACTCTTCATCTCCAAATCTGCTGCTATCGCCATAAGACATCTTCTTCCCTTCAACACTGCTATGCATCAGTACTCTCTCTTGATTGGACTTCTGTGCCAGTCTAGTCTATGGCATTAGCAACTCTGTTTTTTCACCTCTTGACAAAGACCTCAACTTTGCTATTCGTACACACTTCAATCTTCCCCGCTTCACCTCGACCTCCCCAGCCCATGCCCTGTTAGGCTGGTTATCTATGAGACAGGGAGCAAAGTATAAACACATTCCCATCAACGTCCAACTATACACAGATCTGCCCCACCCTAGCTATGGTCCATCTCACTCCCTACTCTCCCCCTCATTCCCTACAATTTATTTTATTCATTTATTTTATTGATTGCATTTATTTTACGCCCAAAACTGGAGGTACCACGGCGTAGATTACAGAATACTTGGTCTTGGTTGTTACATTACATCAATAAAGCAGTACAGTTTGCAATTGAATACATAGTCTTGGTCATTACATTTACATCAATAGAACAGTAAGGCTTACAGATTGGTTTTGTGTTACACTTATGACAGTCACTGAGGTATCGTGTCACCGAGACAATCATCTTTGGCTCACTTCCTTGCCACCTCTCGTGCCTCTTGTGATCCCTCTCGTTTCAACTCTTATTGTTCTTTCTGCCATTTACGGGAACGCTTTTCCTCTCCCTCTCTGCACTTCTCCCACTATATGGCCCTCATTTCAAGTTTGTCAGCATTTTGTCAGTGATTCCGTGGATCTGGTGGCACCGTTTCTGGCCACCATAACCAGAGAATCACTGGCACATCACAACATCACAGGAGCGCGCATTCTGGCATGCCATCAAGAGTGTGACCGGCATGACTGAAACAATGACGGTCGCACAATTTACGGCATGTCACTCATGGAAACACCATCAACAGTAACGCCGGCACCAGAAACACCATCAATGCAGGAACTGGAAGTTTGATTTTGGCCATTTTGAAAAACACAATACACTTAAAATCACCCAGTACCTATAGCCATCCGGACATGCAGACACTGGCATTGCACCAGCAGGCATGGCATCAGGATCCCAGAAAGATGGCAATGGGAACTGACCATCCCAACAGACAGAATTGTAAATCATGCTGCAGAGCTGTTTGCCACAGACCACTGGTGCAGTACACAGCTCGAAAAAATGCCATCTACATGCAAACACTGGCATTGCACCAGCAGGCATGGCATCTAGGATCCCAGAAAGATGGTAGCAGAAGCCACGCTTTTCCAAGGAGGAACTGACCATCCTAACACAGCATTGCAAAGCATGCTGCAGAGCTGTTTGCCACAGACCACTGGCGCAGTACACAGCTTGAAAAAAATGACATCTGGGAGAAGCTGGCGCAGAAGGTCTCAGCTGTGGGACACGTGCTCCACACAGAACATGACTGCTATAAGCGGTGGTATGGCCTCCACTTGAGGGGTTATATGTGATTTTATTGACCCAAATTTCAGAAAGGTACACTTCATTGCGGCCAGAATACTGAAAACCACATACTTATTATGCTTTTTTTTATTTTTTATTTTGGGGGTCCCCTCCCACAAGCCAACCATTTTCCATACCCTTATAACGCCACCCCAACCCCATCCTGACTAATTTTACCCCTTTACCCCACTACCCCATATATATTTAATTAATATTTTCAGTGTTTTTCTGTTATGTACTTCGGTGAAATGTCCCACTCTGTTCTGTATTCAGTAAAATGACTGGGTACCCGCCTAAGGGTCAGCAACCTGATGTCGGTCCACCACAAGGAATGCCTGGCATCTGGTTGTGGGACTGCCTCACCAATCACACTAATGCCATGGGAGGAGAAATGCATCATTATGCTACACCTTGAAGGGATAGAGCGAGTGGGAGCGGCAGGGGCTGGCGCAGGGACACCTAGAGAGGGCAGTGAGTACAACATGCACAAAAACAATGACACTGGGCATGCAAATGTAGCACAACACACAGACGCATGTCCAACTGCACAACAACAGACCACATTCAACCCATACAGTGCCCAACTAACCATGGCCAAGGGCGCACAAACACTGCTCCCCCAAACTTCCAAACACACAAATGCCCACATGAGTATTGGTCATATGCAGATTTTGATGACATGAGAAGTAACACATGCATGAGGCACACTCCCTCCAAGCCAGCATGCATGAACCACAAACAATCTGCCCCTGTGACACATTCACATTTATGCATCCAAAGCACCCTGACGTTCCTAGCACTGGCATGGTTGGCCACCTGCCTGTCAGACCAATACCACCAAGTGCAATAGTGCCCTTCCCTCACCTCCACCTCACCACTACCTACTTGTGGCGTCCCTTTCAATCACCATTTCTCCCCAACAGCTATATCGCATCTCTGGCCCACTCGACCACCACCACTGGCCCCCACTCCCAGTGTTATGCTGATATCACAACACTCAACTTCAATTTGCCATCCTCTACTTCCTTTCCATCCTCTCTCATACATGAGTTCCTGACTGTTAATCATGCTATGTGCTCTGCTGATGATCCCTGCCTGAATGCCAGCGAGACCGAGAGGCCCCTCATTGTGACACCTGCACCCTGTTACCCACCCACTCCCTGGCCACACTCCATGTGCCCCCTCCCACAAACCCATGAGAGGCTACAGACCTCTGTGTCACCTTTGCTTCATCCCACACCTCACCTCTGCACATCAAGTACCATAGCAAGAGCTCCAACTTACAGAACCACCACCTCAGGGTCACCCACCTTACCTCGCCCACCACCAGAAGCCCAATGTCACGAGAGCACAGTTTCCCACTAGGATTGACAACAGCAACAGCCTCTCCCTCTATTTACCCCTTACCTCCTTCGCCCCCTCAAACAGATCCAGAATAATGCCGCCTGAATCAACCTGGGCCTCAGTCCCTGGGGCCACTCCCCTCCAGCCCTGGATTCACACCACTGGCTCCCTGTGACTGCAAGGATCAATTCCAAGACCCTCTGTATCATACACAAGGCTGTCTTGGGCCTTGTCCCCCATGAGTCACACTGGCGCAAGTCCAACAGCACTGCTTCCTGGCAATAATGTAATTTCTCCTCATCTATCCTGTATCCCTTGTCTGCTAATATAGTCATTAACTGGACAGAGTCCTGTCTACATTTATCCTCTGCTTCACTGCAGATTAATATGTCATCTACGTACTGAATGACTGCACTCTTGAGTTCAATGTTGCCTAAACCCCTCTGTAGGACCGTGCTAAAAATTGACAGGAACTCACAGTACCCTTGAGGTAAACTAGTATGTTTTAGTCTATTTTGTCTGAATGTAAAAGAAGAATGGTCTTGTCAGTATTTGTGCAATGGGATTGAGAAAAATGCATGAATGAAATCGATCACAGTAAAATACTTAGCTTCTCAACTGGATACTACACAATATTGTTGCAGGATTAGGAACCAATGGAAATTCTGCTTCTGCAATCTGATTAAGAGGGTGCAAGCCCTGGATAAATCTCCATGACCCCCCTTTAGATTTCCTAATCCAATTCACCAGAGTATTGCACAGGGATTCCAATGGCACTGGGTGAAATATTCTTAAATATACCTTTTTCAGCTTCTCGAGACATAGGATACTGTTTTGCTCTGGGTAACATTTTTGGTGGCTTGAGGTTTATTTTAGTAAGGTTATATTTCACGACAAAAGCTGCGCCACAACTTGGTTTCAGGGTTAAACTAATTTTTTATATTATTTTTCCACTCTCATAGTAAAGCCCATGTGATAACACGTGTTTCGGCACACCCCATGCCTTATTCAAATCTGGTCATTATTTTTGTCCAAAACTCAGTTGCTTGCATACAAACATAAACATCAATGTGCATTTCATACATGACAGAGATGAGGGAATGGTGAAGGGCAGGATAGTTAGGGTTAAGTACAATAAACAAAACAGACAACATGAAATGGGAAAAACACAAAAGAAAGATAGAAACCTTACACATTTCAATGTTCATATACATAAATATTATGCATTATTTTAGTACTAGTACATCACGTCCCAACAATTGTCCATTAACATTCAGTCTCAATGCAATGAGTACTAATAATCTGCTTCAAACATAAAATCCCCAAAACATTCCTCATTTTTTTAAAATAATAATAAAACATGTTGACTTCTACTACCTTTTTCGCTTTCTACTACCATTATCGAGTCTTTTTCTAGAAAACCACTGCCTTGTGCTTAAGAATTATAAAGAAACTTTTACTATTTCCTTTTTAAAATGAGTTTAACTCAACATAGCCCAGGCATCTCTCCACATATGCATGTTTCCATTATTCAGGTCGGTTTCTGCAGATTTCACGAGTTTAATCCCACCTGCGAAATAGTATACCCCACCTGCGAAATAGTATACTTCATCATTCACAAAATTGGATACTTACTACTTCCATCGCTAGTATCAAACCTCTCAGTCACCTCATGCACATTTCATTTACCGCCTTTGTCTTAATTGGTAAGGCCTGTCTCCTTCATTTTTATTCCCTTTGCAGACTGCTTATCTTAAACCTTACGCAAGTATTTAAAAATTATGTGACCTTTATTTTAGATTAGCACTCCCCGCTGGGTTTTATTTTTGTTTAAATTTATGGCAGTGGATCAAAAGCAATCACTATACACCACGCTATCCCTCCTGTGATTGAACAAACTCCATCAACTAGCCGTATGTTTCACCACTGTAAATAGCATCATGCTTGTATTCACAAATTATACTAAAGCCAAATACATCCTACAGCACAAGCGCATCCTTTGTTTGTTAGTTTCCAAAACAACCTCAGGGGGTGTGCCACTCTGGCACCCCCTGCAAATGTATCCCAGAGTTATTGTGCACTGTGTTACTTCCAAATTGCTATGCTATGAACATATAAATGTACCCTCCATGTTAAGAATAGACACAAGATTGAACATGAACGACAAACCAAACCAAACGCTAAGAAATGACACAAGAAATAAGATAGCTATGGACACAAATGGAAACACACAAGTCAGTCTCAATTAAAACAATGTAATGCATTTATTCATACACAGCAAGGCTTGATAAGCACTTCTAGCAAAACATACTTTTTCACCCCTTATGCTTGAGTGCAAACTGTAATAAATGTAAGCCTTACAGGCTTCTAATACAAGCAATCTAATCGCAATTATCCAGTCCTGCTGGATCTATAATGCTAATAGAAAAATACATATGGCAAGTGTAAGCATTCAGCATTCCTCTCCAATCCACACCACACTTCACACTCTCTATGTGTGTGCCTATGTCCCCTTCTACCAGTATGTCAACAACCCATTTCTAGTGTGTGCAAATCTCAACAACACAGCTTCCCACTCAACAGGCCTTTACTCCCCTTTTCTGCATGAACTGCAGGCAGCCCCGACCGATCTTCATGGGGCTGATCTCATGCGTCACACCGGGTCCCTTTCTCCTTTCCAGCTCCCTCTGCCAGATCTGCTCACTTGAACTGCCTCAAGCTTCTGCAAATCTCATCTGATCTCCTGCCAACTGCTCCAACATCTTGATCTCATCTGGTCTCATCAGCTCTCCAAGAATGCTTCCCCAAGCTGCATGTAGCCAATTCTCTAAAAGCCTCTCTGCCAGGCCGCCTCCAAGCTGAATCCAAAGCGCTACCCAAACGCCTCTCTCTCAAACAACTACTGCTCATTTCAGGCTCCCAGTTACAGTGTCAAATCACGCCACTCTTTCTCCATGGTTACATGTTAAAACTCTCTTGTGTCAAACCAGCATTTCTAAACCCAGAACTTCACTGCTCTTCAAATGTAGGTTTGTACCAGGAAATCAAATGAACCAGAGCGTGTCTTCCTGCTCATTTGCATTTCTCTCCTTTTCCCTTAGCCCCAAGCTTGTGACTTCTTCTGGTTCACAAGGTAAGGGATTCAGACGGATTCTCTTTTCACTGCAGATTACAAAACAGCCCAAATCACAATTTCTCTCCTTTGATGAACATCTTTCATCTTTAGCACAGAATGCTGCAAGGTGTCAACTTTCTCACAATCAGTAAGGATCTTTACTTCCCATAGCACTTCAGTTGTCAGTCAGGAAACCAGCCAGCAAACAGGTCTTCTGAGTACCTTCTCAGAGCACAGCCATTGACAAATCCATACCCCAAGGCCTCAAACCTGTCAGCCAGTGCTGCTGCAAATTGTAGGTGTCAAATAGTGTCACATCATAAGGTGACAAAAGCCAATTGTTGGTGCTGTTTCAAAACAGCCGGAATGTAAAGTCAAAATGTGTCAGCCATCATGGATCTCGAACAGACAGTCATTGAGGTCTGGTCAATCTGGTCTGGTCAATTAAATGAATGCAATCTGTTCAATCAAGGTCTCACGGTATGCAAGTCTCGGTCTGGGCAAGATGTCTCTCCAGGTGTTATGCAAGGAAAACAAAAGTGCAAGTATTAGTTCTCTCAGATTTCAGGTGTATTCAAGCCAAAACAGCATTTCTCATTGCACTTCAGTGCATATAGCTAGGTCTAAACTCCCAATGTCTCTCAAAAGACATCAATGCTAATCTCTCAGTGTCTGCCCAATATCAGTGTACATGTATAAATTCCAGTGTATCCGTGTGCCCCTCTCTCTGCCTAACAATGCCTGTCTCTCCAGGCTGCATGATGCATTTCTCCAGCCATCTCTATCTTTCGCAAAACAAAACAGGACAGTCCATTTCACATAATTCAGAAAATGCAAATTTGAAAATTGCAAAATTGCTTTCTTTTCTGCATTACTTTGTGTGGCAAAACCTTCTCTAGTCACACAATCTATCTCCCCTTTGAACATCAATGATTCACTTTGAATCCATTCATGTTCACAAAACAGATGCATTTCACTCAATTGCACTCCATGTCCTGTAAAAAGCATTGCTCTTCAAATTCAATATGCATTCAGTGTTCTCTCAGCCTATTCCCTCTTCAAAACAGCAGTCTGCTGAAATCGCTGATACTGAAAACACACAATGTCTCAGCATTGCAAATCTCTCATAAACACTCATTCTCTCCATTTGTCTACTTGGAAAACTCATAATATTCAAAGAATGCAATATCTCAGAATAGCTTAAATTAGCACGATTCAGTATGTACCTCTCGCTTCCTAACCAAGTTGGAATACCGTTAGACAAAACAACATTTTCACTTTCAAACGTAGGCCAAACACTGCTGCCACACATTCTGCCAAAAATGTCATCACAAATGTCATTACCATTCAAATCAAAGATTTTAACCATCTCATCTCTTCCCACATATCTAGAATGCAAATGCTTCACAAAACTATCTTCATCCACATAACTGCTTCCATGCAAAGGTGTCTCCAATGATACAGTTTCACAATGCAAATCGTCATGGGCAATCCCTCTATCCATTTCTCTAGGCAAACTGCACATGTATATCAAAAATGCACTTTCCATGTTCTCTTCATGGCAAACATTCTGTTCAATTTGTTCATTCTGCTACTCTGCTGTTATGACAATCCCTTCAATTACTGCATCAGTGGAACAAACTGTCTGGGTCACAATCTCTCTATTATTGCCCTGAGGTAACTATTTCTACCCATGGACAATATTCATCTTTTCTCCATGCACTGCATCGTGCATTGTACCGGCTGGGTTTCTCATAGGAACTCTGTTCCCTCCCATCACTATGGTTGGTGCCGGTCAATCATCCCAGGCATCAAGTGTATGTCTGAGCCGATTTATTATTGCTTTCAGATCACTAAGATATGGGCTCATGCTGCAGTTCTATTATTAATTCACCCTCAGGATTTCTCTTCAATCAAACCTCACAACACTTAAGTGAGTTTCAAAAAACAGGCTTCTAGACTTCTCTAAACATGCACATACAGTCGTCGACTTGCTAAATATGTGAACACATTCCAGCCTTTGAAATCCAAACAATGGTCAAATTGTCCAAAAAGTGTCAGTCTCCGTGGATTTGCAAACAAAATACAGCAAGCGTCGTCAAGAAAAAATAATTCTCTAGCTTGGACAAATGGTTGTACAAACATTTTCAAAATTGCCAGTCATAAAAACTGCTCTGGATCAATTGCAATACAAATTCCGGATTCAAACAAAGTCACAGTCAGACAACTATGTTCCCCTTGCTATGGTGAACACAATTGTGGACAAAGCCTGCTTTAATTCAAAACATCCCCCAAGACAAAACATCAAACACAAAACATCACATTCCCACAAACTGACAGACAACACAGCTGCACACAATGTTAATCGTGTTCGAACCTTGCCTTCAGCCAAGTCGATGATCAGTGGATCAGAAGTCATCTGGCAAAAATCTGCAGACTAAACCCTCTCTTCCATGTATCAACCAGCATCAGTGAAGCCTTGCGTGGTACGAGGCACCATTGCCCCACGTTGGGTGCCATTTGTTAGTTTCCAAAACTACCTCAGGGGGGGGTGTGCCACTCTGACACCCCCTGCAAATGTATCTCAGGGCGATTGTGCACTGTGTTACTGCCAAATGGCTATGCTATGGACACATAAACATACCCTCCATGTTAAGAATAGACACAAGGTACAACATGCACACCAAACCAAACCAAACTCTAAGAATTAAGATAACACTGGACACAAATGAAAATACACAAGTCAGTCTCAATTATAACAATGGAATACATTTATTCATACACAGCAAGGCATGGTAAGTACTTCTAGTAAAACATACTTTTGCACCCCTTATGCTTGGGTGCAAACTGCAATAAACGTAAGCCTTACAGGCTTCTAATGCAAGCAATCTAATAGCAAGTATCCAGTCTGGCTTGATCTATAATGCTAATAGCAAAATACATATGGCAAGTGTCAGCATTCAGCATTCCTCTCCAATCCACACCACACTTCACACTCTCTATGTGTGTGCCTATCTCCCCTTCTACCAGTGTGTCAACAACCCATCTCTAGTGTGTGCAAATCTCAAAAACACAGCTTCCCACTCAACAGGCTTTTACTCCCCTTTTCTGCATGAACTGCAGGGAGCCCCCACCGATCTGCATCAGGCTGATCTCAAGCCTCACACCGGGCCCCTTTCTCCTTTCCAGTTCCCTCTGCCAGATCTGCTCACTCGAACTGCCTCAGGCTTCTGCAAAGCTCATCTGATCTCCTGCCAACTGCTCCAACATCTCAATCTAATCTGCTCTCATCAGCTCTCCCAGAATGCTTCCCCAAGCTGCATGTCAGCCAATTTTCCAAAAGCCTCTCTGCCAAGCCGCCTCCAAGCTACATCCAAAATGCTACCCAAACGCCTCTCTCTCTCTCATACTACTGCTCATTTCAGGCTCCCAGTTATAGTGTCAAATCACGTCACTCTTTCTCCATAGTTAATGTTAAAACTCTCTTCTGTCAAACCAGCATTTCTAAATCTGGACAGCGCCTGAAGGTCTGTTTCGTCAATCTTGTTCTATCCCCACCCACTGTGTGTTCTGTCATCGTGACATTGTACATCATATCTTGTCTGTATTCTATGGCCTTCTCCTGTCTGTGTTACTGTGTTACGAAACCATCCTCCCATTTCTCTCAATTCACTGTCAGATTTTAGCAAGCTAAAATCCCTTGTTCTCTCTGTGTCTCTGTGCAAAGCACCTCACTCCCTGCGTATGCCCCCACCTTCCCGTCTCTCTGCAAGCAACCCAGGGATGCTGATAAGCCTCCTCTTCCTTCTACTAAGGCAAAGGCGACCTAATCTCTCGGTCTACCCGCCTTTGTTACACATTCCTCCATTCACAGTTTACCATAACAATGTCTCTGCAGAACCAAGTGGAGCTGCTCTTCTGTGTCAGAATGGTTTAGGAACCAGCTACATGCTCTATAGTGCCTGACGCATTCACTCAATCCAAGCGCTATACCATGGCTCAATGCATACTTCTAAGTGCACACATGCTTGTCTCTAATTGCATACATAATACATAATAACATATGTCTAAACATGTCTCTACAAGGCACTTCATATAACAAGGCCTCTTTCTCTAGCAAACTAAATGGCTGAATAATATGGATAGTGGATAACTAATGTCTCTGCAACTGTCCCTGAAATTGGCTCATGACAACATACAACAGGCCATATATATATCCTGTTCAACACCTTCAGTGCGACTTAACTCGTACTGTGATCTCCTGTACCCGGGTGACGGCTCTCGAATTGAACTCGAGACGCCACCTTGCAAGCCTAAGGTTTACTTTGGTTACCTTGGTAACCGCGTGCGGCCGTCCTTGCTTTCTGTTACCTCACATGCATGCATGGTCACCATGTTTTGGGTTGAACAGATGCATCACTAATCAGAACCCATATACTTATTCCCAAACCTCAGCCCTAATATGTTTTTGTTTATATAGAAAGAGTTCAGCAATAATGTATTACCAGTCCAAATTCACGACAGAGTGAGTTTAGCATTAATTCTAATGTGCCCTGTGTGATTGATCGATCTTCTCCAATTAATTCAAATGTTTACATTAAACTATCCACATTTTTATTTTTGGTCCACAATCTACCGTATTCATGTCTGGATAACCTTCAACAAAGAACAATACAAAAACAGAGAATTATAATTGTTCAGGCTCATATTACGGCTAGTTAGATTAGCCTGTTCTAATCTTGGATTCAGTACCTCTGTAAAAGGTTTACTGATGCATCAAATATATAGGATGAAACCTAAACCTAAGGCGCCCAACTTTGCAACATTGCCCATATGGCACAACGGATTCCATGGTCATCAGACTTTTACATTATATAAAGACTACCTACATTCAATCTGAAATTTGTTTTTAAATAATAATTGTTTGCCTTGCATTATAGCTTGTTTTATCTGGTTGAATTTATGATTCTCATTATCCAATAAGATAAACCTTTTGTTGGTACCACCCTAGGGAATAAAAGCTTAAGGTTACTTGTGTTCTGTTAAGTTACTTGTCCCTAGTGATCTTTAAATTAATTACAATGTTGACCTATTGGTTTTATGTTAGGTTAGATTTCCTAAACAGGTCATGTTAACACATTAGCCCAAAATGAGTTATTATTATCATTCTTTTCTTTTTGGAAACATACATGATCCCAGTAATATTTCCATTTCTAATCTTGTAGATTGTGGCATTGTCTAAACTCATTCTTACTGTTCCTTCTACTTAATCGTTGCTCATCAGTATATTGCCTAATCCCTCGAATTAATCATTAGCGAACTACAAAAATGAAACCATCTCATTATCTTTGTTCAGTCCCAGTTCCAATGTCCTGATTCTGCAGATAGGCCCTGCCTCTGCTTGTCTAAGTAGTAGTTCTACATTGCCCCCCTCTTACCAATCATCACTCTTTGTAGTCCAATGAACCGGATATCTTGCTTATTGTCCATCTGATGTTTATTTTGCCAATGTTGTGCAAGCGGCAATGCTGAATCCAACCGCTGACAGGTGTCCTTTTATCCTTATCCTCATTTCTCATATCGTGCTTACTATATAAATCTGTTTAGTAAAAGTTTCTTTATACTTTTTAAACACAAGGCAGTGGCTTTCTGGGAAAAAGACTCAATAATAGGACCAAGAATAACCCTTGGCTTATAGAATTTCAAAAACATCATGAATCAAAAATGAAAAATTTAGTACGAGTCAACATGTTTTATTATTATTTTTAAAAATGAGCAATGTTTTGGAGATGTTATGCTTGAAGCATATTATTAGTACTATTGCATTGAGACTGAAGGTTAAGGGACAATTGTTGGGCCGTGGTGTACAACCACTAAAATGATGTATTAATGTTTATGAACATTGAAATGTATAAAGTATTTCTTTCATTTGTGTTTTTTTCCCATTTCATGTTTTCTGTATTGTTTATTGTACTTAACCCTAACTATCCTCCCCTTCACCATTCCCTCTTCATTGTCATGTAAGAAATGCACATTATTGTTTATGTTTGTATGCAAGCAACTGAGGTTTTGGACAAAAAGAATGCCCAGAGTTGAAAAAGGCCCAGGGTATGCCAAAACCTGTGTTATCACATGGGCTTTTCTAGGAGAATGGAACCATAATATTAAAAATTAGTTTAACCCTGAAACCAAGTTGTGGCGCAGCTTGTGTCATGAGATATAACCTTACTGATTATAGCAGAGATTGGGTCTCTGTCCTCCGATTATCTCACATGCGCGACTCAAAACAAACTGAAGTGAATTGGTTGATGGACACAAGACGTTGATATCAAAGAAACCCCTTTGAAATGAGTTTTATTTTAACCTCTCCTATTCCCTTTAATAGGGCTTCATCATATGGGCCTGTAGTCTAAAGGACACTTGGCACCTTTTCTAGCTCTTCCTGAATGAACGCTGGTCTTTACCGCATTAGAGCCATTCACTGTGGGACTTCCCTTTTCTCAATTTTTATCCGATATGTAATGCTTATTAAAACAGTAGCTCATCATCTATACCTTTATCTCTGAATATATCTCCATCTGTAACGTCAGTCAATCTGTATCCCTCCTCAAGTGCCATCACTGTCCTCCATGCTCTTCCTTCACATCTACTCCTTCAAGCATTGCTATTTCCCCCGTACCATAGCTGCTTCCAATTCTATAGGAATAGTCTGCCCTTCTTCCTCATCCATAGGTACTTGTGGTCTAAATAGGAACTCATCAGGTATACTCATAGTCTTCCCTACTAATCCAGGTAGCCATGTTAATAAAATGCTTGCCCGATGCATGGAGACTTCCGGATCTACCGGGACTCCTCATAGAGCCACTTGCCCTGTAAATGCCAGTATAAACTTGTCTACATTTAAATAGTGTATTCCTAGAGTAGAGCACAACATTCCTTGATCAGTGAATGAAATCGACATATTAAGTTTCGTCAATAAATCTCTACAGCATTTGTCGCGAATATAACAAGGGGACAGACATATCACATTCTCCTTTAGAAACAGGCAATTTGTCAGTAACATGAACTAAAAGTGTATCTCCAGAGAACCCTGGAGCTTTTATGGCAATACTTGACAGCAGGTATTTTCCCTCCGATGTACAAGAGCGAGTCGCCCCAGTGTCTACAAGAAAAGAAAAGGAGTACCTCTTATCGTCACATCGACCCTTGGTTCCTCTAGGGGGTCTGATGTTCCTTACATTAATGAACAATCCCAATCAAGGCAAGACATGCTTAACCCCTCCGAAACTCCTGATACAAGAGCTGAAAATCAAGATTATAGACTCCCACTATTCATAGATCCACTCAAAAGGAGTAAGCAAAATAGGCTGAAGCTAGAAAGAAAGGTCAACATAGAGGATGATCTCATCTTCAACAGAACGAACACACTGCCTTCTACAGGCAATACCGAAACTGAGATTTCTGAAATCAAAAGACATCAAATTAATTGAATGTATTGAATCAAAAAGATTGGATAAAATCTGGATTGACTGTGCCACGAATGAAATCTATTGTATCATGCACACGAGAGATTTGCTGTCTTGGTTTGGAAATAACAATGGAAGTATACAAAGATAAAAGTTCTTCAAATAATCTAAGTCAATTTAATCAAGGAATGGTGAACATTACAATGGGCCTTATTCCGAGTATGGCGGTAAGGGATAGCGGCCACCGGTAACGAGACCGGTGTCTGTAATCCCTTACCGCCATACTCCGAGTTCCCTCTGCGCCCTCGCCCTTAACGCCTGCTTTGAGCAGGTGTTAAAGTCGAGGGCACTAAGGGGCCTCCAAGCCAATAACGGTGACCGTAATGAACGGTCACCGTTATTTGCATCTTCCCCTTTCCCATTGAGCCCTATAGGGGCTCATTCGGGAATGGGGAAGATTCTTGGTGAATGGGGAATTACCGCCCCGCCAACCTTGGAATGGGGCGGTGATTCCGCCATCCACCAAGGCGCTGCCGGTCCGGGTACGGCGTCAACCAAGGCGTTAATAGCGCCATTGGTTACCGCCGTACTCGGAATGAGGCCCAATATGTTCCAATATCAGTAGCTGCAAAAGTTTTCAATCTAGAACCAACCAAAAAGACTATCTATATAATGATCAAGACTGGCATAATAGTCAGTACCAACGATCCTCTCGCCATTTTGACGGCCATCAATCCACATTCTGGCAAGACCTGCAACCAATCACAACACAAAGTGTATCCTCTGATCTTAAACGACAATAACCACGAGTTGACAACAGTAACATAATAGTGAAATTATGCTCCTAGAACCCTCGGGCCACTCTCACTTATTCCACACGGAATGTTTGGACTTGGTTAAAAAACAAATCCTATGCTTACAGGAGACTTGGATAATTCAGCAGCCTATATGCAAAGGTTACATTGTCTATATTAACTCAGCAATCTCCAAAGCAAAAGGAATAATAAACATATACTGGAACCCGGGAAAATATGAAGATGAGAAAGTCATAGACCCTATTCTATCTGCCATTGATATGACCACTTTGAAATATGCAAATGTGAAATTCATGATTTGTGGCGACTTCAACTTTCACCTGTATAATCAAGATGGGAAACTTGTTGAGGACCATATGCTAGAATACCGTACTCGCAGATGGACTACTGAGATGATAGACAGAAGGATTGATTGACTAGATGCCCTTCTTACTGGCACTACAACACCCATACCTACTTGGTCATGAGGTATAAATAAGACAATTATCGAATATATATATATGTGGCCATGTAGTTATGGTTAAGTTGCTGTTTCCATAGGAAGAACACTTTTTGGGCCGCTTATAACTTTGCTCCCCCTGGACGAATCCTCACCAAACTTTGCACACTCTGAATCTCTTTGCAAAGTTTGGTGAGGTTTGGTCCAGGGGGGGCAAAGTTATAGGGGGGTCTCACAATTTCTTTTTTTCCCATAGACATAATGGGAAAAGGTTTTGCTCACGCCTACAGCCCAAACCGCTGGACAGATTTACACCAAATTTGTGGCAAGAACGGCGGCATGGTCCCGAAAGCGTGCTTTTTTAATTTGGTGTAAATCCATCCAGTAGTTGCTTTTTAACCCTTTAAGTGCCACCGACGAGCTGGGGGGACACCTCATGCAGCCCTCCATGAGCCTCCTAGGAAGGGCTGCATGATGTGCCCCCCCTCCATTCGGTGTGGGTGAGGAGAGGGCCACCACAAATGGTGGGACAGGCCCCCCAATAGATGGGACAGTAGGGTTTGGGCACCCTGGGGCAGATTGGCACACTAATGTGGCCATCTGCGCCAAGCGAACTTGGGTAAACAAAAAAAAATAATACAAAATCGTAGGCTGCATTTTAGGGGGGGCTGAGGGGCACCCTAAATTGGCAGCAAATGATGTACTGCAACGGGGGGTGGCCCTCACCCCACCACCCCAAATGGAGGGCCCCACATCATGCATCTCTCCCAGGGGTCAGATGCCCCTTCCTAGGTGCAGATATATGCCCCCAGGGAGGGTTGCATGAGGTGGGGCCCTCCATTTGGAGGGGGGGGCGCGAGGGCCACCCCTGTTACAGTACAACATTTTCCAGCAATGTAAGGTGCCCCTCAGCACCCCCTAAAAAGCAGCCTACGATTTTGTATTATTTTCTTTGTTTACCCAACTTTGCTTGGCGCAGATGGGCACATTAGTGTGCCAATCTGCCCCAGGGTGCCCAAACCCTACTGTCCCATCTATTGGGGGGCCTGTCCCAAGGTGGGTAAACACTACTGCACCATGCAATGGGGGGGGGCCTGTTTGGGTGGTTTGGTGTTTGGCTGGGCTGACACGGATAATTTATGTGTTCCTTTGTTCCCTTTACAGGTCTTGTGCAGTTCAAGCTTCTCCCTTGTTATGTAAGTATTGACTTTTGGTTATGGGAACATTGTATATTACGCGGGGGGCGGATTGCTACTCAGGTGGGTGGGAACTGGGCCTGTAGTGTTGGTGGTGTAAACGTGATTGGGTGCTCTGGGGAGGTATTGGGGTGGCCAGGGACACAGTTGCCGTGGTAGGTCACACATTTCCCCCCCAGAGCAGCTGAACAGTGCTGTTCCCCTGGGAGGCCAGTTTGCCATGTAGCTATCTGGACATGTTTTATTTTGTGCTGGGGGTAGCCATACGCCTATTCGTCTTAATTCCATTTCCTATTAGTGTGCAGTGTAGCCTTCCGGGGTGGTAGACGACTGGGATGTGCCATGTATCGGGTGGTAGAAATCGAAAGTTAGCAGAAACCCCCAAGACAGTTTAGATGGCTTATTGGTAGGCTAAGTACTGAATGTAATGATTGTTTGTTTCCTTTGCAGGTGTGGCTCCTGGAAAGCTTTCACTGTCTGATGTAAGTACTGCATATATTACATTTGTAGATATCCATTGTAATGTGGCGGTGGATGGTTACTGTGGTGGGAGGAACTGTGGCTGCAGTGTCAGTGGTATGGGTGGGAATGGGCAGTGGGGAGGTGCTGGGGGCAATGATGGTTGTGGCTTGCTTAGAGGAAGGTGGTTGCTTTGCAGAAATACAAATGTGGTAACGATAACTAGCCGCAGTGTCACAAAAATGTTTGCAGTAGTAAGGCAGATGGTCATTTCTTCTGAGCATGCAATGCCCACGTGGTACGGAGCTCATTCCTTTTATTGCAATGGTCACCACTTCTCACGCTCTGCCCTAGTGAGGAAATTTGGTCATCATATTTGCGCTTTCGGTTAGATCTTTTACATACGAAAGCGAGAACCAAGCATTGGTTTAGCAATTCCTCAGAACCAAATAACATCACTTGTAGGTTTTGCAATAATGTAGATTGCACAGAAACCTTAAAACATCTTTTTCTGACATGTCCTGTATTTGAAGCAGACAGGCTAAAAGCTATTACCTCCTTTAACTCGACACATACTGCACACAGGAGAGAATTAATTTGGGCACGTTGCAAGTGGGGTTCTTGTAACTCTATTATTATCGCAACAGTCCGCCTAGTGAAAATCATTGAGACAGCCCTATCCATGTAATGTGTTTTCTTGTTACTCGAATAACTATATTAGATTCCTGTCGTTATCACACACTCTGTTTTAAGCCTTTCTAGTGTTTTGTTTTCGAATTGTTTGTCACTGATGCACTTTTCTCTCGTCTACTGGATGTAAGACACGTGTCTACATTGATTGTATTTCTCCTTTAATGTATATATACACTGTAATGACATTTTTGATATATTAGTTTTTTAAAAAAAATCTTTGTAAATATGATGTAATGATTGAATGTCGACGTTGGATATATTTTTGTTAAGATGCGTAAGCATCAAAGACAAAATCAATCAAAAAAATTTTATAAAAAAAATGGTCACCACTTCTGTCGTCCAAGTCCAGGAGTGGTCCCAGTGTGACCCGCCATAGTCCCCATCCTTTCACAGGGGTCAAAGCTGAAGCACAGGGTAGCCAGAGGGGCAGGACAGTCAGGGGGTGATGTCACTGGCCTTGGGAGCCCATCTCCCATGTGGGTCTTTTGTCCCCCAAGTTCACCAGTGGTGCTGGAGCTGTGGCCGAAGCTCTCACAATGAAACTGTCCAAAATGGCATCCATTTTTGATGAATGGTGCACATTCTTTCAGGGTGCCTATATTTAGAGAGCATACAAAGCACACGAGCTGTGGAGTTCATTTCCTCTGTCAGAATAGTCACCCTGCCAAATTAAATGTTGCAGCATGTGCAAGTCACCTTACATCCGTGCAGTCCAATTGGTGGCCCACAGGAGCAGACACTTTCACTGATTGCCATTGTGACAGCGGAACTGTCTCATTGGCACACAGTGACAGAGTGTTCTTCACCTCTTTCCCAGAGAAGAATGTGCCAATTCTGTAAGCACCTACTGTAATCTCACATGAGAAGTGCATGTCAGATTGGGGGAAGTGTGTGTCTTGGATTGTTGTAAGAGCCATGTGTTCAAGCAATAGTTGTGCTTATTGGTGAACTGTATGTATGGCCATATTTATGGGGGTTTTCCCATTTCCATTTCCTAGTGAGGATGAGGGTTCTGTGGATTAGCGGCCACTCTTTCAACAAAAGGGATGCCGGACTTTTACAGGTGCCAACCGCAACTGGGGCTGGAAGGGATGGCCTCGATGTCCATTGGTTTGGGGTTGGAGGGATGCGCCTTCACCAACTCAGAGGAGCCATCAGCGATGGCCAGGCAAAAGGAGATGTCCCCCCCCGACCTTAAAGTGGTGCACCTGGGAGGAAATGAATTTGCGTCTGTGGGACGGAAAGGGGTACGGGAGCTGCTCATGGCGGAACTCGAATGGATTGCACAGTGTTTTCCAAACACTGTGGTGGCCTGGTCCCAGATGATTCCCAGGAGGGATTGGAGAACTCCAGGGAATGCAAGGGCCATCAACTCCTCGGTGAGGAAACTGAATGGAGAGCTGGCAAGACTAACAAAGGGGAATGACAGAATTAAAACAATCCACCATGGATTCATAAAAGGTGAAGTGAAGCTTCACCGAGACGGGGTGCACCTTTCTAAAAGAGGCATGGAGCTGCTTATTGCGGACATCCTCACCTTTGCCCAGACAATATGTTGTGGGGGAGGCCAATAACTAATGGACTTATGTAAGTGTAATAAACATGTAAGTACATTTGTTGAAAGTGAGACTCCAACTTCCTAGCAATTGCTTTGTGTTCATGGCATGTGAATGTATTCAGTATGTTGGTGCTGCTTATTTGTTTGCTAACCATCAACACTTTCAACAGCCTAATTGCACTTGCTTGCCCTTGCAGTAGTTTCGTCCTTGTGACCTTTCCCCTTCCAACACTGAACCCTATGTGAATGAGCAGGGTTTTTTGTGAAAAGTGTCCCAGCAATTGTCTGGAAGGGTCTGGCATGTACTTTCCTTGCTGATGGAATCTGGCTCAGAGCATGGCACAGAGGTGGATATGGAATCTGAAACAGATACTGCTTCTGAGGGTCAGCATGAAAGTGATTGGGGAAGTGATATCTCCGTGGATGGTAGTTCTTCCTGCTCATCATCTGATGACGAAGAGGTGGAAAGAGTACATGCACCTATTCCCACCCTTCCCACACGCAGGAGACCTGTAAGGGGGAGGGGATAAGCAGGACGTGCAAGGCATGTGCCAGTTCCTGTCATGGATGATGAGCCGCAGTGGGTGCCTCCAGCAATAGCTCAGCCTGTTGTGCCCCCTTTCACTGGAATATCAGGGTACACAGTAAATACAGATGGGTTTCAGCCTATTGACTTTTTCAACCTTTTTGTTGATGATGGGTTAATTGCAGATATGGTTCAGCAACAAATGTGTACGCTGCACAGTTCTTGAGGTCAAGGGGTCCCACTCTGAAACCCCATTCCAGAGCACAAGCATGGGTTCCAACAACCGATCTTGAGATGAGAAAATGTTGGGGTCTCATTCTGAACATGGGAATATCGCCAAAGCCGTCTGTCTCAATGTACTGGTCTACTATAGCGGTTCATGCAACCCCGTTTTTTCCAGCTACAATGAGTAGAAATCGCTTTCAAGCACTGCTACTTATGTTGCATTTCAATGACAACTCGGCAGCATTACCCAGAACGGACCCAAACTTTGATAGGCTGTTCAAACTTCAGCCATTTCTGAAGCACTTGACTCAGCGATTTGTGGAGGTGTATGTTCCTAGCCAGAACATATCCATTGATGAGTCATTGATGTTGTACAAAGGCTGGCTAGTGTTCAAGAAATTCATTCCTAGCAAGAGAGCACAATATGGGATCAAGATTTACATGTTGTGTAAAAGTACCACTGGGTATGTCTGCAACATGAGAGTCTACTCTGGGAAAGACTCTACCCTAAACCCTCCGGGCTGCCCAGCCCATTTAGCGACAACTGGGAAGATTGTTTGGGATCTTCTCACACCATGGCTCCACAAGGGTCACCATTTCTATGTGGACAATTTCTACACCGGAATTCCACTGTTCAGAGAAATGTTCAATGTGGACACACTGGCATGGGGATCAATGCGCTGTAACCCCAAAGGCTTCCCCAGAAAACCTGTGTGCAAGAAGTTGGCCAAAGGAGAATGTATGGCATTGCGGTGGGATGAACTGTTGGCAGTAAAATTCTGCCACAAAAGGGATGTGTACATGCTGAGTACTATTCATGATGAAAGTACTTCAGCAGTCACTGAGCACGGGCACACTCAGCAAGTGTGGAAGCCCAACTGCATTCTGGACTACAACAAGTATATGGGTGGAGTAGATAAAGCCGACCAAGTGCTTGAGTCATACAAGGCTGAACGCAAGTCGTGCTTCTGGTACAAAATGTTGGGCACACGCTTTATGCATATAGCAGCATACAATGCTTATTTGGTGTTCCGTGCAGCTACTCCACAAAACAAATGGTCCTTATTGAACTTTGAAACAGAAATTGTTCAATCGCTGACTATGGTCCATGTAGAAATTCCCTCCGTTCCAGAGGTAGAAGATGTGGCCAGATTGCAAGATCGCCACAGCAATGAAGACACACCCTTACAGAAGTTGTAAGGTGTGTAGTAAACAAGGAGTGAGGAAGGATACTCGGGTGTACTGTCCCCAATGCCCTTCCAATCCAGGCCTCTGCCTACAACCTGGTTTGCTTTTGTATCATACAAAGGAAAAGTATTGGGAGATGGACTAATTTATGGAAATGGCCATCATCCCTTGAAAGGAACCATTGGACTCTGATTTTGTGCACCTCTTACAAAGGAATGGCACTCCTGCTCCCTGCACTGGAGGTGCACCATCAATGAAAATGCAACAGCATTTCACCTCACGTCACTTCATTTAGCGTGCCTTCACGAGCATTGCTAGTGCTGCTCCCTCCACTGGCGTTGGTGAAGATGGGAACACCATTCCAGTTCCCTCCACTCAAGGGGTGTATTTTAGAAATAGTACACGCCACTTTGGCTCCCTCCCTTAAGGTCGAAGTGTCATGAAAGTGGTACTTGGACACCTACATGGCGGCGGTGTCTTATGTACCTCGTACCACCCTGCCTTCTTTATTGTTTTACTGTAACTTGTGGTATGTGTGGTGTAGCTGAAATGTCTTCTGTAGGAATGACTTGGATATGATTGGTGTGTGAGTGAGGTATAGCAACATAGAACATGCAGATGTCATTTCTGTGAATGCACTTTCCCAGCACTGCAGAAATGAGTAGCATATTAGAGGGTGTTAGCTTAGTGTGGGTAAGGTTGCACATATGAGTGCTGTAAAATTCTTGCTATGGATATACTTGAAGTTGGTGTGAGAGACAGCGCCTGTAGGCCAGGTAGCCAAAGGAGCCAATGTGCACTTGCTATCAGTGTGCAGATACGATTGTTGGCACATGCCATTTGAATGCGGACAGTTGATGTGCAATTGCTGGAAAATTATGTGAAAGATGTTGCCTGGAGACACGGTTGCATTGTGAGCACACGGACACATGGGACAAGTGTGCAGATACGCTTGCTCTGGCGCAAGTGATTTGGTAGAGGTGTGAATGCTGACATGGATGCCCACTGACTGCAGACATGAAAGGTGTATGAATGGCCAGTGATACGGTGGGTGCCTTGCCGTGGCATCACTGCTCACAAGGACGTTCCTCCTTGTGCTAAGCATGGAGGCTCGTCCGTGTGCTAAATCCCACCTTGCTTGTCTGACTGCATTGTGACGTTAATGTATGAGAAGTGTGAGCAAAGGTGCATGTGAAGGGGCTTACTGACAGCACTTTCCTATGTACTGGGAACACTAAAGACCATTTGCTGTGCAAATGATGTACCCATTCTCACTCAGGTATGACACCCACGCATACTAGGTCTGCCTTTCATAGGAAAACCTGCAGGAACGCGGGATGGTAGGCCATGTGGTGCTGGCGACGTGTTTCAGTGGGTGACCAAAGGGAAATGTCTGACAATTGTGGTTTTTTTGGCCAAATTTCGGACTTTGCCGGGGATTGTGGGTAATAAATTCTGACCAGGTTGGCGCAAGTCATACCTCTCCGCTGCAACATCCCAGGCCTAAATCTGTAGGTTGGCTCCCCAAACCTTTTGGGGGAATAGCAGTGGTTTAGCGTTATTCCTTCGTGCCCAGGTAGGTGCACCCACACATGCGAGGTACCGGTTTCAT